>NC_092561.1:7810000-8410000 GCF_037975245.1 Apostichopus japonicus
TTCATCAATCGATGAGGGTTATAGAGGTACCGTCCTGTTCCCTAAATCTGAACGGTGTTACAAGCTATATACTATATACGGAAGGAAGAAAGCAACAAAAAAAAAACACCAGTTGGTTAGAATTCTCGTCCTCGTGATCCTTAGCCTTGTTCTCTTGATGAGAAACTGAATTTATGCATTTTACTTGGGGGAAGGAACATTCCTTAATAATTGGCATGTGTACTAAAGGAGGCAACACATATATTTGTGGGGGGGGGGGGGGGGGGGTTACCTTATACTGGTACAAGTTGAACCTCTATTAACAAAGTGAAATCATAATTTAATTTCGATGAAGTTAATTGGTCATATACTAACATGTAAGACCCCCTTCGTACTGTTTTAGTATTTCCCAAGGCTGCATGCTAATTTCAATGTTTATGTCTTGGATATATGCTGGTAGTAACATTTGTGATTGTGTTGTTATTTGTTGTTATTTTGTTTCTTCTTTTTTCTTTGTTTCCTCGTTCGATCGTGTGCTTGCTTTGGAAGACATGAATGTGTGTCGATGGTAATGTATATGTAACCGCCTACTTACTTATCTCATTCTTAGAAAATTAAAGAAAGCAAGAGAGATAGGGGAGGGGGAAACAGTATTAATTTAACGTAACACACCCCTCCCCCTCCCCACCCCCACCCCATCCCTTCCCCACATCCCTCCTACATTGTTTTAATGCATTATTTAGGGATATGCAAATCAGATCCTAATTAACATTCTTTCTATCATCTTAGCGTGTTCGCTACAATGCTTTCTATCGCTCGTCAAATTACGCAATTGATGGTTATGCCTCAGCAATTTCGTCCGTCGCCACTTTACATTCCTAGAAAAAGTAGTCCGAGTCAACGATCTAACGTTCGCTATAAGAGGGTAAACAAATAACAAATACTGATTGAATGCCTGTGAAGGTCTATAACCTCTTGCACAGAGATACTTATATACTGTGAACCATTTGCATTGTACGAATGAGTATTTCATATATATATATATATGTCTATATATAGTAGTATATATAGAGTAGGTTGGCGTCTATCTTGGCGCAGAGTGCTCTATGTCCATTGGACAGAGCGTAATATATGTTGATACTAGATGAGACTAGTGGAACACTAGTAGTTGTTACTCGGAGTTTCACGCGTTATAGCGATCTTCAGACAACTGCTATAAGTTGCTTCAGTTGTCTGAAGATCGCTATAACGCGTGAAACTCCGAGTAACAACTACTAGTGTTCCACTAGTCTCATCTAGTATCAACATATAGTAGTATATATATATATATATGTCTATATATAAATATATTTAGTTATATATATGTATATAAAGTTATATATTTAGTTATATAGTTATATGTATATAGTTATATATTTAACTATATAACTATATAGTTATAAAATTATAAACCTAACTATATATATATAGTTATATATATGTCTATATAGAAATATATATAGTTATATATATGTCTATATAGAAATATATATAGTTATATATATGTCTATATAGAAATATATATAGTTATATATATTGTTATATATATTGTTATATAGTTATATATATGAATACATATAGTTATATATATAGTTATAGTTATATATATTGTTATAGTTATAGTTATATAGTTATATATATAGTTATACATATATAATTATATATATATATATAATATATATATATATATGTATATATATATGTATATATATATATATATATATATATATTTATATATATATATACATATATAGTTTTATATATATATATATATATATATATATATATATATATATATATATATATATATATATATATATATGGAGCTTATAGCTATGCAAGCTTTCTCCTGCTCCACGAGGAGTTGCATCTACATAATGTGTTTTTATCTTATAAAGATGATAACCAAAAATCGATAAGAATAGGCGCTTAATAAACAATTGATAGCAGACGTTGAAGGCCGCTTGTCGGATGTTAACTCCTCGATGCGTGAAAAAAACTTTCAGAGTGCAATCAACTCATCTTCGGAATTCTTGTCTTCATTCCATTGATATACGTATAGCACGTCGTGCCGAATGTCGAACCTTGTATTATAAAATAACGGTCTGCTATTCATGGATGTTCGTTGTATTTGTCGTATCAATATATTGTAAAGTCGATGACGTAAAGAAGCAAGAAAACTATAGAAAAAACGAAGAAATAGTTAACTCATGTGAAAATTATGCTTATGTAGAGAGAGAGAGAGGGAAAAGGAGCAAAGACCTTTTTTAACCCCCTTCAAATTGCTTCATAATTGTTTTTCACTTGTTTCGATCAGGCTTCTTCTAACGTTGACTACTTTATGAAATACAAACATTGTGCAAATCTTTAGCATTGAGTGGAAATATAAGTTAATTAAAATAAACTTTATGAGATGATCAAGGAGACGATTAGTTAGGTGGAAATTTGTTTTTAATAATTTCTGATCTTTTTTCGAAGGGCACTTGGTAAAGCTTCGACAAAACCAATGTTGCAAATTGATAACCATTTTTTTTTGTAATTGCTAGCTTAAATATTAATTTAATACGAAACTCAAATCGGATATTTAAACAAAAATGTTCAACTCTGTTTTATATATTTCGGCCACTTGTATTTTGTTTTCTTAAAATGAAACCTGAGTAGTCTGGATTAAGAGTAAGTACACGTGTACCATCTCATGGCTAAGATCATGTGTAGTATCTGTTCCCTTTCGAGGGGAATGGTGATGCACACCAGACGATGATCACACAGTCACAGTCCCGATGCAAGGGGACTGGGGCTGAGAGCAGATCAGTCGTTTTGTAGTTTGGTTTTCGTGCCCAGGTTCTTTCTTGGGCGACTTTTTCTTAAAAAGTATCTCATGAATATGCATATCCGACGTTTAAATACGCAATGTGTAATCGACTATAGCAAGCTCGAGAAACTTGCTCCAGGAGGCTGTAGCTCTGATCTCAAACGTCATCCGCCAAAGCGTTACAACACGAGTCCGCCAAAAGTTAACAGTCCTCGAGGTATGACGCGATCCTTACATCCCATAGGAATATATCGTCTCATACGATCAGCTTGCCGTCTGGTAAGACGGTAAAAGGTGTGTAAACAGTTCCTAGGGATAATAACAGTGTAAGATGAAGGTATATTATAATATATGACTTTAGGAAAAATGTACTCTTGCTATGTTATAATCCAAGACAAAAAAATATATTCCAGTAATACAGTAATAGAGGGCGATAATGTTTCTAAAGGTGTTTTGGTTTTCGAGGTATTCAACTTTCAAAATGTGTTAATATCTCTGGATTGCTCCTTTAAGGGTACTGGTTGCCATAGAGTATTCTATGATCGTATAACAGAAAATAACATTTCTTAGACTATTTACACTGTTACAAAGTTACAAAATGACCTCTAATTAAAGTATATGTCCTTGTTCTTGACATTATGGCACGCTCTAGACCATGTACTCACTCTACGGATAATGTGTCATGTAACCCCCGCCCCCCCCCCCCACCACGCTCCCTTGTCTTGTCTACGATCTTGACTGCATGTACACCTTTATATTATATGTCGCAGTCTTGAAGGCAGTAATTTTATGAATATAGAAGGCAGCCATATATGCATCCGCGGGAGATTCCGAATGGCTTATTACTTACACTTCACGTCGGGTGATAATTTACAGTTTTGGATTTTAACAAATTTGAATGACCAGTTCAGATGGGGCAACTTTAACCATGGATTTCTCCTGGATGAAAAGAACCCACCTTACTTTGGTCAGTCATGGGTCGAACCTATACCACCTCCCATGCGGATGCTAGATTGCGCCTGCTTCAACATTCAAGCTAGAATAGGCTCAAATTTGTTATTAGCTATTTGACGGGGTTGTTCATCACAATGATATCTGTCATTAATAAGCTAGAGATGATGGGTTCGCTATAATGTCTCTGTTAGTATATATAAATACGAGATTTCCAAAAATGTCCTGAGCACTAATATATACAGAAGTACACACTATGTTGGCGAGTATATATATATATATAAATGAAAATCGTAATGAGTTGGAAAATCAAGAACAGTGAAAAAACTTTCAGCCTCCACCGGGATTCGAACCACGGGCCTCCCGCTCTGTACGCGGACACCCTAACCACTAGGCTATGGACGCTGATTGTATGTCCAGAGGTTCGAAACCGGTAAGGAAGATCGTAATTCCACTGTAGGCGTTTGTCACCTATATCGAACAATACTAGTTCTGTTTTTGGTGACATATTTTGCCCTACTCTAGAGATCAAACATAATGCTATCCAACTCGAAAATCATTTGTGATTCCTAAAGCCGGATCTCGAAAGAGATACTTTGAACAGTATATATATATATATATATATATATATATATATATATATATTTATTTATATATATATTTATATATATTTATTTATTTATTTATATATATTTTTTTATATATATTTATTTATTTATATTTATACACGGTATCCGTGTAACAATGCCATGATACGAGCACGAGAGTAATGACGGCACTTTACAGACATAGCGCAGATAAATAAGTTATATTAATTAAAAACTAAACGTACGTAACAACAAAGCAAACAATCTCATTTAAAAGTGCGTCTACCCAACCTACGATATATGTGCAATCTTACGTCAAGCTGCAACAGACGCATAGACTAATCGCTCTCTCTCCACCTCTCTCTGTCTTTCCGCCATCATAGCTATCTTTCTCTCCGTGACGTCACATATGTATGGAGATATTAACCATACGACAAGCATCTTAAACGTGTTATTGTAATTAATGTGAAGAGAGAGAGAGATTCATTTATTTATAAATGACCTTTCTGTGCGTTTGTGCATACGGTGTATTAAAGACTGTCATATTGCATTGCCTAAGCGTGTTGCAAACATTAGCAAGCAGCCCTTTATATAGTCCGTCTGTTAGGATAAGCTAGATACAAAACAAGTCTATTAATATATCATTTTTAAAGCATCATGCTCAGGGGTTTGTTAATACCAATTGAAACGTGGTAGGGGGCATCGTTGACTGAACATGGATAAAACTGAAAGAGCGTGCGCGTGGCGCACACCGCGAGCGTCGTGGCGCAAATCCTATATAGGGTGGGGTCCAGGGGCGAAGCCCCGGTCGGGGCCCAGGGGCGGACTCGCATCTAGATAGCCTTCAAGTTTGCTTCTGTTTGGTCCCTGTGAATTGATATGTCAGTTATAAATATATTTTAAGCAAAAGTCACTTCTTACAAGTGATTAGACTGATATGCTTATATAGTTAAAACATTGGGGCACTGATATAGGGGCTAATAATGAGAAACTTATAGGCTTATATTAAACATATATAGAAGTAAAAAATATATTTATGAACCGTATAGTTTCTCACATAGACTGCTACACTGTTCACGCAGGTTAAATCTTAGGAACTCCCTATGTTTAGTTTTATTCAAGCAAAACTCGTGAAAACCCCCAAAACACTCGCACGATCATCGCATCGAACGTGCATATACGTGATGAGCGGTTAAATTCATCCTTGTGTTGTTTTTGAAAAGCCAGTCCTACAATACGTGCCTAGAATCTTGAGGTTGCGGCACATTATACTGACTACTGAAATGAGAAGGAATGATACGATCATTTCGCTCAAAACAACTCAAATAGCGCATTCTGTCCAGGCGTTCACATTATCGCAGACCTACTTCAATTTAGGGAAGTGAAAATCTCTCGGGGACAGCTGGCCCCTCCCCAACCCCCGACCGGCAAGCTATGGCCCTGTCCTTCATGTGACATCAGTTAACTTAATCACAACACACAAAAATGAACATATGTACCTAACACATTTACTAAAACTTGATTTATAAGGAGGAACATGGTTATAAACAACAACAACATGACTATAGCAGCTTTAGCACAGATGCTTAGCCACATATATTTATCTGTCTCACAAACTCCTATGAAATATGTAATTATCTCAGAAAACACTTAAAACTAACACGGTGGCATTGCTAACATTGTGTACCATGTTTGAGCTTCTTTTATGAGATACACGAGTCATTCAGAGCCTAATAGGCCTAGCGCCTATACGTGCACAAGTCAGTTACTATACCCGGGGGGGACATTCGATATTGTGTACCCCATCCTTCAGAAAGTGGCTGACATGTCCCCCCCCCCCCGCCCCATGAATGACACCCCTGATCATGCATAATAGAACGCATAAGATAACCGTGTAAATGTAGGTCCTATACACCCTCAATCCAAAAGGAAAAACTCTTTCAACACATAATTACCAATAGTAATAATAAACATATCTTATCGCATTTTCATCATATTTTATTTAATTCGATATAATCCCTGCTCCCAAATATGCATACACATTATTCGGTTGCTTGGCAACCATCCTTGAACGGTGATACTTCTCAGAGAGAACTTAATTCGACAGACACGGCAAAACATCAATGGACACTTTTTTTGTTTTTATAGACAATACTTAGCTGAAAGAAAATCGTCAAGATATGTGACCATGTAATTTGACACTGAAGTATAAAGCCCAAGTCTGTTTTACAGGAACTCGGACTGAGTCATCTGCGGGAAAGCCCGAACTCGAGAAAATTCTGTCGAAACCAACAAAAGTCCCGCAACATTATAAACTCTCGTATAATTTTCTTCCTCTTAATTGAAATATAATGCGTCAAATTTCACTGTCGTGATCAGATTGTTTCTAACAAAATTCTTCAAAAAGTTAAATAAAATGCAGTTTTAAAATGGATTGTATTTCCGATTGTATATGCTTCTGTCTTCTTTCTCTCTGAGACATGTTGATCTCTGTTGGTCGCTGACCTCCTATACACAAGAGTGTACAAGTCCATGCATGCATGCATGACTATGCACCACGTGTTAAACTTGTTCAATACACTTTTTTTTTCCCTCTTTCTTGCACTATCGAAAGAAAAGTTTTTTTCTTTTTAAATGATAAATTACTTTTTTTTTAAACAAAACCCGAGGTATAACCTATATTTACTCGAAAACATACATGTTTCTTTTTTTTATTGCTTTCCCTTGTACACCCACCCCTAACGATTATCCACTCACTGCCCAGAAATGTCTCCTTTACGTGATAATATTTCACTTCCGAATTAATGACCGTTCATAGAAACCAAATAAAATGGTATCTGTTTACCGGCAAAGGTGGGCAAAACATCTCCATAACCATGTCAAAATTGGACGATAGGGTATACAGGTGAGATATGTCAGATGTTAACATACCGCGGTTCCCCCCTTCTTCTTTTCTTTTTGTCTTGTCAGAAAATATGCCTCAATTTGTCATCATTAGCGTCGTCGGGTAAAAATTCTACTTTTTGGCCTGCCGCTCGTCTCCTCCCAAGTTCCCTTTTCCACCTTGGTTACTGACTGATTGATTAAACATCTATTTACAAATCACTTTGGGGCTTGAACTTTCACTACTAAACTTAAACCAATCAGTAAGGAGCAGACGACAGCAGATTGACCAATCAGCGGATAGCACTTTCCCTTGAATGGAATCGACCCTCAGGGAAACTTAGTTATACGTCAATGTGTTTGTAACAGATGATATACACCGTCTGCCCGGGTGCTTGGAAAGAATGATTGCTTGCTGTCTGTGAAAAAAAAAGAAAAAAAAAAAGGCCAACTTCAAGTCAGTCTGCCGCACTACTATAAAGTGATATTTTAACAGTGCAAAGCGATCGTGACTTATTCGATATTTGGCACGTCTCAACACGTTGCTTTTCCTTTCGCAATTCTTTGAACAATTTAGGACATAAAATGAAGCGTTCACTCTCCATTATTTTATAGAATTTGGACATAGAACCGGCTGACTAATTATAGTACGCAGCTCATTAGTCATATCGGTATTATTACATTTTTCTTCCCACTACTTGTTCTTCTTCGGTTATCTACGTTTCGAATTTCTTTCCAGTGTGATGTTTTGCTCTTAATCTGTTTTTATTTCTTCTTTTTCGTCTCCACGAGGACTTCCGTCGGAAAGTCAGACAAGAATTTAAAAAGAAACCACGTCAGTTCAATAAATGTTGACGGGAAAAAAAAGAGCAAAAGGTTTTATTGTTATTACATATTGGAGTCAATTGTCGTCAACACTTCGTCTGATCACCATTAACACTCATTAAGAAATTTTTTTGGCTTTGGGGTTGATGTTTTCCCTTTTAAAGTGACAACTGTGTTGGTCTTTCTCTCAGTCTTACGATGGGCTTGAGGAATTTGGATCATTTCTCATCTGGCTATACCATGTCATAGAAGTTATATATTTTTATCGGTAAGTTTTTCAATTTTTATTTGCAACATTTTCTATACGTTGTATATATATATGTGTGCGTGTATATATATATAGATATATGTTTATGTGTAAATATGTATATACTATATGTACATATATATATATATACATATAGTATATACATATATTGATGGCGATGGGGCCACCGGGCGCCTGCCCCCTCTTACAACCATTACCGTTATGAAATGTGTGTTCTATTGCATAGCTTAATTGGTATTTTAACACACGCCAGGCCACTACAGTGTGCCATACCGGAACCTCAGATTGTAGTAACGCCCCTACCCCACCCTACCGCTCACCCCACCCTACTAACACCCCTCACACCCACACACAATACAGAAACGCGCACATACACTTCATCCTGTTAGTAGCAACGTTATCAACGTTCGCAACTGACGTCATGGCCCGATAGTTTGATTTAAATCGATGATCCTTGAGGCCCCCTCGCCCCCCCCCCCCTCGCCCCCTCTCTCTCTCTCCCCCTACTCATTTGATCTCTTTTTTATTATCTTAGTATGAAACTATTCCGACCTCTCCATTCTGAAAGTGGCTGTGATATATATGTGATTTACAGTGGTCTCGTGAAAATATGCGTGTTAGAACATGTCTGTATTATATTATAGGCATAACATAGATATATATTTGTTCATGTAGTTCTGTATACGATGTTATAGGGAGCTCTCGTCCCAGTCACCTAGTTAGCTGTTAATCCAGGATTACTTTAGGTGCCTTTCCTTATATATGTGTCCTCGTCCAGACTTATGGTATGAGTACAACTGCATGAGTATGAGTACAACAGTATATGCGAGTACGCATACAACCCCATGAGTACGAGTATACAAGAAGAATTCTACTGTATATAGTGTGAATACGAGAGTACGGCTCTAAGCTCGAGTACACGGGTACATGAGTACCTTGTGTTGCACTATCGCATGTACTACTACTCAAAATGTCGCCAGTATGAGTACAAATCTATGATAGCGAGTACAGGCGACTACGGTGTTATGCTATAGAACACGAATTCGAGTACAGACTCGTTGTCTACAATCCTCCTACATGATATACATACTACGTGTGAAGAGTCATAAGAACATTGACACGGTGTATCATGGCTTAGTGGTGGCGGTGTTATACATTCATATATTTTAGTTGTAGCGTGTGTATTGCCGCGACTATTCAAAAATGTGAATTGCCACTGTATAATAGTGTCTATATCACCAAGCAAAGAACATAACTAAGGAATATCACGTGCTGTGTTCTTCTATTGTGATGCATTTTTTTTTTTTTTTGACAAAACATATATAGTTCTCTGATAAGAAAATTCGTACAATCTTGACTTTCAAAATATCATAGTTTATAAAAACAAAGAAAAACGTTCTTAATGCGTAGAAATCTGAAATCTGAAAGCCACAGTTATTGGTTTCAATTTAGACTTATTATGATGTTTTCACTTGTTCGCTGCGAAAACTGCCAAAATAAATACTCAGTTTGATAGGTTTGACTTTAAAAAAAGGACACTTATTATTCCAACAATCTGCAATGTACAATTTGACATTTTCAATTTTTTAATTTGTTTTTTTATTGAAAAGTATCTTGGTGACAAAATAGTTCGAATGGTTCCCTAATTAGATTTTTATTTGGTGAACAACTTCTGGAGGGCTGTCATAGTATGATGAATGATTTGCGCTTTAAGTATATGAATTATTGTGTTTTCTAAACTCTTCGAGAAATCGACAGCCAATTGGTAAACTTCTTAACATTTTTACTGAGACAGAAATGTGTTCATAGCGTAGCGTCTTTTATTTTCCTTCTGTCCTCCCTGCCCGATTTAAAACAAACAGTAGAAGAGATAAGTCACAAAATCCAGATAGGATAGACAGTCAAGCCACTTACGTATACAACACTTGGCAGAAGTATCGTTCATTTCATTCAAATGATGCTGAACTAATAGTATTTCTCTTGTGTCGAACATGGACATAATTGTGAGGGGAATTTTATCCGTGATTTTTGAGTCATTCGGAATCGAGCCGGTTTCTTACTATAATTATGCTTTTGTGTCGCAATTGTTTACGTAAGTTGGTGAATTACAACATGTCACGAAATATCATAATTCATGTCACACACTGATCTTGAATATAATACATGTTACAAAATATCATCATAACAACAATAATAATAATAATAAACAACAAGAAAAAGAAAGAAATACCTCAAAATTCCGAACGCCTTCAGAGTTTTTTTTTACAATGATCATGTTTGGAGATATTACTAACCACTTAAACATACAAACATTTGGGCGGTGAAAAAATAAAAATATGTAGGCCAAATGGAGAAAGAAACCCCAGGAATGTCACAGAATATTTTCATCGATGTCAGCGATTATGAAATTCAGATCATATCTATTTCTTGCCTCATATTTAATCATGTTACGTCACCAACGTGATGTAATTCACACAATTGTTTCGTAATTAATAGAATCCCCTTTGTGACTCATTGTTACGCAATCTTTTAAGGCGATGACACTACAGAGTGAGGAGTGTGGGTGTGTGGGTGGGTGGGGGGGGGGGGTTAGATAGGGATTCAAAGGGAACCGGATATTGACTGTTTGTGTTTATCTGGAGATCCGTAAAGCACTATAGTCATTGTCACGAGCTTAGTCGAGAAACAATAGATATGATATTATAGATGTAAAGTTTGTCGGAACAATATTAAGTGGTTTTTGTAAAATATCGCCTACAGTGTCAACAAGTCCGTGTGAAAAGAAAACCATTGCTGTAAAACTCTTTAAGGGAGGAGGAAGGGGAGGGGGGAGGGGGGAGGGGTAGAACTTGGCCACATCTGTTTCGTGATTCTCCGAAGATAAGAGTTGTTGATATTTGTTCACCCAGGATCATCCAAAATGGATACTTGTTTAAAAGGGTTTCTGTAAATAGGCTTCCTCACCCTTTGGAAAATACTTACATGACAAAATTAGAAGGCTTTGGTTAGCTTAGTGAATAGTGACATAAAGTTTACACCCCCTCCCCGCCCCCGCCCCCCCCCCCCGTAAATTTTAAACTTTAAAACCTAATGACTTCATTTCCCCCACTAGAGTTAGACAAGCTCAAAAACTTTTAAAAGGTTTTTTTTCCACACAAAAAAAAAACAGTCTGACGGAAATGAAAATGACTGATAAAAATGATTGTTTCCTCAGAGGGACTAATAACCTTGAGACTTTAAATAGTTACTTTGCAAAAACTTGAAAACAAAATTCAAGCTAGGAAGTGAACTAAACAGTATGCCTACGGCCCTACGACATTACATATACAGTCCTAAAATAACACACTACTAAGTTACATGAATTCTCCAAAACTTGCAAAAAACAAAAACAAAGTTTACCCTAGAGGTCCTCTTAAATTGTCTTTTCATTCTGGTATTAATATCCAAACGGACATGAACAACTGTTTATAAAGATTTTTTTTTTCATTTTTTCATTAAACTTCAAAAAAGAAAGACAAAATATCAATTTTTTGTCTTCCCAAATACAAGACACCCCCTTCACAACCTCACCTAGCCGCCTGTAGCCTACGTCATACAAACAACCAAGGGACTCCAATTTGTTATTATGTTCTACAACATATTTCTTCAAGTTATCATGAAAACAGTGGTGATTCATTGATTACACGTCATGGTCCTTGCCCTCTTTTCTAAGGGACGCCGAACGAGCTCAACTAGATAGACTTATACGATAAGACGTTTGAACGGTGTATGCACAGATTTTACCTTGTACAGTACTAACAATGTTAGGTACTTCATGTAAAAATGTTTAGGTTGGTTCTGTATGCAATTGACATCTAAACGATCTATTATTTAAGTGTCAGTTGCACTATCCCACCCCTTTCTCCAAACCCCTTACACCTTACCCAGTTTACCCCCACACCCACCGCTTCCCCATTCCACCTCCCCATCACCCTCAGAAAGATTAATTCGCATTTTTTGAACCAATGATGGACAAAATGTAATGGTTTGTTTTCATGTTTAATGATGATGACATTATATAGGATATATTATATATATATATATATATATATATATATATATATAGGCATTATATTATGATAGTGCACTCACCAATGGGGGTACCCATAGTATCGGAAACTAACTCCATGCACTTACATCGACCCCCGGGGAGAATCCTTTGAACCACACAACCACAATGAGCCATTTAGCATTCTTCCTTTCTATTTTTGACATGACCGCAAATCAATCCCAAAACATGTCCTGGTTTTAATTTGAGGAACCACTCACTCACTCCCTCTCCCCATTGTCATTTTATCTTATATACTCTTTGCCTTTCACCCTCTGCATGAAATAAATGATGACACAGGTTTGGTAATGGTCGAGATCTGAAAGTTACTTTGAAAGAAATATATAAGTTTCCTGCCAAAATGGAAATTTATTTAAAGCAAACTTTTGAGTTCGACTTGTTGGATCAAAAAATAAATAAAAATCGGATCATTTCCCGCAAACTTTAAGTTAACAAGTGTAACAATACATGTAGTGTCGCACATCATGGCATAAATTGTAATATATATATTATATTTTATATTTTTCTGTATTTTTTTCCTTTCCATCTTACTGTAAGATTTTGTGTAAGTTTGAGCTGGAGGGGGTGAGGGTGGTGGAGAGTAGGAGGCAGGTGTCACCCCTAGCAGAGGAATAATTCTTCCCCGACTGAATGTACATTTCTCCGACTGGATCACATGTACTCGTTTGACGATGGATCATGTAAATGAGTCATATTACCTAGACATTAACGTCAGTCATTTAAGTCAGTCATTTAAGCAAGTCATTTAAGTAAGTCAGTGGTTATTTGCGTCTGTCATTTTAGTCAGTCAAATAATCCACATTTGAAGTCAATCATTCAAGTCAATACTGTACAGTAAGTCAATTTACGCGAGTCCTTTCATTTACCTTCAATCATGTCAGTCAGTCATTTATGCCAACTGTCATTTAAGTAAGTCACATTGGTCATTCATGTTTACGCTGTTTAATAGTCTTAAAGTCAGTAATTCAAGTGAATCATATAACTCGGTCATGTAAGTGACTTAAGTCAGATTCCCCCCCCCCCCATTTTGCAAACAAAGTTCCTGGGGGTTTCAACAGTAACGGTTAGAAATAATACTTTGCCGCTTTTTCAAACGTTCTTCAAAAAGTCGCGAATTCAAACTTGTGTACATTCATCTGATATAAGATGGTCTTCTAGTTGCCCCACCAACAAAGAAAGAAACACTAGAATATATGATATATTAATATTATACTACTCTTCACAACATAGATTGCGTATAGCAACAAATGAAATCAGGGTATTTGTCTCTCATATAGCTTATGAATATTTATCAACATATGCCCAACGGCATGATATGATTGGTCAGTTATAATTACCAACGAACACTTTATATACAAACGACTCTCCACAGTGTCATTTTTTTGCTGATAATGAATGGAGCGATAATGTCGAAACATGTTTGCCCACTTCTAACAAGCCTTGCGAAATGTTTTGCTTTACGAAATATAGTTGTTTACCATTCTTTATCAATCACTGCTTTGACGAACAGGCCTCTCCGACAGAGGAGGGAAAAAATTGATCAAGAAAAGAGGAGAAAAAAAAAGAGAAAGAAAAAAGAGGAAAAAAGAGAAGAAAGCGCGGGCGTTTAGTCCCTGAAGACTCGGGGGCGTAACACTTTTCAGTTCTATTTATAGAAACACACTCACAATTTGTCACAATTGGGCTGCATAAGCGGAAGATGGCCTTTATTTCAACCCTACTTCACCTCGTCCTTATAAATAGGATGCATTTAATATCGAAACGCGTTTTTGCCTGAAATTTAATTATCAGTTTGTGATGTGACACGAATGACGATGCTCGTATAGTATCTTTCGTCCTATTTTTTTTGGGTGAGGGAGGGGAGGGGAGCGAGAGGAGGGGAGAGGAGGGGAGAGGAGGGGTGAGGGTAAAGTTATATCTCTAGATAGAATGATAGAATGATTAGTATCTAATTCAAAAAGTGTTTATTGTTTCGTCACTTACAGCAAAAGTAACACCCCCCCCAAAAAAAATAGATATATATATATATAAAATCATAATAATAATAATAATAAAGTATAAAATAACGAAATAAATAATAATCGTTTGCTTAGTTGAAGGCATAGATTAACTTCCGCAAATCAGCTGAGACAGCATTTTATTACATCTGGAAGGTTCTGAGGTTCCCCCACCTCCCCACCTCCCCCACCCCTAGTGCGCGTCACTGAATACAAGCACGTGTACTACTTATAACGGAGGCACAATCGTTACGTCGGTTTACCGACGTAACAATATACATGACGTGTGCGTAGACTGAGACTAAATAGGTTTATTTTGCATGGCCGGAAACAATCGCAAACAGAACCAGATATTATTTGACATTTGCGGCTGCATCGGTCTATATATGTTCAACTTCCTCATACATTCTTCTATACGCCTTAGTGCCTATTCGATTCGTACCATACACTGGTGCGGGTCCTCAGCTTTGTCAAATTTGGAAAGGGCAAAGTGTTGGTTTGGAGGGTCAGAATTTTTGTTTCAGAGGGGGCATTTGGATCCACCATAGGGGGGGGGGGTTCATTACTGAAACCATAAGTGTGAAACAAAAATTGGGGGCATAATCGAAATTTGGGGGGCATTGCCGTAGAATGTACACACCCCAAACCCCTCCCCGTGGCTACGGAGCCGCACTGGGGGAGGCAAGGAGGGAGTACTTGAAAATGTGCATATATTCATTTTCTCACGCCCCTTCAACTATATAGGCTAACTTCAATTTCTTCTTAGTTTTCACTCCCTTTCACTTTTATGTTTCTTCTCCTACGACACTATGACTGTTGAAATTTGTTTGTCACGATTATTACTCTTTTATATTGTAAACATTCAAAACTTGCCGATCAAAAGAATTCCTTTGGGACCATCTTCTAAACGTACCGTGAAACCACGCTCATGTTCTATATACAAAAAAAAAGTTTAAAAAAAAAAGTTATCGTAGTTCTTGTCTTAAGTCGTTGGCGTGTCTATTCGGTAGGTCATTGGCGACTATTGTTTGTTTTCATTCGTATTTATTAGCGAAAGTGTTTGCTTGTAAGTTCAAATAATCTCTTTAAGTGGAACTATTTGGCACTCAGGAAGTAATTAAACACATGTTTTGGCTGGCACCCACTGTGCACTATAAATATTTTCATTGAGTGTGTGTGCGTATTTGTATGTGTGTGCGTGCGTATATCATTGCATATGTGCATATGTATTACAGGAAGTACTGAAAGGAACTTTTTTCTCGGAAATAACCACTTTCCAATATTTGATGGTATTTTATAATCTTAATATTCCCCTTTTCCCCCCTAAAAAACAAATTACATACGCAATATATTTTACACAGTCTGCGATATATTTCAATCCTTCCAAAAACAACAGCAAAAAGACGCACTTACAGCGTATAAGCGTGAGCAATTAGTACTAATTAAAAATGCAGTCCCCGATTCTTAATTAGCGAAGTCAGGCTAGATTTCTCTGCTATGCTAAAGTGTGTGAGGTCTTATATACAAGTTGATATCATTATTAAGACAAAAGAAACAGCGTAACAGACTATACCAAATCCGTTGTGACATTTATTGTAGACCTCATTGAAATATTTTGATACGAGGATATTTATGGGACCATTAAAACAATCAGCTTGACTTGTAAAGTGAATTTGCACCCGTGGCAAAGCCTCAATACGCCCCCTATTAGCATATCATGATATGAATATTTAAAACTTAATACGCCCTTTTAGCATATCATGATATGAATATGTATAACTAAATAGGAGTTAATGCTATAATTCTCATGAATAACTTCCCCAAAACAAGTTAAGAGAACGTTTATTCCATTTGGAAGTTATTACAAATTTAATGTTCCTTCACAGCCAATGACTTGATCAAGTCTAAATATGACGTCATCGAGCTATGACAAGTGCTGCAGTTGTTTTGTTTTTTATCCAAAGTTTTTTTAATGTATTACAATGTGTTTGATTTTTCTGTAACGGCTCAAGTAGAGAATGGTTTTGAGTATTGCAATTTCTGACTTTAAAATTTATTGAACCTCATTGGTTGTCAATGCCAAAACTGATAACGGTCGTACCTTGAAAATATGAACAAAGAGAATATTGAATATTGAAAATATAAAACAGCGAGAAAGTAAAATGTTCCAGATCATATATTAGCTGCGGCGCAATGACGTCACAGATTCACACACAGACTGACAGCTCCCAGACATGACTTTGAAACTAGGCTATCTTCCAAACAGATTTTTCAAGATTTCAAGAACAAGATTTTTCTAAAGCTGTTTGAAGGGGAGCTGTTATTCACAAAGATCTCTTGTCCAAATCAGCTAAGATAACGGTTGGGTTTTGCCCTCCCCCCCCCCATAACCCCCTCTAAGTAAGGCTATACAGGTATTACCCCGAAATGGTCCAGTGACTTTGATATGCGAAGGATTCCACAAGAACAAGAGACGGAGGGTTTCAGTTTCTGGGTGCGCTTTGATATTCCTCACTATCTTTGAGAGATCTTTTGCCATTGGCCAGTGTCACGATAGAGGGGTATGATAACGACCCCTTGGGATATCCACTTTATACCCTACTCTTCCTTCAGAGAACTCACCGAAACGGACAATTGCGGATTTGTGTTTTCATATTTTTTTTCTTCTATAAACAATGTGGTATAATGATTGTATGACAAGTTTGAGTGGTCTTTAACTATATATATGAACAGAAACACTGAAAGTAGAGATTTTTCGACCGAGTTGAAGTTTATGATCGGGACTTAGTAAAAACGACGGCTTTTTATCATTGCAAATCTTCGTAAGGCATATCTTCTTAAGCTGACGGCATGGTATTGGTTGCGCGTAGATCTGACGTCATAAAAGCGGTATCCTGACGCATGCGTGTGTATACATGATCACAAAATTTATATAAGTGGACATATCCTTTGTTTATGCTTTATAGATGTAGATAAGAAAAAAATATATAATATTCTAATAAAGAATAAGGAGTCTTTCTCGGAAATTAAGAAGGGTTAAAGTCATACAGAAATGAGTCATATCCTTACGAGCAGAAAGTTATTGGTAATAGTCATAACATGGAAAGAGAGAAAATCCTAAGCAATGATAAGACATACCATCCATGGTAGTTTGTAGTATATTGTGTTTTCCTTGGTGGGGAGGGGGTAGGCTGGGAGGGGTAAGAGAGGAGAATGACGAAGGAGGGATGGGGAGGGGGAGATGAGGACAGTATCTTAACAAGATATTAGGAGAGGACCTTGGAATTCTTTGCTTATTCATGTACAAGCAGGAGCACAACTCCCGTGTGCAATTCAAAGAATAATGCTAGAATAATGCTAGAAAGTCATATAATGGTCACCCATGATTAAGCGTTTACTAATACTGGTATAGTGATATAACAGCCACTCGCATCATCTTTCGTCATTTCCCATCCCAATAGGCATGATGTACTCTAAGTTAACGTCCTCTGTATCTACCAATCTTTCTCTCTTTCTGTCTCTATCGTTTATTTTTATCTTCCTTTATTGATTAATTTGTTTTAAAAGGGGTGTGTGCGGGGGAAGGGAAGGGGTATGTCTACATTGAGGCGTTAATCTCCCAGGACAATGATTTTTGCAGAGAAATTTTGGATATATACGCAATACCGGGTGACCTTTTAAACCAACAGGTTTTTCAAGGAACCTTGAGTTTTTATTTTTTGTCAGTCAATGAGGACCTCCTTTGTGAATTCTCGAGGTGTGGCGGGGATGACAACACCATCACCTCAGGACAACGTCGGGGACAAATCCGTTACTTAGACACTAAAACAAACACTTGCTCGTGTTCTCTTATATTGGCTCCTTTTCACATCTCATGTGAAAGGGGAAACAAGAAACTGTAAAATAAATATATTGTTTCATGGTCATTAGATAAACATCCTACTGCTACTAAATTGCAGTTAAGTGTTTCCGGTAAACAGGGCTACTGTTTTAAATGGGATGACAGACGCAAGGTAAAATGATGACACTACGGATACCGATAAAAGACTTAACGATGAACGTCATTATTCTTTGGAAGACACTTTATAGAAAATATCATGAGATTTACAACGAAGGTATATCATCAGTAAAGACCACCTCCCTCACAAACACCCGGCCGCCCCTCCTTCGATACCTGGCCGGGTCATAGTCAGGTGGGTTTTCATCCAAGAGCAATCTACGGTTTTCCCATCTGAAATGACTTTCTAAGTTGAAAAGATTCCAAATTTGAGTTAAAATGTTGAATTGGAAGCCCCTCGACATGTAAGTTGTAATCCATGTAAGTTGTAAATGCGGGTTTCTCCCACATTTTGTGGTCGCTTAAGCGTCGTAACAAAAACTATGCTGATTATTAGTATAATAGCATCTAGAACAAAATAATTATATAGGCACTACGCCAAAGGAATCGAAGAGTTTTCGACACCAAATTTAACTTTGATTTCGTCGTCCGGAAAGAAGAAAATAAAACATGACAGGGTGGTGATATTGGGGTTTCATTGATACGAAATTTGAGTGTCAAATATTATTGAGACTTAAATCTCTTTTATCTCTTCGCGAAACCCCTTTCTGCTAATCCCGTGTCTAACAGTACCCAGTATATAGAGGGGAGGGAAACGACACGGGAGAGATACGCTGTCAGCGCTTAAGTGTGGGTTTAGTGTCAGCATACACCATGTGTGGATGAGGCAATATTTGACACAAAATACAAGGAAACTAAATATATATTGGTTACTTTTTTTGACGCATAGTGCAACAGATATCCTGTGACCCGCGAGGCGTATTTCGATATTTAGTGCAGAACTGCTCTACGGCGGCGAGGGCAAGCCGCTGGAGTGTAGGCTCGTAACCATGTTTGTTAAAGGAGATACAGGCCTAAAACAATTGTCTTGAACAACTTCTCCCAAACAGCTAAGAAATATATCTTATTTTCATTTGGGATGTATCACAGATTTAATGTTTCTTCAAATGCAAAGCTGTGTGGACTTGATCAAGTCTAAATATGACATCAAGCTGGTGCACGCGGGGAGAGTTAACCGCGTATCTCGGCTATGTTCTACGTAGTTTATCACGCGGTCCACATGACGACGGTGGGATAAAAGGTGTGCCACGCAGGGTTCTGTGATCCAAGCGGTGCATGTGACGCCAACGGTTTTGTTTAATAGGAGCAAAAACGGGGAGTATGATTATATTGTCGTTCTGTCGCTTTAATGATTGTTTAGTGACTGGGATAACACAGCAGTTTAAATGTAAAATGAATGGATGCTAAAGTTTTCCGTATAATGTTGGACCGTAACCTAGTCAGACCACACCTGGCGTGTAGTGGCCTAGACTAGCCTAGACTCTGTATGTGGCCTAATTGGACACACCTGGCCACTCGGCTATATTGTTGTCTTCTCTTGGGACATCAGTAAGACTTGTTGTTGCCTGTTTAAGATGATGTGGGAAATAGATACTGTCAAATTGATTGGGTAAACAGAAAGGGAGATAAGGACCTTGTGTTATCAAGTTGTTGTTAAGAAAGTGTCACCTTGACTGACCTTAGCTGGATCTAGGACAATATTTGGACATGCGCAGTAGTTGGTCGATAGTAAATTGATATGTACCAGCTCCCTTTGCTTCGATGACAAGTTAGGAAAGAAAGAAAAAAAGATTCATTGGTTATCAAGATTAGATAAAGAAGTTTCTTTCCACACAACGATTTGAACCGGACAGAGTAAAAAAGAAAAGAAAAGGAGGCGGAAAGAAATTAGTCACTTTTTATGCTGTCTTGATAAAGATTGTGTGGCATATCTATGTCATTGTCACCTCAGGGAGTCGCGTTGGCTAATTCAAGGTTGTTATATTTACCCTGTCGCGTCCAACTTTTTTTTCTCTTTTTCTTTTTTTCTATCGCGAGGAGCTAATCAGGTAATTGCCAGCTGACCTTACCGGTCACTGCGTCATAGATTTTAATTCAAGGCGGTAAAAGTTTTCATGTTACGTAACATTTTCAAAATTAGACTGTTCTTTGTTAATTTATAAAACATTGTTTACGTCATGTTAATTATGAACATTATTATAACGAGATCACTACACCGATCATTAATTTTTTTTCGTTTTTACAGCCTTTGTTTAATTTTCCTTCTTATATATGAATTTCTCTTTGTTGATATACTTTCTCTTATATATGAATTTTAACATTCATAACATTGTTAGAACCCTAGGACACGTATCACTCTATACTACACGCATTTCGCTACAAGTGTACATATACACTATAGAGACAAATTGGGCAGGTTAGGCAAATGCTGATGGACCCCAAGATCAAGGGTCCATAAGGCTAAATGGTGGGCCAGCCTGTGAATGTTTTCAGGTGTTCATTCAAACAATTGAAAATAAACTCATAAACGATTTTGTGATTTTAGTGACTACCCCCCCCCCTCCCCTACCAGTGGAAAGCTATTTAAAATAATAACATAATAAATAAGTCTCCTCATGAACTTTCTTTAAAATTATTTGACAAAAATACTTATTTTTGTCTTGAAGAAAAAGCCACCTTAGCAAGCCTATATGCACGAGAACTAAACAACTTAATCCAATCTCAACCCCAGTCCCCTTACATCGATGGGGCCGTAACCGTCTAGGGGTTCGGTCTGTTTACCTGTGTTTTTACGGTGTGTCTTGATTCCTATACTCGGCCATCCTTTGCCATGTAAGCTCCTTAACCGTGATTGAATCAAGTTGAATCAAAACCCCAGATTGATTTTCAAAAGAAGTAAAGATTGCTCCACCCGTCGTGTCTCTTTCAAATCAAAGAATTAGAAGACAAAAAACAAAACAGATTCACCCATGTGTCTCTCTTTTGTCCAAGTTAGTTGTTGTTGCGTTAAGTTGTTGTCGCGATCACCGCTGACGTACAAAAAAAAAATCAACATTGGATTGGGAATTATTTGAACTTGGTGGTGAATCATCAATCTTATAGTCGAACATTTTTGACCAGTCAATATTGATCCTGTGAGCTGTTTGTAGTAAACAACTCATTCTGTAAGCCTGGTAATTAGGCCTCATTATTCAGTAGGCACCAGTGTTAATCACACACCTTCACACTATAACCTGTTTGTGCTCGTTTGCCATTTTGTTTTTCGTTTTTGCCTTGGCTTTACTATATGTATACGGCGGACCTGCTTGAAACTACTTGGAATAAAGTCATTATGAAGGAACAATGGGTTTAGTGGTTATAAACAGGATTTAACCAGAATAGCTTCCCAGGGTCTTTTCATGCTCTTGAATAAGTAAATGTTTTGGTATTTCATTTCACCTGGTATTTTCAAAGGGAATGCATAATACTTTTTTTCCTGCCAGTCAAAACCCAACGTTCAGTTGTAGCAAAACCTTCATGTAGCCTATAGTCTATGTGAAGGATTTTTTTTTATTTAGTTATTTATTTTGCTGCCAACGGAAGTATTTTGCATGGTTTTGAGAAAGCACAGGAGAAATATGTTTTTCCTAAGGAGAACTTTGAGATGTGACCTGGTAAGTTGTTTGTAGTATTTTCTTGCTATCCTTTTTAGTTACAGTGCCATCTTTTACTAACATAAACATCTGTTCAACCCGTAAAAACGTAACAATTGTTAGCCTAAGCTAGTATAGGCCGATCTGCTTACACGATTGATGGTATACATTGAAATACACACTGCACGTATTAGCTATACAGTCAGACTTTTTAAGGAAGCTGAAACGATCCACATACTATGAGACCCAGAATGGACCGATTTCTTTATCGGAGTTTGTGTGAGTTGGCGTTGCCGGGAGGGGTGGGGCGGAGAACTGACCGCCCAGTAGATATCGTTATGACAACCTGATTAGATCCCTCTTCATACGAGACTTTGTAATATGTAGTCCCCGAAATATCTTTTTATAAATGGATTTGTTAATTTCGGTTCTAGAAGCCAACAATATCGAGGTAGTTCTTCTTTCTTCGACCATAAAAATATTAAAAGCCTAAATTATGTTTCAAATGGAAGAATTTTGCTGACCTTTATTTGACCAGCTTGTTAAACATTGTTTGCTTTCAAGACTGTATATACATGCTTGGAACGTGCTTCTTAAGTTAACTATATACTGTATATGGACTTGCCGTTTTAGTTGGAAGGGGATGCCGAGAGGGCAGGTGGAAAAGGTTAGTCATACAATGCACATGGATAGCCGAATGTTGGGGTAGCTTTATTAAGGTTAACCAAGTTTTTCTCTGTGGTCCTCGATCGTATATAGAAAAATACAATTTAGAACCCTTGCCGTGAGAGCGATCTTTTTCCACTTTAAGCTGCTGCACGTTACACAGAATGTTTTACATTAATGTTAGTACAATAACCTATACGACCGGTTAGTATTACATAATGTTACATTGAACATCAAATATGTAAATTTAACTCAATCAACCTCCTATCAACCACGGTGAAATTATTCAATAAGGCATACACGTCAAAAGTTTAGCAAATGAAGAAAAACATATTGCCACCTTAAACACAACTTGCAAGGAAAATGATTGAGCAGCAAAGACGGTGCAATCACAAACATATCTTGGTTAGATCGATTTGTATTGGTATCCAATTATTTCTGGAAAAATTTTCATTTTTTGGTCAAAATGACGTCATCTGGAAAAGTAAGGGTTATGCCTGAAGATAACTAGTCTGACAGAACTGTGTTAATGTGACATTATCTACCATAGACATCTGCTTGCATGTGGTTAGATTCTCTAGATTGTATGGGCGTAAGGACTTTTGGTTGCCATCCACGCAGGCTGTCCATTGTAGGCCTTTTTCATTGTTGTTCATTTGGCGTTCCATGAAGTTTCTTTATCGTCTTGTAATCTATTTGATTAGTGCAGGTGTTTATGATAAAACAGAAGAGTACCACAAAGATCGTGCGAGATGTGATAATATCGTCGTTCCCTTTCTCTCCCCCCCCCCCCTTCTCTTTCTCATTTCTTTTCTATTTCTCTTGTTTTTAATGGATAAGTCATAGTCGAGTCATATCCCATTTAGGCCTATAAGTGTTATAGCGGTGCACCCAAACAATGATGTAATCACATCATAAGTACACCCTCACAAGTACTTACCGTATATAGGTGGGGCAACATCTCAGCACCATCATTGAGTTTTTATCTGAACATTAAAAAAATCAATTTATATTTCAGAGTTATTCATGTGATTATTATGGCTATAGTGCGGTGTCAAAGGAAAGTTTTAATAACATTCATTGTTCCAAACTTTTGTTGCAATAGCTTTTTTACAAATTCATATTTCATCAAGTTTTCTCATATATGCATTTAGTTTTATACCAAACATTGAAGTAAATCTTGTCGGTTATATATTATATCTTACTTAATTTGTTGTTTACATCATATTATTTATAAGCGTATAAGTACTGATGGGCTATGACAGGTTTTGTAGAAAAGAAAGGTAGTATCTTAAAAAGAAAAAGACGCCCATCGCCAGAGGCGTTGATAACCAGGCAGGGGACAAGTTAATCACACCGCCCCCCCCCCTTCGTACGCCTGTTCTTCATCATTTCCCGGGCTCTTCCATATTTTCCGCGCCATCAACTCAGACCGGCCCACAGTCCCCTTAAGCAATATGCAACGCCTCCATCCTGTCCCGAAAACGGCATGTAAAGCTCAAAAAATATGAATACGCAGATATCAAAACTCGTGCATATTCATTATCCCCATGCACACGAATGCTGCAAATGCATAAGATTTAAATTGTCGCATGAGGTACACATAAGTGCTAATACCACTCCTTACTGTCATCCCATATCATGCTTTAAAAGCACTCGTACTAGCAGTTTGAACGGTTCCTAACCTTTACTCTGATTGTAATGCAATACCACTCTATACTGTCCTCTCATATCATGCTTTAAAAGCACTGGTACTGACAGTATGAACGGTTCCTAACCTTACTCTGATTGTGTAAGCACTCGTAATTACCTTCGTACTGTCAGTACTAGTGCTTTGAAGCGGGACATGGGGGAAAATGTCCCAACTGGGTGCACAGATATCAAAACTCATGCATATTCAGTAACCCACATGAAGGCTGCAAAAGCATGAGATTAAAATGTCAGATGAGGAATGCTATTAACATAACTGTTTATTTTGGGGGTTTTATTTTTTTATATTTTTTTTGGCTTTCTTGAAGTAATTCATATTTCGACATATATAACTAGCCTATGTATGGATTGAAAGCAATAAATGTATGAAAGGATGTTGTTGGAATTATTAACCTGCATAAGCACTCCGTATTATAACCTACCAATGAACTATAGACCTCAATAACCGATACAAACGGCAATATTTCCGGCTGATTCAAGAGGAATTTACCTTCTGTTTTGTGTCAGTGAACCGTAGCTAATTGGGCGGGGTTGGTCATCTTTCCTTTGTTTGGATAACGTTGTTACTCATCCTGTTTTGACATTAATACACTTACCTAATTGTTTACAGTTTCGTTTTTACGTTTTAAAAAAAATCATTTCCATTGTGATCCTATTTTTGAAGTGTTTGTTTCAACCTGGTACTTCGATGATTCATAGAACTGGGTTAAGGGAGAGACATATAAGCCAGTATCAGTCTGTAGCTTTCTTAACAGTCGCAATGTGAATATATTCTTCTAAATTTATACTCATCTAGACGTCTAGATGTTATCGTACATTACCTTGTACCTACCAATACCTCTATCCTTTCCCTGTACCTCTATACCTTATCTTATCTATATTCTCTCTCTATATGACTGTGCCGCCTCTCTGAAAAGTATTAATTATTTACGTTTCACTATTATAAGAAGATATAAAGATAAAATCATGAAACTTGCCTTTCCACTTCTCGATATTTGCTTTGGACCAGATAATTAATTTTAAGCTTAATTTGGCCTAATATTTTTTTAACAGGAATTGACATAAGGTATCTGGCAGTATAGTATAGTATAGAGACAACACTTCATAATATTCTATAGGCTAACTGCGAAAAGGAGAAAGATGTTAACATTTTGTTATTTGAGCATTTTCACTGACATTATGTTTATTATAATGCAATACTAAACAAACAAAGCGAGTATAAATTTCCTATCAGTTGTTGTAAGATTAAGGTATCAGAGGGATTCGACAAATTTATCATAATCATGCTACAAGAAGAAAAAAGAAACATTGCTGTAAGGTTCAAGCATATTGGTCCGAAAATGACCAATGAAATTCGATACCGTCCCCAGTACCTCCTCTCTCTCTGTCTTATGATTATGAAAGTATCTGCCGAATCTAAAACTACTCCAGTGACTGCTGTCTCGGAGAAAGTGGGCCATGAGTCCCCATTTCTGTTCTTGTCACAGATACAGCGTTTGTCCTAGTAAAACTTTAACCTATTTCAACTCGTGTTGTGGTGAACCCACACAGGTACAGAGAGGAACAACGTGATTTCCTGCAGGATTGCAAACCGTATCAGAACAGCGTATAGTTCACGAATCGAGAGAGAGTGAGTGACGAGGGTGAAATTATGACGGTGTCATTATAGAGAGGTGTCATACAGTGTTTGTTGATAACGGCTGTTTTATTTAGCTTTATCTGGTTTATAGATCGTATCTCTGTTATGTGTGTTTTGCTACTAATAACCCTATCATGCAAGATCATGCAGACGGCCAATCGCATGCATGTCATTGGTGATTTCCTGAGCACGTGACTAGTGTTGAAGTTAGCTGCTACTGGGAATTATACACAGATTTTGTATCGGATTATTTGCTGTTGATAATTCAGTGGATTTTTGAACGAGAGAACGCATTGATAATTTGACAAGGTATTATTCATTTATAGCTTTATTTCTAACTTGTAAATACTTATTTTTGCAGTTTTCTTACAAACTTTCAGCTTACATTTGAATATATTAAGCCTAAACTTATTCCGACACTTAATATAATCCTCAAGACCACATGTGGAGATTTATGAATTCTAAATAGTTATATTTTAAAGACATCGCATTTTAAAGTTCGTTTGGTAAATTTTGTTTTGATCCTACGTAGGGAAATATGGAAATAACGCTGGAAAATGTGTCTAGCAGCCCACCACCCCACCTCCTCCGTCCAAGCATACCCCCCCCCCCCTTTAGAAGACAATATCTAAATTTAGGTCATATGTTACTTCACACCAACTGGAAATGAAAGTTGGAGTGTTAACCATCATATTGTGTCCTGTTGTAAGGCGTATAGTTACACAAAATGAGTGGATCGGCTCATATTTACTATAGGCCCAGTGACGTCACTATTATGCCATCATTTAACCAGGAGAGGGTAGTATCTCACCGGGGAGAAGGATGTCTTTCATTAAGACGATGATTGTAATGAAAATGCCATAATCGTTCATGGGTAACTTGGGTTCATGAGACGAGTGTACCCTTCCCCCTCCCCGTCCAGAACGATGATGATGATAACAACCACTGAGGCAGGAAGAAAAGAGAGAGGGGTGGGAAGGGGCGTTGGGAAGGGACGGTGCGAAGGGACTAGAAATATGACTAAGCCAATTCAAGTTAATACTGAATAATACCACGGTAACTCCTCTTTTATTCGTTCCTACATATGCATGTTTTTCATCTTTTCAACTTGCTCGCGTTCCAAAAAAAAAAATCAAAATATTTATACATATATATATTCTGGTTTTTGCTTAATTCATCAAAATACAACACAATGTGGTAGTTAGCATTGTACAAAGCGACTTATTTACGATCAGCATAGATCACACAAGCAAAAAAAGGTACCTGGTACCAGATGTCGATAAATAAGAAGAGGGAAGGGAAAAAACATTTTACCGGGAAATTATCACAAGAGGCGCTACTCTTAGCCTTTTCGTCAACTCTGTTGTTGACCGCAAAAAATGTCATTTTCGTGACATATTTGACTTATTTTACAAATGAAATGTTGTTTTCCCTTATATATAACTGATGTATTCTAGCCATTTAGCCTACTTTAACTCGTTGATTTAACGGTTGTATTTGGTCGCATCGAAACCGCCCAAGACTTTCCTAAATGCCCTACATGTCACAGACGACTTTGGCGCGAGAGAAAAATTACGTTTGATAACACTAGGCCCCTGAGCCTTCTATATAGTTATCACCGAGAGGTGCTAGGCCACCCATAAACCCAAGTGTTAAAGTTTGTAGCTATTTAAATGGATACTGACATGACCGTACCCGGGGGAAAGAAGCCGCATTCCACAGATATGTTTTTCGGTTACAGTTACTCTCGGCCTGGCAATTGTCAATATTTTGATCATTTGCCCACGGAAAGGTAAACCGAATAAGAACTGCGTGCAAACTTCATAATTAAGTGTCCGCTGGTCTGAACTCATACACTGTCTACCAAAAGTACATTAGAATATAGCGAGTGTAACATGTGAGTTGGATCACACGACGACATTGTGACGTGTACACATTCACACATATATATATATAAATATGTGTGTATGTATAATATGCCATAATCACAACGTTAGACCTGTAAATGGGTAAAAATAAAAGACCCAGTCATATAAAATCTGATTTAACAGAAAGGCTGCCTGGTAAATATCAAATGGCGCCAAATGGTGTTGTTATGCAGACGGCAGCGCAGACGACAAGCATATATCGTGCTCAGGCCTTACAGCAGGTTATAACGTATTAAGATTGTAACAGTACTTACTTCATTAACTTATTATTATGACCGTTGCTAAGGTGGGACAAAGACAGGACATTTTTATTATTTTGTTTCTAGTTTTCTACACCGGACGCAAAAGACGATTAGGAGGGATGCCTGCAACCTCTCTCGTAGTTGTAACTAAGATGTCACCGTTGTAAACGTAATTGTAACTAAGATGTCACCGCTGTGTATAGGCAATGTTTAACGAGTGTGCCATTTGTAAAACCACGTTAATTTCCGTGTATAGCTTTTTTTAAATCATAAAATACGGAATCATTCCATAAATATATATTATCCATATTTATGGATAATATATTATCCATATATATATATATATATATATATATATATATAATGTGTGTGTGTGTGTATGTCGTAAATTCTGGTATGTTGTACTTTATGTTGTAAGTGTATAACAATGTTGCTGTATAGTACAATGACATTGCAAACTGCATTGCCGAATCATATCCGTTCAAAATTTGTCTGTCGTCTTTGATATCCCCTTCCTCAGTTCAAGGTAGAGTGATATATTGACATAGGAAAACGTGGACACACTTCTATATAACGATGTGTTACATACGACTAATGTGATTACACAATACAAACACGTGGCAAATTGGTAATCAATTTGCTACCTATAAAACCCTCATAGAGAACTTATATAGACGATAATGTGCCCTTCAAAAAAAATCAGACGACAACAGACAATAATTACAATACTAACTTATTATAATTACTTCGATTACAAAAACAAAATTAACAGTCGTTTCAGTGACTAAAATATTTGTACATTTACTTTGGTCAAAGTTTCAGTATTTTTTATTTTATTTTATGTTTTTCGTATTTCTTTCTATTCAAATCTTAGCAATTGAAAAACCTATCTATGTTCACTATTTGTGTTGAATATTGGCAAATGTGGGCATCGAAAATACATGTATTGTAGTGACACAACCAGAGAACTGCTTTACTCTAACATACAGAGAACTGTTATAAGAGTAGCCTCACCCTGGTGCAAACGTATATTGAACGCCAAAAGGCTTGCCAAAGATTTAACCATGTTAAGAGCCTTTTTTGCATTCCATGTACAATCAGGGATTTACTTAGTCCATGTCCACGAGTGAGTGTTACTTCGTCTTGACCCGTGGATAACTAGGACTAGCTTCTTTTCTGATTCAAACTTTATTCTTGGGAAGAATTTTACTCAAACAGACTGTCGCTCCATAATTGGACTGTCGCTCCAAACTAGGCGTGTTAGCTCAGTGGTTAACGCCGGTGCCTTCCAATTATAAGGTCCCCGGTTCGAGTCACTCCAAGATTAATGTATGTCGTCCAGTTACAGAGTTGTTGATAATTGACAATTCATGATCATGAACGTTAAAATATGAATCTAAGAGACTGACTTCGGTCAGCTTGCGGCTACGATAAGCTAATGATGCTTCTTCGCGAGTTCCTGCTTGCAGGAGGATCTAAAAAAAATATATATACAATTTATGGCAAAGAATCACAGAACACCCCTTTTGGGCTTTCTGCTTAACCAAATTTTATTAATAAAAATAATAAGTTTAGTTTACATGGTGATCGTTATTTCGATACAACTTCGAACTTCCATCGCTAACTCTTTTCTACTTCTTCCTTTCTCCCTTTTGCTCTTTGACAGATTAAAAACCAAAGAAAATGGACGTAAAAGTCTTGTTTTGCTATTTCAATATCTACACGTTATACCTCCTGCACCCCATCATGGCAGCACAACGGTACTGCGGCACTAATCTAGCCGACGCTCTCCGGATCGTTTGCGCGGATAGAGGCTACTATACCCAAAAGGGTAAGTCAAAAAGTTACAAGAACTGCGATTCACTTTCACAGTATAAATTAATTTATTTAGTGGCCAGTTTGGGCCTAAGACATCCATTCCCTTTTTGCTTTCAATCGTTCAGTGTCCGCCAACATCACGGGAACCAATGCTAGCCTGACGAGAAAACGGGTGGGGTTCATGGGATACAGCCCGGGGGACACCGGGAAATAATTTAAGAGTAACGTCTTCAGAGTCCTTTCCGTAATATACTTCAGGGAAAATGGAGATTTCTTAAAGGGGTAGGGCTATAGGACAGAGTTTAGAACGAGAACACCGGTGCTGTGGCCGAGTGGATAAAGGCGGTGGCATTTGAAGCAATGAGGCTTAGCAATCGGGAGGTTCCGGGTCTTTCACCCAAGAGCAATCTACGGTTTATCCATCTGAAATGACTCTCTACATTGAAAAGATCCCAAATTTGAATTCAGATGTTGAATTGGAGCTACCCGATGTGGCAGTTGTAACCCACAAGTCCTTGTGGGTTTCTTTTACATTTGATGTATTCGGAAGTCCATCCCCCTCCCCCTCCCCTTCCCCGCCCCCACGAAAAAGAAACTGACAATGTCTTTTCCTCCGTCTTCATGTCCAGGTGCTTTCCCTCCTGTGATACCTCGACAAAGAGCGTCCTCTTTTTTAACAACTGATTCGGAAAACCATCATCCTCGTAGGTTACGCCGTGGAACTGGAATCGTTACGGAGTGTTGTGAAAAAGCGTGTGATAGAGAAGTACTAGAAACCTATTGTAACCCCCACGTTACACCTACGTTAGCTTTGGCATCTCTTGTGACGTCACTGATGACAAAATCTCCCACACCACCGTCCTCTGAGCCTAGCAGCAGCAGTAGTAGTAGTAGTAGTAGTAGTAGTAGGAACGAGGACAAATTCCCCATGACGGACAATGCTTTGGGGGAAGACTATGAAGGTCCAACAAATGAAGGACCTCTAACGAGTGGGGAACCTACCCCAACCGAAAACAGAATAAGTAACGGTCCGCGAGGACCTTCTTCAAATGCCTCTAGTTTGGAATTACCTACGCGGACCTCTACGGCGACGACAAATAGTAGTCGAATCGTAACAGAGGGCGCTCATCTCGCCGAGAGTTCCGACCAATCTTCCTTGGAGGATACCGATAGCGAGAGCGAAGCACCGACGAAAGGAGCAAGCCACGAAAGAACGAGAAAGAAACAGAAGAAACAGAGAACGAGACCACCGAAGAAACCTAAAAAGCTTAGCAGAGAGAGGAAAGAGCGGAAGAAGAAGAAAGAAAAAGAAAGAAGAGAACGGCAGAGGACAATTTCTAAGAAACTTAGAAACGAAGAAAGAGCTGCAGGTTTGAATCCTACAGAACAGCAAGAAGACGGCGGAGGAGGAGGTGGAGGAGGAGGAGGAGGAGGAGGAGAGCCAAGAAATAATTCTAATTCTGATCAGCCACGAAATAACCGTGGTAAGGTGCGTGCATGTCGATGGTTTTGTATAACCCTTTTCTTCTTTCCTTCTGTATTCTAGTTCTTTTACTACAAAATTTAAACTTTTCGTATCGATTTCCCAAAAATAATGAGTAGGAATCAATGCATGCTGTTATTTGACAACAATGTCCACCACAATGAGGCTGAGACACAACTGCGACAGCTTCAGTCAGGAACACACACGCACACGCATTTCCCTCCTTAATTTAAACGACAGAAAGTTTTGACGAAATAAGTGCAACATTTAGGAACGTTCACTCAAGACATATTTACAATATATCTAACTGTTAATTTTTGTGGGGCCTCCTGAAATTTATAAAACAAAAATGAGCTAACAAAGTAACAATATTAGAAATTTGCTTTCATTTCCTTGGAGAAAGAAACATGAAAGACATCAATATTGTTTGCATCTTAACTAATGCATTAATTATGCAAATATGGAAGCCACCGATATACGTCTATAATTACAATAAACTTTAATGGGCCACCCCCAACGCATCAAACTAACCCCACCTTCCCACACCCACCTCCCTACACACCATCTCACTACACACCACCTCCCCGAGAAAAAAAAATGTCTCATGCATTAATAAATAAAATTACGCAAGAGGTAGACCTAATTAAATTTCTCGTTGTCCCTTAAGGAATAAAAAAGGTATATAGTGGTTGAATTGTCAGACTACTGTGTCGTCGAATCAAAGTGGATTGAATCTATCTTAACTTGACATGACAGCGTTTCTCAGCTGCTCAATGATGAATTCTTGGAAGTGTGGAAACCCATGCATGCATCTCTTAATCTGTTTTCTATTTCTCGCTTATTAGTAATTAGTACCCTGTGTTAATCCTCGGTATGTCTTCCCTTATCTTATTCACGTCATTGAATCACTTATCTGTGACAAGACATGGCTGCTGGTATTCGACCACCAAACAAAACTCAAAAGCACCAAGGACGTAACTATACTGCAATATGCAAGTAGTGTTATTCTCAATAGCCTATACACACGAGTGGGCAGCGGTAGTTCTATGGAGATAGAAACTTTATATTGAATCATTATAAGCAATAATGCATTTTCAGAGAGAGAGGCACAGGGAAGTTATACCGTCCCCTCCAATCGTCATACTATTTACGTTTCTTCACAATGTACCTGTCACGTGCGCCGAGGGTGGGGGTGTGGGGAGGGGCTGACGGTTGAGGGTAATACTCGTTACGTTGGGGGGGGGGTTCTTTTATGCAGTCGGGAAGTAATGAGAACCACTTCTCCTTGCACAGGACGCCCTTCCATAAAGTTCAATTCCGTTAACTAAATCAGTCGGGGGAATTTAGAATACCCCACCCCTCGTAAAGTTAAACCCCCCAATCCTCATTCTCCTAGGAGATATATTTGTTACATCCCTGTGTAAAAGTCGGTTTTACTCTAAAAAAAAAATCAACATCTAACACCCTAAACAGTTAACCTATGCCAGCTATCACCGAGACGGGGGTTATGTAGGTCCATAGCCTACTTTAGACATAATAATTGGGTGCAGTTGGTATTAACATTAACTGTGATAGGTGATTATCATCTAATTACACCATTTTTAAGAAGACAAGAAATAGTTTTATAGACCGTTGATATAGGAAGCATTGAACTAATTATACTCTTATAACTCTGATATATATATATATATATATAGGAATTGGGAACATATTTTACGTCATTCGTTTCCCACATTCTTTTCCAATTTAGATTAAACACAGCCAACTGCTTTAACGGTTAACCTATATCATTAGTTCCGACTGTTTCTGACATCGAGCTAGTTTTTGACATTAGAAGTCCTGGTTAACCGCGATTCTGATGTTTGAATGTATATTACCCACCGCTATGATAATTCGATACCACCCCCCCCCTCTAAAAAAAAGAAAAAAAAGCAAGTTATAAATAAAACAAGTGGTGAACAGTTAAAAGTAGGTTACTGTCTTTAACGTAAGAATTGACCATAATAGATGACCGGGCAACAGTCAAAATATTAAACAGTGATGCAATTTTTAATACTCACACACCTACACACATACATACATATACATTTCTGTGCAGTGAATGTACGTTGTTTTTCTTTTTCGTTTGGCAATAAATGTATAACATGAACTATATTTTGGACACACAATTAACCATTTATTTATTTTTTTTCCCCCTTCCCCATTTCTTTTCCTTATTTATCCCTCAGGTAAACGAATCTCAAAGGCATCCAAACGTCGCTCAAGAAATGAACCCCTTAGACAAGATCACAAAAAGAATCTTGGCCTCCATACACGACATTGAAATGAATCGAGAGGCTGATATTGACTGAGCGGAAGTGACATCACCGTTTCTTTAAAAACGCACACCTTGAGATGACGTCACAGTACGGATGCCGATGTGGGTCTTGTGGTCGTCAACATTTGTTCTCAAACCAAAGTATTTTTTTTGTCACCGATGAAGGTTAAACCTCTATGCAGCTTGTGAAAGATATTAACAAAGAGATAAAGGCACAAGAACAACAACAACAACTCGTAAGCGAAAGAAATGATGGCATATTATCAACATCGCCGTTCTTCGGTCATCGTCATGTCACGTGTCAACGTAATCCCTCATCAAGTGTTAAGAAGACAAAAATAGTCGTTTTAAAGCTATAAAAGGTTTCAACCTTGGCTTTTCTGGGTCACCAGCTCGCGACAGAAATGTGTGCTTATAAATTAGAAAACGTATGTATTTTTGGCAAAGATGTTTATAGATATACAAATGCTAACGTGGAAAATGGGGACGATACAATTTTAACCACAGACAGTAAAGCAGTATAAAAAATAAAAAAATAATCGTGTTGATGTTGAGACGGTCCCTACATGTCAGGGACCCAAGCACACGATGTTGACGTATTCACTGTGTATGTATTCGAAGTGAAAAGTACTTAAAAGTAACTCAATTACTCTTTTTTTGCTGGGTTTACTGTATTCGAAGTAAAGTACTTATATATATAAGCGTGAAAATCTGTAAAGGGATATAGGATCATAATGTACATCTATTTTGAAATAGTTTAATGTTTTTTGTCAGATAGTGTGTAAAAAAAAAATAATGAAACATCTTTCAATTGTTCTCTGACGAATCTTTTTCGACAAATATTTGGCCTAGAGGAGAGGGAATTATATATCACTTGGATGTGAAATTGGTCACGTTGATAGTTCAGCGCATTCATGTTATTTTATGTTAGAGTGGACAGCTTAGGCCTAACGTGTTTGCAATGATTAACGTGGTAGGATGAAAGACAAGCACAAAGAGTACAAAAATTACTCACTTAATGGAGGTGTTTCCGCAATCGTGTGCTTTCAAAAAGGATTACATGTTATTTATTTTGTTTAGTCTTATTTTTATTTTGCTTTACCTTCCTTAAAATTTGAAAGCCAATAGTTTTATATCCTCTTTTTCGACGAGTAGGCTTCCTATGCAAACATCTTTAAATGCAAGATTTTTTTTCTATATCTATGATATGCATATGGAGACTTAACGCCGTCAGCTTGCATGTTAATGTCGCCCTCTTCAACATGGAATTGTCGCACTCTTTTTGGGTGTAAATGTTCGTGGTTATTTTATAGGATATCGCGTAATAACCATCGCGAATATTGGTATGCAATTGTGTACTTATGTGTCCGTTTCTTTGTTTGTTTGCTTGACAGTATTCTCTAAAGACAATGGTGCGAAATGTCTTTGATGATACTCATTAATCAAATGACTTTTCTCAGTAAGCTGGGTGAGGTAACATTGTCTGCTCAGAGTTAAACAAAATGGTCATAATTCGAAAATCTTGAACTCTTCATTGATTAATTCAAGTGCCAAAAAAAAAATTAATCATAATAATGAAACTTTTCTTTTGATGAAAATTGGCAGTCAGCAACTACAGTTCCTTGATGATACCATGTGACTAGTGATTTTATCCCATTTCCGTACGACACAACTCAGATCGCGACAGACTATAGAGATTTCCAGAGATTATATGCTTTTATGTGACAAAATACATTCAAGTTGTGGACGCACGCATACAAAACAAATTGTATTAGATTGAACGGGGGTTGTAAATTATTAATAAAAAAGTACTAGATACATAATTGTAACCACTTAAATCGCTTAGACAGATATGAGCATATTTTAAATTTGACTGTAGATTTCCGTGTTATAATCATGAAAATCAGAAAGTTTCGTACAAAATAGGCTAAAATGAAGAATATCTTATAGTTGACTTTTGACCATGTTTATTAACTTAAAGTAAATAACATAACGGAAAACTTACGGACAGGTCTCTCATTAAATTTGTTTATTTGTACATGTACGTTTTGATAAAGCAGTCACTTTATATACTGGTCTCTGATCACGCTTACATACATACACACATACACATACATACACGCATATTTTACACACATACATACATACCTACATACATTCATACCACAGATGTGCTGATATTTTAAATAAGACCAAATAAAATAAGAGTGCTGAGTTTTTAGTTTTAATCCAATATCATATTTGTTCGCAACTGTTTCATGTTTGGTTTTGTTTCTATTGCAGAATATTATTTTATTCAATTTTCTTTAATGCTTTTTAAAAAAAAATTGAATCATCGCTATCTATTAAAACAGGATCCAGGTTTTTTTTTCAATCTTTACTTCAGCAGTATCCAAACTACGAGTATATAAGACAATCACAAGTATAGACTTTTCCTTGGTCTATATCAGTTCAAGTACGAATACAAGACTATCTAAATTTACAAAAATTTCTAACTTTCTCTCGCTAAAACTATTCTTGAGATTCTGAGATTAAAACTCACCAATAGCAGTCAACAATGTTTATTTGCTGTATGAGATCTCAAGATTTGTGTCGCAACATTCGTGGGATAAACCCTGGATCCTGATTTTTTGTTTTAATTTATTGTCACACTTAAACATGAGATAACATAGTGTGGAAAAAAGGCCGGAGAGACAAAACGTTTGAGGTGGGTCTTTTCTCACCAGAGTCCTTTACGGTCCACGTTCGGTTCGGGCCCAGATGAACATGGGGCCCTTAGTTGTGCTTGTGTATAGTAGTGGTTGATATTCTATGCTGTTTTAATATTATTATACTTCAAAGGGAAAATGACAAAAATAATATGTAATTTATTTCAACATTTCGGAGAAAGTGTTCTTTGCATGCAATGCATTTTACTCCAAACTCATGACGTCAGCAGGTCTGACTTATTAAATATTTATGATTTTTTCCTTTTAATTTTGTTCTTTGAAAATAAACCATGATAAAAAAATTAGAGGATATTGAACTCTACAATTTGTGTAAAAGAAAACTTTAATTAGACGGTAAAATGTAGTCAGGCAGGCTCTAGCAATGATCAACAAAGTTGGTAATAGGTTCCTCGATACCATGGTAGGCTATGAAGGATGATGTTAGTCAACAAAATTAATTTTCGTATGTTGTTATTAAGACCATTAAGAACAACCAGTGCAGGTTGGTGTAAACATCATATTAAATATTGCGAAATGTCCCTTTAAGCGTCTGAGGGGTCATCAGTTACAGCGACTGGAGTACAAAGTCTAGTACACAAACGGTTATGTCAGTTCCTCAGATACAACAGAAAACTCAATGGAAAGGCGTAACACATATATTGCCTCAAAATAATGTTAAGCCTACAAAATGTTACAAATTTGTCAGCGGACAAAAATGCTGTTGAATGTCATTCATATGTGCTCTGTTGTTTTGTGTGAAGTTACAGAAACATGTTTTGATTAAGTTATTATAATTTAGAAAGGAAGGGTTAATATTTACGGCTTTGCACTGAGGAGCTGACGTCATCATCGGTTTAGCCTTAAAGGAGCATTCCAGGGATATAGCATATTTTAAAGGTGAATTCTCTTGAAAATCGTAATAGATATGGGAACATTACTACAAATTAATATTAATATTTTTTCTTTTTTTCTCTCTTCTTTCTTGGACTATGACATATCTAGACTAAAGCCATCCTTAAATGAAATATTACGAATATATATAATTATACATACGTCATCTGTGACGTAATCATGAATTCATTTAGCGTATGAGACTTACGTCACCATTAAGAAGTGTGACATCTGACTCTATAGGTATATTAGAGAGAGGGGGCTAACGCAAATGGTGACGTTGAATTTCGTTTGTATAAGGGGTGAGGGGTTAATGGCCCCTGCCTCTAGAGATGGGGTACGTTTCCTATCAGAGTTAGACCAAGTCCTGAATTCATTAAACAGTCAATCTATTTCAAACTGCCTATCATCATTTGCGATGGAGTTTAGAAACATATTAGTGTAGTTTGATATAATGAGATACCACAAATCTTTGGTCCTGCGTCACAGACATGGGGACTCTCTACCCGTTCTGGTACATGATAACATGGCGGAACAAAGTGAGCGAGAGAGGGGGCGGTATGGGTGTGTATGGTGTTTAGTACCAGACATAGTAAATTTGTCATTGTTATATGTCGTGATCTTGGGGGATAACGCTTGGTCCCCCTAGAACGCGTTGAGTGACAGGAACCGTTGAGTAACTCCAAGCTCTACATAATCTAGTAACTGTTGACCTCATATTTCCATCTGGTTCTTACAATCGCCTGTGTTATGCATAAACACTTGTTTGTTTCATACAGTCTTAGTTTATTTGCGTTTACACCGAGGGGAAATATTTATTTCAAGTTTATCAAGAGAATTTAAAGAGGTGAGGTTAAACGTAGGTGTGACCCCTGTTCTTCAGGGGGTAAGGATTGATGAAAGAGAACTTCTTATTATGGGCAAAAATCTAGGTCACGAAATTCAAAGTGTCTGAAGATCTAAAAACGAAAGAAAAACGTTAACATGAAAATGCCAAAAAAAAAAGAGAACTTCGCTTAACTACCATGTAAGGGTTTTGTAAAGGGTATATGTCTAACCAGTATATTCATTTAGGCTGTTCGCTAAACTAATATAAAAAGAGCAAATCATTATTTGGTAATGTGTATCCCTAAACGTGTTATTAAGGCCAGTTGCTAAGCGAGGGTCCACTGTACTAAATAAACACTCATTCTTGATTCATGTATACAACATATTAACGTTTGGCTTATTACTATAAACCGAGAGAATGTTTCATTGTTTATATATACTATGTTATGATATTGACAGACGTGCTTAAAACGCATTGTCATATGTGACTTACTAACGTAATGAAATAGAAAGAGCAATTGCCTTTAATATGCTAGAAAAGGGCCAAATTGGTCACCGATAAGGATCAAAATTCCTTGGGGTTCTGTCTCTACTTAACACTGTTGATTGGCCGATCGTTGGATGATTTATCAACTCGTTCCCAAGGAAACGTTTTTAGAAGATTGTGTACATTTAAGTATACTCGGGATGTGGGGGGGGGGAGGGAGGGATGGGGAGACAACAAACCCGATCTGTGCCAAGCGGACACATTACGGGGGGTTACACTTTAAATAAAAATTAATCTCAAAGTTGATCCAAAAAATGAAATGTCAATACTTAATGACCGTGTGATAAATAAATCAACGAACTGGCGTATTTGTTATTTCAGTAATTTTAATTTCATTTTGAACAATTAAGCAACTAAAATCTGAGGACATTGTATTATTATTATTATTGTTATCCTATATAAATTAACATTTCGACAAACTAATTCGTGAGTTTGGGTTTAAACGACGCAATATGCTAATCAGATTTTACTAATTTTGCCCCTCTCCATTTAAATTTTGTTTTTTCCTTCAAATTACCCTTCTAAGCTTTGTGTATGACATTTGCTGTATATACATGCTAGTTATACACAAAAACAAATCACCGTATCTCATCTTAAAACAAAAACTGGAGTTAATTAAAGAGAGGAATGGCGTATAACACCAGTTGCAAATTTGTTTCTCTTTTTACTAACACTTCTATAGTCTTACGTCAATGTGATGTCGTTGTTGTTGTTTTTTATGATGAGGGTAATGTGGACGAATTGTTCCTGATTTAGATGTCCTGAACAGGCTATGTTCGTATAAAAGTCATTATGATGTATTCCTGTTGACACGAGATACCTCAAGTAAAAAAAAAGAAGAAAATCTCCATAAAAGCTGAATATATTTTTAATCTCATTCTTTCTCCGTCTCTCTCTTATTCACTATCTCTCTTTAGGGTTTTCTAAATATCTCGTTATCGACGGCAGTTCCATGATCATAACAAACAACTGCCTCCTTCTCACTGTTGACGAATGTTTCTTAAATATAAAAAATGCTAATTGCTTACGTAGGGAAAGGGTGTTTTCTTTTGGTTGAAATATCTCCAGATGTTTTATAAAACAATTGATTTTATATTCCTATTTGCTCTATAAAAGTCAAAATAAATGGGCAAACAGTAACAACATTGTTTTTTTTTTGGTTTTTGTTTTGGTTGACGTATGTACATCCGATTTTATTTAAAGACAGATAAAAAATTTACGTTTTATCTGTTTCTTCTCTCAGAATGATCAATTTTCAACGACCTTTTTGAGATTCTTGCAAGACCCCCCCCCCCTTCCTTCGTCTATAACAAATGAACAAGCGGGAATGATGTGGCTATACGACTAATGTGGAAGAAACAAATCATCCCCTCATTCAGCACGAACAAATATAACATATGATTGTGTTGAAGTTCGGTACTAAACATACTACTTCATTGATTAAATCAGTGGCGTAGGAAGGTACTTTTGAGTGGGGAGCTGAAGACTGATGGCCGGCCTGGGGGAGGGGTCTAAGGGGAGGGGGTTCCCCCTCCCCTTTGGAATTTTTTTGCATTTCCAGGTGGCCTCAGATGCAATTTGGTGCAATATATAGCACACTTCAACACCCACTCCATTTTGTAAAGAATTTTGCATTTTCACCTGGCCTTAGATGCAATTTGGTGCTTCAAATGAGATTTTTTTCTCATTTGGAAATGAAAAAGGGGTTTTCTGACTTGCGGAGCGGGGGGGCGGAACGATACTTCCGCCCCCCATATTTTTCACTGGGGGGCTGGCGCCCCCCCCCCCCAGCCCCCCCGGTTCCTACGCCCTTGGATTAAATAAGTTTATAAATACCAATTATATTTATTTCAAAAAGAACAAGATCTAAAAAATATGAAATACAAGAAATAAATCCTGATTTTTTTTTTAACCTGCAGTTTGTCTCACAAAAACGGCTATTTTTTTCAGCCAATTTAAGTTTAAATTTTCAAGGAAAGTAATGGATGGCAGTTGAATAGTTCCTTCTATCGCATAGAACACATGCGACAATCTCACTCCCCCCCCCCCCACCAACCCTGCTTCCTCTTACTCCTGCTTCCCTTCAACCCCATCCTTGGACAATTTTAAATACGGCTAAGGAACGCAATCGTATAGCTGCTAGATTCTACCGTATATTTTATGCTGCAGTGATTAATCGCAACCCCTATTATAGCCCACGTAGTGTACCGGTACTTTATTCTCCTTCAAGCCAGCCGAGGTTGACGAGATAAGCACTGAACCAGGCTACGCAGGCAACCCGGTCCTCGATCAATCAATCATTCATACTTTCTAACGGTATAGATGTCTTGGTCATTGGTAATTTAATCTAAAATTAAGGGTCAGAGTTACCTTCCGTAGGCTACGCAGTAATTATGCGCTACCGTACATCCCCCTGTCTCCGAGGGCCATGGCCTCCCCCTCCCCACCCACCCCCCTCCCGTTATATGTCGGATACCTATTACAGCAATCATGTTCACGCGGGAGTTTGCAGTTGCTACAGTTGAAGTCTCCCCCTTCCAACATCCACCCCTTCAACGCCGCTCAACACAGATGCCTTTAAAAAAATTCGAAAGTTTTAATAACGTTTATAATTTATGTGAAATGTGTAAATCAGCTAAATTCCCCAGTGTTCCCATATATATACATATTTCTATATACATAGCCAGATTTATGTAAGTTGAAGGATTTTAGGTGGTTACAGTACGCGTGCGTGTCGAAAAGTTGGAAAACGCATTTTGTTGTATCTGTCAGTAATATGTTGGTTACGTTATAAAGCGAGCGCAGAAACTACCCGAGATTAACACACAACTCCATGTACAGTAGGAGAGCAAACCATATAGATCAGGTAGTCTTGGCCAAGTCGTTTGTAATACTCTTTTTCTCGTGTGCAACTGTACATGCCCCAGAGTCCGTTTCTGCCTACCACGAATGTGCTTGCCCACTGTATTTTACATGCCCGAGGATCTGTCCTAGTATCAATCGAAAGCGTTGCCGCGGGCGTTCTCTGGGCAGTAACAGCAGATAGATACGGGAAAATAGCTTTGTGAAAAAGAAAGGTATACTAGGCGGTTCAAACTAGGGTCTTAACAAGACTATAGATCAGGGGGTTCTCGATACGAGCGGCCGCAATCAAAACCCAGTCCGAGAAATATTTGAAATATTTCAATCCGGCCTACGATGAAAACAAAATCGGCCCTCATATCCTACACTACTTGGGTATCCACTGGACCGTTACATCGAACCTCGACCCTCAGTTCTCCACTATAATCGGCGGGTATGCGGACCCGTTAAGGTTCTCTATACGGGCGGTCACAATCAAAACCCAATCCCCGCCCACCCCCCCCCCCCCCACCACTCCGATGTGTCCGGATAATCCCGGCTGTGCTGTATACAAACTCGTCATATTCGTCGTATACATTATGATCCACCTGAGCTTATCTTACTCTGCGGCTATATTCTAAGCCTAATATACATGACGTGTGGCCCCTTGTTCATAACTCATAATGCGGCGGGGACAGACTTGTATGCAATTCTCTCAACTGTTTCCATCAGTTGGGAACCTAAATTTAATTTTCTTCCTTTTGCGACCGGAACATTTGACTTACTATAAATGTCATTCATGGATAGTTTATCTTCCCTAATTGCCCATCCAGTAGTCGCCACGTAAACTCGTTAAAAATTTCGGTATTGACTAATAACGGTTAGTATTGAAGACTATAAGAGTGTAGGCCCATACGTGTTTATTGTGTCTATTATTTTAAGTGAACTGATATAGTGAACATCGATTGAAAGAGGAGTCAAGGAAGAGGAGGACATATATATATAGACAAGATTGTTCTGACTTCTAATGGACTTTTCGACAGTGCTATTTGCTCTCTACAAAAAAAGAAAAAACAAAACAAAATATAATTGCCATATCAAGAACCCTGTGTCTGAGAGCATTTCGGATTTTATAGGTAAACCTATAGTGTATACATCTGTATACCTTGTATAACGTATCTAAAATACACACATGGGGTACGAAGGATTAATATAGACAAACAAGAAAGGTGACAACAGTTCTTGTCAGAGTTAAAGCGTCAACTTACAACAACAAAAATTGTTCACGTCCAAATATTGCCAGCTTGTCGAGTGGGACAACTTGAAGGAAGACAGAATACAATAGTTTTAGTTATAGAAACTGGGTGAAATCGTCTCAAAGTTCTCCTTAATGAGTACATTTCAAAGAGTCTTGATACCTTTTTTATCCATCCCCCATCTCATCCCATATAATATAATACGATATGATATGATATACTATGATGTGATGTGATGTGGTCCACGGATATCAGTAATCCATGCATTCCACATATTTTCACCTTTACGAAAAATTATCGAACATCCTTTATAGAAATCACAAGAATAATACCCTATCTCAACCCCAACACCCACCCTCACCCCAAATAGAAAATAACTGTAAATGTTTACATGTTATAGTCTAGAAAGTGAAATAATGATTGTAAGTCTTGTTACAAACAATATAGTCATCCTACAAATCATTAACACTATACTGACGCAGTGAAACTGTCAGATTTAACTTTCCTCAGTACTTGAGAATAGGCTTGGAAGATCAACAAATTCCCTGCCACTGCATGAGGAAAGTTCAAGATCTTTCGGCAAATTTAACAATTCTGTTATCTGGAACCAAAGCCTATATATTAACCTTGAACCATTACAGACTGCCAATTTGGACCGAGTGAAAATGACACAAACTTGGCCGACAACATTTTTGTTTTTCAGAGTAGACTTATGATGCACCCTTCTCCTCAAAGTTCACACACCCACACACACGTTTGTGATATAGTTCATTTCTCCCTTTAATGATAATATCTTAGCCTATGTATACGCCTATATATGTTTACGGTTACAGTGTTTTCTCAGAGAGGCTTATACTCCTTTTGTTTCGTATTGTCCCCCTAAGATATACACTACCGTTTACTCTGCCCCTGTTGTTGCTAAAGTAGGCCCTCCCTAATACCAAATAAATAGTGAGAAATATTGACACCCTTCATGCTGCGTAGTCAAACAAACAGAGTCACGAAAATGGTATTAATTTCTTTTAGTAATAAAAGGAATGTTTGCGTGAAAAATAAGAAAAAGAAGAACGGTATAGAGTATACATATGAAACTGTGTGAATCGGTGTTTGATACCTCATGTCAATGGCATTAATGACGTCACTAGGTCATTGCCCTAAGTTGCCAAGATTTGACCCTTTGACCGTGTGTTTCTGTTGTGAACTCCACAAAGTAGTAAACACACAGACATTAATAAACCACGCGTTTTGAAGTTTTACCAAGTTAGTTTGAATTAAAACAAATTGCAATCATTTGAACTCTGGTTACGACATTTCAACTCCTGTAAAGGTTACAGAAACCATTGTCTTTTCATAGTTTAAATTTGAGAATTTCTTTTGACATTTTTAGACTTAGGGTGTAGTGGAGGAAGAGAGATAGGGAGTGGGAGGGGAAGGGGAGGGGAAGGGGATGGGCGATGGGAGGGGGAGGGGATGGGAGAGGGGAGGGGATGGGAGAGGGGAGGGGATGGGATGGAAGGCGAGGGGAGGGAGTGGGCGTGTGGTGCCGCATAGGAGGCAATTTCATCATCACTTAACCTTGGCCTGAATCCTGTCCCCTCCCTCCCCTCTCCTACACACTGGCCCTCTCTCCACCTCTCTGTCCACCTCTCGCTCTCTCTTTCTTAATCTCCGATTTGTGTCTGGGTCTGCAATTAAGCGGCCAAAGTAAGCAAAATTTTGATCAAATGTACTATTGCTCAAAAGTTACGGTAGCATTGCAATTATTATTGAGCACACTTACACAACCTTTTAGAAATTTTCAAGAAAGTTGAAGATTAACGAGCAAGTAATTAAATAAATTTGATTCGATTCCCAATATTTCGTGACCCGTGGCAACTTTTCTATTAAGTTAGTATTCATCATATATAAAATCCAAAGTTTCATGCCCCCATCTCCCGCCCCCACCTTCACTTTTGTTGCAGCATTTGAAATGAACTTTGGACTATAAGCAAGGTAATTGCCTACATTATTAATATAGCAATTCAGTTCCTTCGAAATTTTTCCTTTATCAACTCAAAAATTTTCTTTTATATTAAAAGGGCTTAAAGCACTCTTTTGAATGTTATAGTTACGGCCCATTTACTTGTTTTGATAGGCTGAGAAAGCCCTAAATTAGAGAAGGCAGCAGCATGGATTAATATCACTGTACTTTCTTGTCAATGGACTTTTGAAGAAAAGTCATTCAACAAAGAGAAAGGGCTGAAATCCGAAAATAATTATGTATCATTATTCCATGGATATGTCAGCTTATAGAAATGCAACTCTTTATTGAAACAAAGTGACTTCCGGTGGCGCTACCCCTTCCCCATTCCCCCATCCCCATTTCCCGCCCGCTCTCCTCCTAACACAACTGGAAATGCGGAAAAAAATGTTTTGCGTGAATATTACTTCCCCATCCCTCCCCGCACTCCTTCTTCGCCTTCTCTGAAATTCTCCAAAACTTCTACAACGGTATGAGTGCGGGCTCGACATCGTCTAACAAGAGTCACGTGTAAGAGGGAGTAAAGGTAGGGGGGGGGGGGTGGAGATGAGAAAACCAGGAAGTCAGGTGGAACATAGATAGGGGAGAATGAAGAACTGTACGGTCGGGGAAATAGTTTAGCCTACGACTTTTAATTTAGTGTAGAGACCCAAGGATCAGGAAGCCTTACAGTAGCTTATTTGAGCCCCTATCCGTGTTAGATCGTGGATGAACACCGGCATATTTCAAGCCTTCTCTTTTCGATAAGTGTTCAGAGAATAAAGAGGCAGGGGTGTGAATTCGCTCCCATTCCTGCTCCCGGTACCGCCATTAACGTCCCCATCCGACGGACGAGAGTGTATACCCCAGCATCTGACCACTTTCTCAAATACTGTAGTGCAGCCATGACGAACAAAATTGTTTCGAAACCAAGCGAAGAACAGAAACAAACCCCTTTTCCCAAGTTCACAAACCAGAAATACCAAATCATATGTCCCTACATTATCATATAGGCTAATCTTGACCTAAATCGCTACATCGTTGCTACTTCACTGTGCACACTTCCCTTCACTCTCAACTTATGACAAGTCCACCCCCCCCCCCCCCCCTTCCGCAACCCATTGCATTCTTACTTGTGAAACTTCCTTAACCGATGTACATTGTTTTTCAATTTCCAAACTTTACTTGGTTGCACTCTGATATGGAACGCCCAAAATGTCCTTAAATCATGACAGTACACAGTTTTGGTGCATCTCAGCGTAAAGTCTTACCTATTAATTATGTTATGCGATCATGTTGGCGTTTCCATAATCGGGTTGCGGGAGTGAAAACTTCGGTCTACTGTTGCAAACAGCAATCATATTCATATAGTTCTTTTATGCGGAGTATGGCTAATAAAAACCAATTAAACGCTAACCTACTTCCTAGTCGTTTGTACTTCCGACAGATCTTACACTGTTGAGTCGGGTTGCCAGTGGATACAAGAAAACTGTAGTCGATAGAAGTGAAACAATCGATCCCCTAGTTTTTGCTGCCTTCAGACTACATTGAAACTAAAGTCATTTATGATTTAAGTAAATTTGTCAAACGGTTACTATATTTATTTGTCAGTGCAAATCATTCCCTTTTCGTGATCATCTCTGTCAACCCTTTTATGACAGCATGAAACTTACGTAGTACTCATGTGCTCTTCGAAGTCGTTATTTATCGTGGAACACATAAGTTTTATTTATTGTTTCTGTGACCCCACAGACCCCAATATTCCGTAATGATATAGCACCCAGTATTTATATCTGGTTGGGTTCAAGTGCTTAGTATCATATCATACCACCAACCCTGAATGCAACCGTAAGTTATGGCGTGCGTTTGACATCTCACACTTCTTCACGACAGGTTTTAATTATCGGAAATAGGGGGCGTTGTTTTGTTTTACCATTTTGTTTTTTGTTTTTTTTTTGGCCGTCGCTTTTCTACTGTGATATCTAAATGATATCTATAGCTTTTCTTTGCTTGAAAGACATTGTTTGCAAATAATGAAAATAGTACAAATATCATTCAGCGTTATTGTTTTGGCTACATCTAGACTGAACCTAAGTGATGTTTGTTTACTTTCTTAACCGAACCGGCCACTTTTTCGACAACATACTCTCAATCACATCCGTACAGAAAAGACCGCATTTGCCGTACTGATTTTTTTCTAATTGACCTCTAGTATTACTCAATTTTAGAGTAGCTGAAAAATCAATTGAACATATATTGTAAGAAAAAGAAGAAGGAAATAGCCAAAACGTCAAGTAATGTGACAATTACAATTGCTAAGCATGATCGAATTTACCTTCTCATTATGACCGAACCGTCCTCATTGAGATCAAACTGTTGGGTATTTATTTTGCAACAGTGAACCCACAAACACTTGAACAACAGAAAACTGTGGGAAACCAAACTTCTGAAGCCAAAAAAATACTTTGCTGAGGCGTGATTCCGTTAGTTAGGTGTTATCATCGTCTTTAACTGCTTTCATGGAGAACAGAAGAAAAATACGGTTTTCTTCAGCCAAATTTGGTTATCCACAATCCAAATCGTGACTTAAAAAGTCCTACTGATATCGAGTAAACATGTCGTAGAATACAACCGTAACTACATATGAACTAAGATACCACTTGGGCTATGCCTAGGAATAAATGCAAAGGTTGGAAGGCCTAATGAAGGTATGGACGGTGTCGTGGGTGCATTTAAAGTTTATACATTTGTAAGTGATATTGGCTAGTCCTACATATTTAATGGTTCAGGGATGATGCCACACAACGTATGCCAGACGGCATTTAGACCAGGCTATAGCCTAACATTTAGCTGTTGGCTGTACAGGCCTACCGCCTAGGCCTACAACTCACAATCACAGTGCCTACTGTAGCTAGCCTAATGCAATTGAAGAGTCAATGTAGGCTAACACAAGTGTGAACAATTTTGAGCTGGTGTTTCTGCATAAATTTACCTTTCTGATTTTAGATTTATCAGATATGTGTTTTGTCAATGAGAGCTAAAAAAAAAAAAATGTTTTGCATGCAGTTTTTAACAATTGCTTTGAGAATGGTGTCCAAGCAATGTCACCCTATATTTATATCATTGGAAAACAATGTTCCTTTACCAGATTTACGGAAGCAAAAACCTCAAAGCCAACTGTACTAAGTCAGGCAAATATATGGCCAACCTCATTACGTTAAATGTTTCCTCTGACCAATTTGTATTCAAAGCCAACTTGGCCATCATACTTTGGTCAAACTTAACTTGGTCTCCAAACATTGCCAAAGGTACAATAGCCTGGCATTCACCCAGACAGATGCATTGTCTTTTCTTTGTGATATAATTACTGTCTGGCATATGTTGACATCCAGGGTCAGTACCTAGACTGTACTTCTATAAAGAAGGCATTTTTAGGGTCTCAAGTGCCCAAGGTTTCGAAAGCCTCATCAGGAAAAGTATTTCGTCCAAGTTAAATCTGGAATCCTGTTTATTAATAACCAATACGTGCAACATGATGAGACTATCATGTGTGAATTACAGGCTGTAGGAAACTATTAAACGGTCTGGGTTGCCTTTACCCGGGAGACGTAACTCAAATTTAAATGTTTGTAGCCTACTGTAAGTTGTAAACTGTCACTGCTTAGCCTAGGTGTAAGCTGTCAAGCTACAAATGGGAGGCCAAACAGGTTAAAATTGAAATTATTCAGGGTCTTTCTACAAATTTCAAGGATATTCCAGGGGCTTTACATAAAATCTGGGGACATTTAATCCGGGGACAGCACATGAAATTCAAGGACTGTCCCCGGCAGTATTGGACATACCTTGGGACTTCACCTTGGTATATATATATACTGTACAAACTTAAATTTACCAGAAAATAAAGAGGCTTGTGTTTCTCTTAAACATGTATATAAACCAGATGGGATTTGGGCATTCACGTAAAGTGTCCTTTTAAGATTCAAACAAATTTATTTTGTAATAAGTGGACAAATTTGTCCATACTGAAATAATTCTGTGCAGATGAATTAGAGCTGTTTTGGGCAGAGGGTGGTTGTTCTATTGTTATGGTCAGAAGCAGTAGTATTCTATAACTGATCATTAATCATACAGTAGTAATGAGTAGACACATGTATCCTTGCTGTATAAATATGAAACTAGTGATAGTCCTGGGTCCTATATATGACTGTGGACTTTATTAATCATTAAAAATGGTTTGAGGTGATTAAACAGTACAGTACCACTATTTGGAAGTGAGACTGAAAATACCAGATATAAATACTGCGCTATATCATGATAATGGAATATTGGGGTCTGTGCGGTCACAGAACGATAAATAAAACTTATGTGGTCCACAAAAAAGAAGACTTCTATAGCACATGGGTACATAAATAACAATAGTCTACAAAGTTTTTGTAGCAGTTTCAAAGGTGCTGAATTTTTCCCTAAGTTGTAACACACTTCTATGGTTCTTATACATGTTCAAATCTGTTAATACATTTTTGGCGCTTGTATAGCAGTTTGATTATTTACCAAAGCATAGCATTCTGTGATGCAATACAGGATAAATTATTCTGTGTTATCATGGAAAAAAGAAGGGCAGCAATTTATAGAACAGCAAAATTGATTTAAATGAATCATAAGGTGACGAAGAACCAGGAGTAAATTGTAACAACTTCAAACTTATTGGTCTACAACAACAACAACAAAATCTGAATGCATATATTAAAAAGATTTGCCATTGTTGCACGTTTAATAAATAATTTATTTATTATTATAACGAGAGGGCACAAAAGACTATGCCTTCATATTCTTATCTGTCCTTCATCCCCTTAGTAATACTAAAATATTCACCAATTTATACAGTTGCAACAGATATTCACCCACCGCCCCCCATTTTTCTTCCCCACCCCACAACAAAAATAATGACACAGTTAGGGAAGCCTTGCAAATCTAACCGCCATGTCCAGGCCAGCGGAAATCTCGCACCACTTGCTCATTATGTAGTGCTTATTGGTCATAATATAATATCATGTAGATGTTCATGCTACCGGTGGGTCTGCTGTATATATTCCTCTAGTCAAGTCCTCTATTTCCAACAAATTCTTGCTGGTTCTTTCTTCTCCACTTTCTCTTCCATTCTCATCTACTCTCTAATCCCCCCCCCCCCTCCCAATATGTTTTCTTTCCCCAAAAGGAGATTCTCTTCACTAAAAAGTGGTTCCTTTCTCCAAGTGGTGGTTCCCAACTCCACATAGGGTTTCCTTTACTCCCAAAAGCACTCCCCTCCAAATGGAGGTTCATATCCCCCCATGGGATGGTGGGGGAGGGAGGGGTCCCTATCTAACACTTGCCATTCTATCTATGCTGCTTTATAAGACTCACAAGTCTTCAGTTCTGTTTGTCTTGCTTAATTCACAGAGTCCTGGCTGATGTCATTATGAAGACTAGATTGAGGCATATGAAGAGAATGATGGTCATCTACCCTAGGAAGAGACTCTAGCATTGCAGGTGGATTAATTCACCTCATGATTCATTAACTTTGAGGTTCTTTCATGCTTGTACTGTATGCTATCATTGTGCAACAGTTTGATCTCTAGCTTTGCACCAATTCTACCTTAGCAAGTATTTCAATTTCAAGGGGAGGTTCCACTTGAACAAGATATGGAAACAAACTTCTTCTTTTTGATCACTGAAAAATGAAATTTTGAATTTTGAACAAGTGAGCTGCTGCCTTGCAGTGAGATAATGGTATGGGAAAACTTTGCCTGATTCCTTCAGGCAGCTGTTTTAAGAAATATATAGTGAACTTCCAGAAATAAGAAAGGGGAGGAAAGGAAAGAGAATGAATGAATGAATGAATGAATGATTGAATAAATTATATATATATATTTTTGTTACTCCGGTTTATTTCAACTTCGATTGACTTTTCCATATGACATTTTCTTACAGATAACAGGCAAAAATTTAGATTCAAAAGAAAAGGTGATCGCAATTTGAAAATGCATTTCATAGTTCAGGATAGGTAACACAATATCTCTGTGGCTTCTTACGAGTAAAATAATTGTGCTGTTCAACTTGAATAGTAAATTTAACCTTATAAAAAAAATTCGCCAAGAGCAGGTTTTACTTTCTACAGTTAACATGCATAAATATAATATTTCATATTAAAGAGTAGGAAATTAAACGGGTGTTTTTTGCTAGTTCTCATACCCTAAATACACATCTTTTACAGAAAAAAGAATTGTTTATTCAGAAATCTACCTTCGACATTTAGAATAAACTCAGAAGTGACACTACATCCCGAAAACAATGTGTTCAATTGTCTCATCCTCAACAGAACAGAATGTGCAGGAAGGAGTGTCAACCTTTCTCATTAAAAAGACCAACCTATTTGTCAGTAAACTTTGGCGAAGAAACCCGAACTGGAAAAAAAAAAAATTTTTGCTCGGAAATGATCAAAAAGGTAAGGGGAAATATTTTTTGCCAGTCTCTGTCCGAAATATCTGTAAACAACTTGTTCTACTTCTTTAGAGCAGTGGGGAAGCTGACAATACTTTTCAATATAATGGAGTAAACAATACTTAGACATAGATGGAACAATTACTGCTTTGTTCAAAAAGTTGTCCTTGTCATTTGAGGGCAGGTCTGATCTCCAAAGCACGGATTCTTTGTCTCCAGCTTGATGGAACTGCATTTAATAGACCCCAAAGATAGTCAAAGGAATTTTGTTTTCATGTCGTGAATTGTTTACGAAGTCATTATACAAAAGGAGAGCCTTTTTTTTCTGATCAAGAGAGTCTCCTACATACAAGATGTTACCATCTAACATATTTTTTATGAAAAATGGTTTTCTCATTTATACCAGGCGCGTAGCGAAGGGGGGACGAAGGGGGTGACCGCCCCCAACCCCCTTGAGCAAATTTTTTTTGTGTGTTTTTATGATATTGTTAGAAATTTCAAAGTAGAAAATGCTTAGATGCAACTTACAAGGCCTGGGATGTGCCATTTCCAGCGATCTGGGAGCATTCTCGGCCAAAATTTTCTTGTACGCTTTGCGCCAACTCATGGTGGTGCTATGCTTACATTGTTTCCAGTGCCGAATCTACGGCTCTAATAGTTTGCCTACCGGTTCGCCCCTCCCTTGGCAACTTCCTCGCTACGCCCCTGATTTATACGAACATGTGAATTATTCCAAATCTGATTTTCCCAAACAATCCAAGAGCTCATGGTTTGCTATTTTACTCCAAGCCTGCACCACCTGCCTAACAAATATATTGGAAATTTTGTTCATTTCTTGAGAATGAAAATTACAGTGAAAAATAAGTTCTCTACCGAAAGGGGATAGGTTTATATAAAGAAAGATCTTCCATGAAATCTGGCTTCCACAACAGTAACATCTCGTCCATGTGCATTTTTGGCTGTGAATAAAACTCTTGAAATGTGTATAGCCTTTAAAACCACCGCTCATAACTGTATTTACTGAGGTAGAGCGCTTCACTTTGTCGGGATTCCCAGCCCAAATAAAGTAAAAAATTCTAGTTTCAACAGGTTTAACTTTGGGAGGATTAGGAATAATTAAAAACACAAGTTGGGACAGGCCGTAGTTTTCAAGATAATGCTAAATAAGTATGTTAGTTTAATATACAAATGAAATCCATTTTCTTTGGGACTTACCCCTTCAGTTACTGCCTAACTGTGTTGAAAATGAAGTTGTTTAGCCCACTCCATGGTTCCTCAAAAATTCAAATAGCACCCTCTGTCCTTTCTCTACCGTTCCTGCTTCTCCCCAATAGTGTGATTTTGTCCTCTCACCTTTCGATACCAATTTACAAGACTAGACAGTCGCACGTACAAACGTCATCCATTTCGTGAAATTTGATGTCAGATATGCCACTACCAGTAGCCAAGGTTTGTCAGTCGGTATGTTTTAAAACTTTGAAGAACATTTTAATCTTTCAGTAGGAAGAACTACACGAGTTACCCGAGGTGAAGAAAACCACCTTACGCTGCTGTACAGCCAGGGCTTGTAATTTATAACATCCCAGATGCTCGGTTCATTTGCTTCAAGTACCTCCGCATATCTACTCTGGCACCAGTAAGTCTCTGATTATTTTCCTTAACATTTGCATATTCAGTGATCTGCCTGCTTGATACAGTTCTTTTCCCTTGACATAAAAACAACTGCTATAAAGTGACAGTATGCTGTCTCTGACTAGACATTGATTCAAATTCAAGCAGGAAGTCTTGTCAGGGCTTACTGAAAGTTTCTTAAGAGCCAATACTTCATTTTTCATTTCTTTATTCCAGTTTAAATTTACAGAGAAATTTATAAATACGATAAAAATATAACAATATACAGAGAACATCAAAAATACAGGTTAAGACTTATCAAAGTTTATGAGATTAAGATAATAATGAACGATAAAAAGCGTTACAAAAGTTATCAAAATTATCAAAAAGCTACAACAAAGGATCTAAGAAGCTGTCTTTACCAGTTTACAAAAAGGGGCTGCTCTGTAAATAAAACAAGTTCTTAAAGAGTAAAATTCTAAAACATTATTAAAAAGCTACAATAATGGATCTAAGGAGCTGTTTTGTACAAAAAGGGCTGCTCTGTAAATAAAGAAGTTCTTAAAGAGTATAATTCTAAAACATGGCGCGATATTTGGATTTCTCAAATTATAATTTGTTTTATTGCACAGAGAGTTGAGCTTGGAATGTAGAGGATGTCTTACAAATTCATTCTTACAAATCAGTCTTACAAATTCATTCCTAGGGGGGTTACTCCTCATATCAATGTCACAAACTTTCCCATTTGTGTCGACACAGAAAAGGGATGAATATGATGTACTCGAGATCCATTTGCCGTGATCATATACTGATATGATAGCTCATGTACGTCCCTCTTTCGAACCCACTTTTATAGCTTTTGAGGCGTCACCTTCAAGTCCTAAGAATCTTGCCAAAATGTCTTCATGTCATTGACAGAAATTTATGGGTTAGCTAGCTACATGAACAACTTCCTTTCCTTATGTGACAACAAGGCAGGTGAGGGGGGGGGGGGGTAGGGTTACTTGGACTTACAGTATATTGTTTATTTGTTTTATCTAAGGTCCGAAGTGTTATGAAATTTAAAGAACCCCATTTCTTAATGATTGGTGGGGATTGCAAAAGGGATCAACAATTTTTCTGGAGATTTAAAGGGATTTAGGTTTACCATAAGTTCAAAATCTTAGAATAACTTTCCCTTCATTTGATTTGATAGGGGGGGGGAGCTGTGAGATGGCAGGGGAGGGATCTTTATAGTGGGCTAGTAAGCCATTTGTTATGATGTTATATCTGCAACAATATATGTTTTTATCCAATTATGAATAGATGCATATATGAATATATTCACATTCATTGGTGAACTTGTGAAATTGTCAACTTTGCAGTTCACCATTGTGTACCTTTGGAACCCTACCAAAATTAAAACTCTCCTACCACTCTCCTACCTCTCTCCTACCTCTCCTCTTCTACCTCTTCTACCTTGCTTGGATGGGACACTGATGTTTAGTTTTTAAAAGTTTTTTTTTACTTTGTTCGATCTCTGTGAAGCATCACGATGGTGTGATAATTTCCTGCACCGTAGAACTAAAAAAACAGTTGTAGAATTAGGGATTAACAAGTTTGTGTGATATATACTGTATGTACAATGAGGCTGTAACTTAGGACTGGAACAGTTGATGTTATCAAACGTAATTAGACCTAGCCTCATTTGCATATATCAGACTTAAAACGTCATCTTTACTAGCAGTCGACAATCCGATGATTTTGTTGGCGAGTAAACAGTACTCGAAGAAGGTCGTCACTTCAAAACTTCCTGCGCCAGTTAATTGAATGGAAAAGAAGTTTAAATGATAGGATGTGTAATCATTTCCTATTCTTCCTTCTCTGTATTGTTCGAAAGGAAGGAATAACATTAACCAGCTGCTTTTATAATATTAGCCCTGATTTAATTTGATTCCATGAAGGTGTTATTTTTTTCGCTTCCTTATCTTAATTCTTCCTAGAATTTACATTTCGACGTCGGCATACAAATATCGACACCCATCGATGCAAATTTTGGCCTAAGCTGCAGGTGAGTCACCCCTTTTCCTATGGTTTGTGAAGGTCTCACATACATAACGTGACAACCCTAGGAAAAGACAAACCGTGCCAGTGGCCAGTGGCTAATTTTGTTAATTGTCTTTTCCTGTTTTGGAAGGTGTTTCTCGAACCCTTTACCTCGTTACACAACTGTCATAACTGGCTATGGCATAAAAAAGGACTTCTGGGAGTTAAATTTATAGCTAAGACTTTTTAAGGAAATGGATTAGTGGACATCTTCAAGAGTCTCAGAGTAATCTCAGAGTCGCATCTTGGAAGAACAATAAATGCTTTGCAAGTCGAGAAATTGAAGGGTGACGGTCGACTGTTTCGTAAAGGGAAAAACAAAATGGCCCTGTAGCAGTCACAGAGTTTTTTCGTCATCCATTCGGAATGGAGAGGAACTTTTCAAAATAGTAATTTCCACATTGGAATTGTTCCACAGAAGGACTCTCTGAATACCTTGGGATTAGCACACCAAAAAAATAAAACCAAGAAAAAGTGCATCACAGGTGATTATTGAATTTCTGTTTCAGAAGTTGGTCTGTTTTGGGTTTTTTTTCAGATGATATACTTTTGTAAGACAGAAAAAAAAGCCTTAAAATGCAAGTTGTTGTTTGCCAGTTATACCAACTATATAACCAGTATATAACCAACTATATAACCAGTATATAACCAACTATATAACCAGTTTTCCACAGGTATGTAGTTCAATTATTACTTTGTAAGTAATACAAAATATTTTTTCTCACCATTTCCTTTTTTCCCTGTTTTTCGTTTTGGAAAAGACCAAAGAAATTTATGGGTAGAATAGGATTTGCACCATTGACCTCTGTATTACATGCCCAGCATTCTAGTACCAATTAAGCTATCCAGTCCTTTAGATGCTGGCAATCCCTATGTTACTATGTTTAAGGCCATTTTCTTAGCTGGGAGATGCCAGTCAGAACCCCCCTGTACTTGTTTTATCATGTAACCAGGGATCAGTTTCATTCAGTGCAGATATTGGTAGAGCAGGGATTTCAAGAGAAATTGGCTTTTTTTTAGTACAATTATACAAGTAAAGAAGAAAAACTGACCTGGAAATAATATACAAATGGAAAAGATGAAATAAGTTTATGGCTGGAATGCGATTCGAACCAGTGACCTCTGACCTCTGAGTTACAAGCCCAGGGCTCTACCAACTGCGCCATCCAGCCCTTTAATAGTTGGTGGTCAATCCCTATATAGCCATTTTGTTTTGATCTTCTTAGCTGTGTGTTGAAGTCATTCACTTCCTTTAGTATTTGCCTTGCATGGATCAAATGGCTGGGTTTGCATTAATTATACAACCGTAAATAATATTTAATCTTTAGCGAAATAATTTTGAGGAAATAAACCCACATTTTGAATTTGTTTGGTGGCACAACAAATATTCACAGCACATTAACAACGAAAAAGTTCCACTTTTGTTTCTTTGAATCGGGTGATTTTGAATAATATCTGTGTTTTCTGGAGAACGTATATGTCTGACGCATTAGATCTGGTGAATCGGTTTATAAGAAACTGACATATCATTGGAACTTGGAAAAATTGTGAAAAATACTTTAAAAAAAAGGTGTAATTTCTAAAACTGCCCTGTGTCTTCCTTCTATTGTCTATTTTTGCTTAAATTATTTTTTATGAAAGAATATTACAAAAATGAATTTGTGCTGTGTAATGTCTAATAACCTTGCTTAGCAGAGCATAAAGTATAAATATAGATCAAGAATAAAAATTATGCTATCGCATAATTTTGGTCATTGCAAAAGTCGTACAAAAACCACTACAACAGTTTCGTTCAATTTTAATCAAACTACTCCCCAAAAAGTTCCCATCTTTATTTCTATCTTAATGGTGATGTTCATCATTATCAATGGCCTCACTTTCTGCCAATAACATAACAACCCCACCACTCCCCCCCCCCTCCCCACACACCTCCTTATTCTGGGAGAATGTGGAGAGCTTTTGCGATGTAAATAGCCACAGGTTTGCACACCACCTAGTAGAACTCACACGTTCACGTTCTCTGGGATTGCAGTTCATCAACAGCCTCGCAAATTCGTTGATTAGAACAGGAAACAGCAATTGACTGAAGGGAGACCAAGAGGAAAGGGTAAACAGATGACAGGGAGTTTGTACACACATGTTGTCATATGTCATCTGTTAAGTATCAAAACAGGAATCAATAGTACAGGATTCTGTAAATTGTATTCCTGTTTGAAAGATCCCTTTCTCCATTTGTATTTTTCATGTCTTGTCCTAAATTTGTGTCACTCCATATGACCAAGCTGTTTATAATATTCAAACAGAACAGTCTGTTACATCTGTTAAGTATCAAACAGGAATCAACCGTACAGGATTCTGTTAATTATATTCCTGTTTGAAAAGATCCCTGTCTCCTTTTGTAGTTTTCATGTCTTGTCCTAAATTTGTGTCACTCCATCTGACCAAGCTGTTTATAATATTCAAACAGAACAGTCTGTTACATCTGTTAAGTATCAAACAGGAATCAACAGTAAATTGTACTCCTGTTCAAAAGATCCCTTTTTTTCCTTTTGTATTTTTCATGTCTTGTCCTAAATTTGTGACACTCCATCTGACCAAGCTGTTTATAATATTCAAACCGAACAGTCAGTTACATCTGTTAATTATCAAACAGGAATCAACAGTACAGGATTGTAAATTGTATTCCTATTTGAAAGATCCCTTTTTTTCCTTTTGTATTTTTTCATGTCTTGTCCTAAATTTTTGTCATTCCATCTGAACAAGCTGTCTATGTTAGTCAAACGGCATTTTATACCGACTATTCTATGAACTAAAGTATCTATACATGCTTTTTTACCTTGTCAGTCTTCTATTTTTTTTTTTTTTTTCGGAGCCTTTAGTTGCTGCCAATTATAGAGTGTTGTTTGATGAAAGTATTTCTGGAGGCTGAAATTGATTCCTTCAGAAGCAAAATTGTAGAAATTTGGTCTGTATCTTCCGGCCATAAACCACATCCGTATGGCATTTTTATATCGCAACGCTAAGAATTTTTTTTCAAATTTTGCGATATTTTGTAAATCCATTCCAAAATGGACATTTTAGAATAATTTGGAGAAAATTTCAACTTTTGCAGCTTAAAGAAATACAAACTTTATCTACCGTGTGTATGAAAGATACATGGTGGTGACATGGTGGGTATGAAGTAAATCAAAGTCAAGGAAAATGGTAACTGACTTGTTTTCCTGTAATAATGTAGTTCGGTCAAAAGAACAATCAAAACTATAGTACGAAATGTTTCTCGGAAGGGGAGTATTAAAGAACTTGCATGCATTGACTGTAGATGTATGTCGTGATAAAATCGCTTCGGCTTTGAGTACAACGTTTCTGTTTGCTACCTTGTAGTAAGAATCTAACTGTAGTAGTAATTACCGACTTTGTGATCTGCGTTACAGTCATTGCCGACTTTGCAATCCGCAATCCCCTTCAAAATTTTGTAAGGTCGGTAAGAGTGACTCTATAGTTTTGGGAAACCAACAAGTTATTCAAAAGTACACATAGCCATTATGTACCATATTGACTCTTTCTTTCTGAAAACCGAAAAGGGGAAGAAAATTAATGTCTTGGTCAGTCAAGTTTTCATTCTGACTTGCAGAATTTGGAATTTCTGAACTTTAAGCGAAACAATTTTATGCCCCTTGTGTACAAAAGTAGATAAACTGTACGATTTAGTCATATTTATAAGTTTAAATTTGATATTGATTTCAGAATCCAGCGAAAGCCTGACATGCTGATATCAAGATGGGAAGCCGGGAAAATCCCCGCAAAGTTATTTCTAGTAAGTGTGTTTTTCCTTTTTTGGGGGGGTGGGGGAGAGGGGTGGGGAAGCAGGGAGGGGTCTGTAATTCCTCTATGCTAGTATGATTTTGATCTTTTATTGTTTCCAACCTAGAATGCATTGTTACTTTGCTCAAGCGAACACTGCCACTTTCCCTTATAATTTTGTTTCCCCAGAAAAAATCCCCCGTTTGGTTAGTGTTGAATCTACCATGATTGATGGGGAGGAGCGCTATGGTGGCAAAATGTCATTAGCAATTTGCAACCACCTGCTTGAATTAAAAGGAGCTTTCCCACATTAAAGCCAAGGCTACCCACTATAAACTAGAAGTCAATTGTTCCTTTAAAGGCTTGGCAGAATGTATTCACAGAACCGTGACTGCTATTACATGGATATTATACAGCGCACCGACAAAGGTACACGTCCAAGGAGCGATGTTTTTTTTCTTTACAAGAGATTGTTTATAAATTGCCCAAAATGTTTCCTATTCTCTGTTTCCACCTGGTTGAATGCTTTGTAGAGAACTGGTTAATTTCCAAAAAGAAAAGAAACATTCCTCGAAATTGTTTAGAAACATTGGAAACTTTTCCCTATGGAGACCTTTTCCAAGCATGTTGTCAACCGAAAAGTTTAAAGCCTCCTTTTGTCAATCTCCTCTGAAAATGTTGTTAAAAAAAATAGAACAGTGCCCTACCGATGACTGATCATTTGATAATTTGACAAACTCAAATTTAATATTTTGTTATTTTTTGTTAGTACTTAACAGTTATTACTTATTTTCTGTGATGATATTTGTAGTGTTTTAAGTCAATCACTCATAGAAACATTAATTCGAACAAATATAAAATATGGCACTTGAGACGAATGTGATATTAAAGGTCTTTTCATTTCTGTATCATGTGAGGTGATTGGCTAAATTCAAACAGCCACATTTCATTTATAAATAGGAATTAATAAAATGGCTTTTTGCCACAGAAATACCTACTGTAGAGTGAATAACAGTGCTCTCACATCATGTTCAAGTTTTTCATTTCATTTGATTCATTCCTGAATAAATATAAACATTTAATAATCAAAAGGATTATAAGCAAATAAATGATAAGAAGATTTAACTAAGATATACCATAGAAGGGTTTTAATCATTCATTAAAGTCTACAAGTTTGAAGAAAGGTTTATACAACACAGTAAGCAAAAGAATTTCTCAAAAATTTGTTTTCTATACTTTAAGAATGTCTCCAATTTCTATCTGCTTTAATGAACAAAAAATGTCAGTGCATGGTGGAGTCGGGGTTCAAAAGCACTCTGTTACTACTTTAATTTTACAACAATATAAAAAAAAAATCAATCAAAATTTCACCATAATTACTGACGCCACTTTGTTAAATTGTTTGAACAAATATTTACAAATATCGTACTGACGCCTAACATTTTTTAAAAAGGGCCAAGATATTTTGGCTTCTAATGACAGGTGTTCGTACACTGAAGCCAAATAGGCCGTGAGATATCCTTCGTAGTTCACGAAAAGTATTTCTGGAACAGGAAGCAGACCTTAATTGGGTCAAAATTTTGTTGGGGCTTCTTGGAGTGTAACAGTCGATAAATGTCAAAAAAGTTGAAAAGTGTAAGGTCAAAAGGACATATTAAGTCAGGAAGATATTGTTCCATATAATTCAATAAGACACAAGATGAAAGATAGTCAAGTGAAACCTTTGGTCATTAAAAGATATTTTTGCTATGATTTGTTGGATTAATGCCAAAAAATTATGGTAATTAGTATGATATCCGTAGCGGTCATGGCGACCCTATTCCTTTTGTGTTGGTATTATTCATAAAGTAAGGTCACAATTTGAACATGCCCTCAGCCTATATTGAAGTCAACTGTTGATACAAACACACTTTTCTTATTCCTTCCATTCCCCCTTGTATCATTCTCCCTGGCTTACACCATTATCTCCATTCATTGATATCCCCCTCCTACCACCAACTCTTCCCCTTTCCTTCACACCCCTCCTCCCCCATCCCCCACCTGCCCCCATCTGTTACCTCTGTCTTCCTGACTTAATCCATTGTCTCCAATCTTCTCATATGAGGAGGATACTCTTAAGAGAAAAATTCCTTTTCTGCATTTTCTGTGTCTTTTTAATCTCAATATTGAATATATATCTACGGAAGCTTAAAAGTGCCATCAACATAAGAAAATAGTTCAATTACTCAGTTGGAATGAAGTGAACAATTGAACATTTTTCAGAAAAATGTTGAATTGACGAGATACGATAAGTTGTCAATTGAACATTTTTCTGATTTTTGATAAGATATTATCTTGTTATCTAAACAATTTATTGAAAATGTTGACTTATTAGGGCAAAGTTTTCTTATGTTGATGGCACTTTAAAGCTTCTGTCTATATCTAATCTTTTTTTTCCCTGCACAGAGTTACAGACAGATCTTAATAAGGCTAACAAAGAGATATCAAAACTGAAAAGAGTCATTCAAGATTTGAAGAAAGGAAAGTGAGTCATGAACCTCTAAATACAGTATGCATTGATCATTGATTTTAATGTAAATATTATGATTTCTACCCCTACCCCATCCTCTCTCCTCCACCCCATTGTAGACTATTATGCATTCCCTGCCACCACCAAGTAAGAAAAAAAAGTTTCAGGACAGAAATATTGTGCTCCTCCTTAAATTTTTTGTGCCCCTCCTCTCCTCTCCTCTGCATTCCCCACCCCACCCTACCCTACCCCAACCCACCCATCCCGCCGAGAATTTCTTTCTATGGGCCTGCATGGATTATGGTTCCAAGGTTTTTATTTATCCTTAAATTAAGGCCTGTTTTGTTTTGAACCTGCAAATACTAATTACACACAAAAAATGTAAAAAAATATTATATTTTATCTCTCAAGGCTACACATTGTGCAATAAGACAGAAAACCAGCTACATGAATATCATAACATGCACGATTCTTGAATGAAAATTGTTAATTTTTCTTGATATTAAAATGTTCTTCTCGTTCAGAGATCGTTTGATACCGATCAGCGAACATCGGGAGCTACTCAAAAAGGCTGAGGAGCGGGCAAGCAGGGCAGAGATGAAAGCTATTGCGTTTGAATCGGAGGTTGGTTTGCGACTCTTTCTATAAATCTTAGATCGAAATCCTTCATGAGAAGCCAAAAATGTTGTACCTGTGAAACTGAAAACTTCTTTGCAGTTATTCAAACTAATCTGTAATCAAAAATCTATGAAAAAAAATTTAATTTCCTTTTTTTCTTTTTTTTTATATGTTTTGGGGTTGGGGGGTTGCAACAAAATTCTGCACAACTTATATGAAAGAAAAAGAGGCAAAAATACAAAAGAATACAATTTCATGTAAGCCATATGACTACTCAGTTGAATTGCTATGGTTTGTGATTGTCTCTGCTATAACTATTTGGCTTTATATATTTTCTTGTCATGCAGTTGGGGGAAAAATGGTTAAAATCGCTACAATAGCACTAGTATATTATATAACACACATATCTGTCTTCAAGCAGCATTTTGCGTCCTTTTCTATGGTTTTTCTCAACCTCACTGATTCCACGATGCCATAACGACATACATAACTAGCTTATCTATTCAATCTTACTTCAAATGGTGGCATAAAAGTTGAAATATTTACAACTTTCAACTTTGTTTCTCTTGAAGATATTTTCCTTTGGGATCCAAATAAAACTCGCCCATAATATGAATATTTAAAAGCTACGAACGTCATTGGCCAATACGTAATACAACACCATGCTTGATTTGTGAAGATTGTCTATGGCAGTTGTACCAGGGAGCTATTAGAGTCCAGCTCGCTGGTTGTACCAAGTTACCACCTCGCGTTTTGAATGTATTTTAAGCAACGGCTCATAACTAAACCTGCATCTCTGATTGGCTGAATTTAAACTAGTGGGTTGGGAGAACTGTATGCGGTTAATATTAGATGTGTAATTTGTCGGAGGACACTGTCTCATTATCTGAAAATGTCCTTAAATTACTTGCCAATTGACGCTTTTGACAGTTTGCTGTTTTGTGATTGATATATCAAGAAAGTGGAAAACGGCTACAAAACGCAAAATGCTGCTTTAAGCTACAATTACTGCTGTGCATTTGACTTTGATAATACTTGCAAAGACATAAATGATTTGAGTTTAGTAATATATGCTGTAGTAGACCTTAATATAATGTGCCGTGATGACATCAGGTACCACCTGCAATGATCCACTTCCTGGAGTGATGATGGGTTTTATCTGAAAGAAAAAAAATTCAATCGTCATCGAATGACCATGTTTAAAATTAGCAAACTGTCATCGTGGATTATTCACCAAGTAATATGCAAACATATTTGTCTTACCTTCCGTTATCATCAGCACTGTCACCAGATAATCCCCTTTAATCCCATTTTGTTTTTTCCCACCTCCCACCATCCAGTTGAACAAAAAGGGCATGAATGGATTGTACAAGAGCTCCCCCATCCTAGCAGAAGCCCACGGGAGTAGATTATCCGAGCCCGAAGGTAAAGCCCCGATACCTCCTCATTCTGCTGGCGGCGGGAAGACCAAAGGTCGACCGCCCAACGGGAAGCATTCCCCTCGGGCCTCGCCTCGATTTCACAGGAGGGTGTCGGCGAGCAGGAAGAACGACTTTGGCTCGGACCTGAGACGCCTGTCAAGCGCATCGGTCACCTCCAGGAGGGCCTCTTCCAAACGGAGACAACAGTCCCTTCAGAAACAATTAGAACTCAGCATGAAAAAGAAAAAGAGACAGTTGACCGGCGGGAAAGAGTCGAAGCCGCCCAAAACGCTGCTCTCCCGTATGTTGAAATCAAACGGACACAAGTCCAAGCCGGCGGCCAATCAGAACAAGGCCAAGAGGGTCCGCTCGGACGACAATTGGGGCGGCAACAATACTTCTCCCGGCCACCACAGGCAGTCCCTGCTGATGCGGGTCCACACCCGTCTCTTCAGCAAGAGAAAGAAACTGAGGAGTATTTACGATCTGCCGGATCTCTCCAACCTGGCCGATTGCAATTTCACGAAGGAGTACGAGACACCGAGAGAATGCTTCCATCGGTTTGAGAAGACCCCTCTGATTGGTGAGTTGTTTTTTTACTTGTTGTATCTTTCCACCAATTCTTTTCACGTCTTTTATCGAAGCACTGCAAAATGAAATCGCATAGGTTCGACTTTCAGGAGTTTTGGTGAAATACCTACGTACAAAGTGTCGCAATGAAGTTTCTTCTTTTGGGGAGGGTTGGAGCAGTGCTGGCATCGAGGTGGGGGTCATGGGGGTGAGAAATTTCCCTCAGTCCCCGACGCCCCAGTTGGCTTCAGTTAAGCAAAGCTGAAGCCCCTCAGCCCCCTTAAATTTACCTGTGATGTGCACGTTGTACAGGTTCACTTTTGCTCTTCACAAATGTTTGCCACCCCCCTTTCCTAGAAACTGTCTACTTGCCATCCCTTCCACCCCCCTCCCCTCCTCTTGAATCTGGAATTCAGGTGCTGTCACTGAAAGAGAAACATATCTTGCAAAGTCCCTCCCTCCCCTACCCCTCTCTCATTCCCTGTCTCTCAGCCAACTGCTGTACATAGTTACATGACCGTGATACGGAATATTTGGTAGACAAGATTCTTAACATGAAAGCGACTTGTCAAACACATATTATGGCAGGAAGATTCCCTGGAGAGTAACATTGCAATATTTCCTGTAAAAGCTTGAAGTAGGTTTCAGTTTTGTTACCAACAAATTATGGGTAAACAGCAAATGGTTGTGTTTAGGAAGGGAAGGGTGAATTATGATGTCATCCTTGCTACTGCTTCCTAGTTTGCTTCTTTTGAGGGAGGAGGGGGAGTGAATATACTTCAATACTGTCACGAGTATGCTTGACACAAGTCTAACCACTATCATGCAGCTGTATAAATTTATCCATGAATATTCATTTGTTTTCTGTTTTGCTCACAAAGTTCACATTAGCAACATTCTAGTATGCTTTGTTTAATTCACTGATTGCTCCACGGGCATCAATTGAATTTGTGTAAGTCTTTGTTTAGATTACTTTGCATAAAATGCAGGTAAAGGGTCAGTATGAATAGGCCGGGTAAGCAGGTCAGGACGTGATATTCGTATTTGGTACTACTTGGTGCAAGGGGTGCTGGGTGCACCACAGCAGTAACTCGTTGCAGTTGGACGCGTTGTCGGTTGGGCGACGTTAGCCCGCAGTATTTCACTATTAGTATTGTCAGCGACCTAGTATATGTAGGGGCAACTTTAGTTCACCGCTGGTGAATTCGTTATAGTATATATCTTGTTATATCTTAAAGAACCTGCCGATAAAAAAGCTGGAAACTGACCAAATTCCGGTTTTTGCCGAGGATTTGATATAAAGCTACCCATATTAAAGACACACACCACTCGAGTCTTGATGTTGTCCCGTTGAATCGTTTCACCTGACCCGTGACAAATACGTTTTGGTGAAAATGGATCAACTTAACAGAGAGCTCATTGCTTAAAGGCTGTGAAAGGTCTTTATTCTGTATAATAATAGAGCTATTATAATTTGATTTTTCTCATTTTCTCTTCGAACTCTGCACTTTAAACCACTCCACCCCCATCATTGACCCCCCCTCCCCCTGCCATACCCAGATAGCAGCATTTGGAATTGAGTTTTGATAACTGTCTCGGTGCTATTCGTAACTACGATCCCATATTAACATTGTAATCTATTAGCTTGTTTAGTCACGGTTTATGTCACGAAAGTGAAAGTTGATGTGAAAATAATTTGATGTATTTACTAACGTTTCTTGTTTTACCCAGAGTGAGTCTGTACCGTTTTTTAATACTGTACGTCCCTCTACGACGGGCTACTTCGGGTCAAAGCTCAGGTCCTTCTTAATCTAAAGTGTCTAGAATTGTTTTTCCACAGACTTTGTTTATCCCTTGGATCTGCTATGTATCTGGTACATTCTGGACCTCGTCAGTTCCTCACAGCTTGATCAGTATCCCATATCATTGGGGGGTGGGAGGGGGAGGGGGGGTTTTTACGGGCATGTTTTGGTTCCCACATTTTTCGAGGGCTACTGGGAATACGTGTAGGGATTGTGCAAATAGCCACCGTTATTTCCCTCCTGCCCTCCATCTTGTACATATGTTTTGAATTACTCGCGTATTAGCTTTACTCCCTTGAATGTAACCTATGTAGTAAAGCTTTTCCCTTTATGTCATGTCGTTCGTTGCATTATTCTTGGCGTGAGCTTTCCGCGCTAGTTTTGGAATACTCCAATGGACATCAGCAACGGTGGCTGGATAAGTCAGTTGGTAGAGCACACGACTTGTGATCCAGAAGTCACTGATTTGAATTCAGCCAAAAAGGTCTTTCTTTTTTTCACTCAGGATTCAGTTGTAATTAACTTCCTTAAAGTCTCAATACCTGTTTGCTGATGAATTTCGGAATACAAACTTCCGAAGCAGATTCAATATTTCTTATTCTAAGTGCATTCTGACCAGGTGGGTTTAATGGAGGAAAGCTGTTGCAATCGAAAGAAAGAAAATTATTTTCTGTTGTCCTAATGGCGCGAACTGTTTACCGTAAAATCACTGCGACCGCCCATATCAGCATGTTCATTACACAAGTGTAACCTATGTTTACTTGTATCGTCCACTTTTTTCACCCAATTTCACAGAGGAAAAGTCTGCAAACACCTATTTATCCCTTGCAATGGTAGGAAATGACACAATTTTGCAAGCTACATCTTTAAGAACGAAAGGAAGATAATATTCAAGAGACAGGCTAACACAGGCTAGCCACGAAAGTGAAAGTAAATCCTAGGCCTAATGGTATTGAACAAAACAGAGAGATTTGATTGGCGCTTGATCTGTTGGGCAGGGCTTGCAAATTTTGATTGAAGTTTGTAGAATCTACGGATTCGTTAAAAAATCTGGTGAATTTTATTCAGCTCAAAATGGTTAACACCAGATAAGTCACTAAAAATAGTGATTATTAATATGAAAATTGCAAAGAATGGTGTTATTTTCACTGAGATTTTAGGGCAGATAGCTGGAAAGGTTGTAGTTAAAATTTGGCTGACACACATTGAAACTTTAACAAATACAAATGCCAGTTGTCTCTAGAAACCCCTTCCTTGCAGCTATTGGGCTGTAATGTGCTGTACTGAGTGAAAGCTGGGGTATGATTCCCAATGTGGTTTCTGACAGACAATCCCCCTCCCCCCCCCCACTCTATCCCTTTCCAGCAAAGAAATGGTTCAATGTATGGCTTGCTGCCAACCTAACAGGACATGAGGTCCTTGATTCTAATCCTGTTCTAACCAAAGAAAATTCTGTGTTTTTTCAAATTTGTTTCTAATTTCCCTGACAGTTTTTCTGTTGTTGAATATACTTATTTTCAATAATACATTATTCGTTTCTACATGGTAATGTTAATAAAAGGTTGTGCACACATAAGTCTGTCTCCTCGGGTGTACTGTTGGCCCAAGTAAACACAATTTTATCAGTGTGCATCTATGTGTTACACATCAGGTTGGTTTTAGTTCACTTTTGGTGAAATATACGTCCAACTTCGGACGAGCTGTTCTCCTGAAAATGGCAAGTAACAGTAGGAGCTGAATGTAAAATTTTAACCAAGAATGCTATCATAGAATATGCTCCTCCTTTTCGTCAGCGGCTAAACTTTCGATTAGACTTTCCCTTTAAACGGACTGAAACCTTTCAAAGCATTTGCCTCTTCTGCCATGTTTAATGACCTGTTGCTGAAAATGTCATAAAAGAGTGACTGCCTACCAGCTGATTTATTTAACTATGCGTCTGTGTGTGTGTTTGTATGCACTGTTATACCGTGCATGTAAAAGCATACAAGCCAGCCAGTCCTTAATAGTATCTTTCCAGGCAAACCGGATATCTTTGAATGTGTTACCATGGATTTCAGCAGGTGTCTTTTTGATTATATAGAATTAAAAGTGTGTTTTTTTTTTCAAATTTTGTATCAAAAGCTTTCTGTTTTATAAAGGCAGTGCCTGCTCTAATTTCATTTTACGTCTCTTCAGTTTACTATGTACTTCATTGTGTGTGCAGTGCCCCATGTATTTGTTGCTTTCTTGTGGTATATAATTTCTCTATACCAGGGGTTCCCTAACTGGGGTGCATGAACCCCCAGGGGGTGCGTGAGTCCATCCCAGGGGGTTTGTAAGACGTTTCTTAAAGTTTCCAAATCAATATTTGTTCATCTCTTGTTTTTTTCATTACAATATTACACTATGAAGTTGATCTTTTACGAAGCACTGTTATGCGTATTATATAATATTAATGACTCATATCGTGTCTCGAAAAGTTTGGCGTTCGGGGACAACTCTGACATCCACAGGGGGTTCGTGGGGGAATAAAGTTAGGGAAACCCTGTCTCTATACTGTAAATGATGTGAAGATTTACCATTTCTTCCGGTAATTTTTCTATATAAAATTACAAATTACAAAATTTGGATGGAAAATTTATTGAACAAGGCTATGGTTATAGAAAATTTTGTTTTGTGTTGCAAATATAAAAAAAAATTAAAATTTGTATTACCACAATACCAAATGCTCTCCAACCATCCTGATCTTAATAGGAATGATAAAAGGACACGAGTCTAATATTTTATCTTTAATCTTCCTTTATTTGACTTTTGTAATTACAGTTCACTGATACAATTAAACGTCATTTATTCTGTTTCTTCTTACGCACTTTATGCGGAGTGGTAAAAGACGGTATCAGAACCCATGTAGATATGACCCTATCCCTTCAACGTGCACTTATGTTTTTACGACGTCACCCAACTAATTGATATCCCCTTACAAGTGTCTATTTGAAAACTACAGGCATATTTAATGTGTGTTGATTAATGTATGTCATCCAGGTACAGAGTTGTTGACAATTGACAACTTCATAATCATGGACGTTAAATATGAATGTAAGAGACTGACTTCGGTCAGCTTGCACCTTTGATAAGCCAATGAGGTTTCTTCACGAGTTCCTGCTTGCAGGAGGATCTAAAATACAAACATATATACATACAAATTGCAATTTCGGTGAATTGGGTTTTGGCCACCCTCATATGTCATCAACGTAGGTGCCCTTATGAAATTATTTCTTTCTTCTTTTTTTTCCCACAAGGGGTGAAGGAGGCCCCCTCTCAACTTGTCCTTCTTTCTTCATAGTAAAATACGATAAGCCTTTCTTCCAGAGTTGTTTTCTTAACTGCCTCAAGGTTCACTGACTGAATTATGTATGTATATATTAGATCCTCCTGCAAGCAGGAACTCGCGAAGAAGCCTCATTGGCTTATCAAAGCCGCAAGCTGACCGAAGTCAGTCTCTTACATTCATATTTTAACCTCCATGATTATGAATTGTTAATTGTCAACAACTCTGTAACTGGACGACATAGATTAATCTGGGAGTGACTCGAACCGGTTTTAATTATAATGCTGCATTATTATGATGAATTATAATATTATATATATATTATTATGAATTATAATGCTGTATTACACTTTGTCAGTCATTCAACACCGTTAGGATAAACAGGTTGTCTGTTGCAGTTTACAGTTGCGACCATGAATTGTGACAAAACTGCTATAAAAAATATAAACAAATTGAGAATTTTGAAAGGAATACTACAAAGGGCCATTGTTATCTTTGGTGGCACCTTTATTGTAGATTCCAAATTTATGTCAAATATTGTTACACCCATGGATGGACAGAAATGCACCATGGCAGGAACTATCAGTTACAATAAAAAGATATTGCGGGGACTAAAGTTAAGTTGCAACAAGCAAGCCATTTTTTACTTAACTTTTCACATCTTTTCTCCCTTTCTTTTCATTTCCCCTTTTCACTATCAAACAGAGAAAAGAAAAAAAGGGGTGGGGGTGGAATTGTTTTTCTTTTATTGCAAAGAGCCTGTGTAAGAACAAGTGTAAATGTTGAACTGGAGGGCCCTAACCTTACAATCTTAGCAGAATCTTCTTCAGAGCTAAGCTATAAACTGAAACCAAGATATGACTAACGACACATTTAAAGAGAGACAGAGGGAGCCTCAGGGAGGTACAGCCGTAGTTAATTGGACGGACAACTAAATTAGCCCAATGAACATTGACAACAGCAGAACTATAAGACAGGAGAACGAAGGGTTTCTCATTTTCACTATCCTTAATATCATCTAAATATTACAGTAAAATAGACTCTACAATGGTTGTAGACATTTAATGCTAAAGTCTTAGCTAGACCACAAACTTAACTCTGTTTTATGTGATATTATAGCAAGAAATCGCTCTCAGGAGATTTAATCAACCTTTGTGTATTAAGTCCAAGACTAATGGCAATCAGTCATTTCACATTTGTACGCCACGTATGTGGTGGAACGCCATATCTAAGACACTTTGTATTTTCCACATGTTTGATTATAAATCAAATATAATAAAATGTATAAGTCTCAACCAAAAAGTCATCTTTTTCTTTGTTATCATTTTAATGCATAATCTTATTGATTATTTGTCTTTACCATGTTTATCTTAGTTATATTGATTGATTTATTTGATGTTTTGATGTTGTTACCATGCCAGCAGTTGAGCAAGGCAGTGCAGTCAATTACGACACCAGCAAAGCAATGCGTTTTTTTTCTTCTCCTTGTGTTCCTGTCCCAGCTAGAAGTTTGTTGCGTAGATGGAATTAACTCTCTTTTATATTCAAGTAAGTGGAAGGAATGCCTACCTATGTTAGAGTAGGAGGTATTTTCTTTATAGTTAATGATATTTCCAACCTCGGTAGTTTTTTTTAATGTAACGCCAGAATGTTTCCGATAAGTTTGTAAGGACCAGCAGGAATACTCAAGATGGTAAAGATGCGAAAATTACTGGCATCTTCTCTGATGTTTATTTGCCTTTCCTTCGTGGGGGAGAGGGGGGCGGAAGGTTTGGAGGGATGGGGAAAAGGTTGAGATGACACAAGGATAAGAGTCATGGCAATTAAATAGCCCTAGAGCATCAGTGGTGCTAATTTTCATTTGAAGCCAAATGGTTTGAACTGGTAAATTGACAATAAAATTTATTCATCCACAATTTTGTGATCCTTAATATCTCTGATTTAGTCATTGACAAAAATGACAATGCTTAGAAGGAGTGTAGGATGAATTAAGGGATTGGAAAGGAGGGGAGGGGGGGGGGGGGTCAGGAGGCTGTTATGGAGAGTCAATCATGGGTAAACTGATATTCTCCTGAATTAAAAAGATCACTTTTCCGAAGACTGCAGCAGGCTAATATTCTAATTCATCCATTACTCCCAGAACGGATGAAGACTTTGTAAATGACATGGAACGGCAACTATTTGAAATATTCCAAAATAATTGACTGCATGTAACATTAATAGAACTACTTTTTGGTTACTTGCCATAGGCAGGCGAGTGTCCTATGCAGTCACATTGGTGTGTGTGTATGGGTGGGTTTATGTGATGACCCAGCTTGTAAACATCATATCTCAAGATAGGTTGCATCAACTAGCTTATATTTAGCATGTGTCTTTCTTATATTGAGTACAAGAACCCTATTATTTTGGGTGGAGGTCGAAGGTCATTTGGGGTCAGCAGAGGTCCAAATGTCGAAATATCAAATGGATCTCATCAGATTAACTATTACAAATTCAGCTGTTTGTTGTTAGAGTGAGCATACAAAATAAATTACCAGCCAGAAATAATGTCCCCCTGTTTTTCTTTTATCGTTGTGGTATTATGTCACAAGATACCCAGTCATCAAACCATGTAAGCACTGACTCTGTTTAGATTCATTACTGCTCGCCATCTGCAGTATGAACTTCAGCCAGGGTTAACACCAATTAAGTGTGTAGTAAAATTTTGTATTTTTTAAAAGAAACAAAACTACAATACTGCATATATTGAAACAAATGTTACACTATGACGCCATAAATGGAAAAATAGAATTTGTCTAAAAATAAATGATTAACTAGTTAATTTCTCTTAAGTTTCATTTTCTTTTCTGTTTCTTTGTTCAACAATTTTAAGTCATTTGTGTGCTACAGAACTAACATGCATAATGCATACAAACATATATACATTTATACTCACATACATACCCATACATACATACAAACATACATTCATTTATAATACATACATACATTTATAATACATACATAGTATATTATCATTATTATGGATCCTTATATAGCGCAAATACTATAACATATGTATATTCAAATGCGCTTTACAATAGTATACATAGATACACACATGTACATACATACATACATACATACATACATACATACATACACCGATTTATACATACATAAATACATAAACACACACATACATTATTATACATGTGTGTCTTTTCATAGTTTAGTGTTTAATACTCTACATGTACAATCCTACCCAGTGATATCTTCACCAACTACTGTACAGTCTTCTAGAAATGAATGCCTGCAGCCTCTTTTTTTTGTTGCTCATCCGTTTGATCAAAGCGTGGAGAATTCCGTCGTGATATCAATCTCACTCGAACGTGCTGGTCGTTCGATGACGGCGAGATGTGACGCAAAGCCCTAGATATATCCGTCGGTTTCATCCTATGAATGAAACCGAAAGCACTTACCTACTCTAAACTCCATACATATACATATGTATCTATATATATATATATATATGTGTGTGTTGTGTTTTGAAAGTCTCTCTGTGTACCATCACAAGTACACAGCATCGTCGTCATCAGTTTCAGCAGTAGCAACAACAGAGTAGTAATAATAATGCACACATGTGGGCAAACTGACAAGTCATGCACAAGAGCCCGTCCAGATATGATGTCGTTTATGATCAATCTGCCCAGGCGTCTCTATCTCTACCTTCGAGAGGTTGTATACGGGGAAGGCCATGTATGGTCCACAGGTACGTAGAGATCTGTCTATATATAAACTATAACTATCAACTATTTTTAATACAGGCAGACAGACTGGCTCTGTGGGTTTTGACTCATTATCGGACGGTCGATTACGTCAGACGATGTCTAAGTTCTCGTAGTGTGATTGTTAACCTTTGCTCGTGCCTACTGCATGTAGATCTACATGCAGTAGTTGTGTACAATTTCAATTGTCACATATATATGTATACATATATATAGGTATATAGTGACTTCTTACACAGTCGTAATAAGATGAACACTATATATAGCTGTGCAGCCTACATGTGTAAATGAGAATTTTCCTCGACGCGGGTGTCATGATGGCATATTTACCCACATTTTATAACTCTTCAGGTGGATGGGGATAAGGGGAGGGGGGGGGAAGATTGGAGGGACTGCGTAAATTTACTATGAGTGAAAAGTGGGTATATGCATGAGAAAACGAAAATAAAAAACATGTATCTGAAGTTTACATTGGATGAAATGACATTGATACATATGTGATACATATTTAATTATGTTATGGAATAAGGAAGGTTGTGCTTATACAGATAGGACTCTTGGCATTAATTATGTTGACAAAATTGTGGACATTGCATCATGATTAATTGAAGAAATAGAATCACCTCTGTTGATTCGGAAATAAATTTGCAAGATCAACGAATATTCGTAGTTAGAACAGATTTTAAACCAATGTCCTCAAGATATCCTCTGCCTTTTCAACTTAAAGCTATCCGGCCTTTTGTCGGGTAATTTCTACATATTTTTGTGTCCTTTGGGAGAGGGGGTGGGAGAGGAGGGGTGCCAATCAGGAGCCACTGCTACCTTGCTAGTCTAAATTCCGCTGCACATTGCTTGACTTGACTAGACTGTTGTGACCTAGTTTTGGATTATCATCCCATCACTCCCCCCTCAACACAACCATGCAACTGTCACTCCCCCCCCCCAACACAACAACTGATTGATCAACAACTACTTACTGTTATAATGACCAGAACTTGGTTAGATCACATGCAAATGTAATGCCCTGTGATTGGTTACATTTGTTAAGACTAGTCAGCTTTTGTCAGGATTCACTGCAGACTGTCAGTCGGGGAAAGCGTTACATGTTCAGTTATTCTTGACTGAAGCTCACTCAATGTAAAACTGGCAAAAATCTTGATCAGATATAAGTCTTCTGCGCACACTGCCCGACTAGACGTATAGTCTTTGGTGTACACACACTGCCCGACAAGGTGTATAGTCTTTGGTGTACGCACACTGCCCGACTAGATGTATAGTCTTTGGTGTACGCACACTGCCCGACTAGATGTATAGTCTTTGGTGTACACACACTGCCCGACTAGATGTATAGTCTTTGGTGTACACACACTGCCCGACTAGATGTATAGTCTTTGGTGTACACACACTGCCCGACTAGATGTATAGTCTTGGTGTACGCACACTGCCCGACTAGATGTATAGTCTTTGGTGTACACACACTGCCCGACTAGACCTATAGTCTTTGGGGTTCTCACACTGACCAACTAGACGTTTACTGTGGCACACTGCGTGACTTTTGATAACTTTTCTCATAAAGACGGTCAAATCGTAACTGGTCTTGATAGGTCAGGCAGTGTGCCGACTGCTGGCTCTTAGATGGCTAAGTTTTGTTGTAGTACAGTACAACAAAGATTATTCAGAAGGTGGTCGCCCAGTGGACGACCATGTGCATTATCGAAACTGTAAGTGCCAGTCAAAGCTGTAATTATGCACATTAAATCTTATTAAACAGCCAATTTTGTGCCGTCCGTACGACCACGAAAGCAAATCGTAGATTGTCCGAAGGGACAAGACGTGACTCCAAAATCATTCCTGTATTAGGAAAAGTGTTTACCCAGTGTCACATCGCAAAAATGCATTGCAAAATGGGCACATTTCTATACAATTGCTTGTAAGTTGTTAATTACCTTTGTTTTTTTCCTTTGTTCTTTTCCTCTATTGTTGTATTATGCTTATCTGTATTGTTTAACTGTTTAAGGGGGACTGCTCGTACAAGCTAATACTCTTTCAGTCTTCCTCCTCCACCACCTTGTTTTATCTTGACTTTTGTACTACTCCTCTTTTATTGTGGTGGAAATATACTCAAACTCAAAACTCAAACTCAAAGAATGTACAGTTTTACTAGTTTTTTTGTACAACTTGCAGTCAATGTAATATTTTATAAGACTCAAATAGTTCAGAGCCCTTAACACTGCTGTGCAAAACTTAAAATGTAAAATTATTCCCCGAGCTGTAATATGTATATATATATATGTGTGTATATATATATATATGTAAATATCTGTTATGTTCACTATTTATACAATTCTACAATATATTTGCTTTGTTAGAATATCTGTGTAATACCATTGAACTGTTCTCCATGTGAGATATTCAGATAAAACAGTAGACTTTATTCATAAGCAGTGTGCCTTTATATATCTTGCATAATTTTTCTTTCTACCATCTGGTGAGATGTTTCTTGTTTCCATTTTGCTGTTTTTTTTTTCCAAATAATTCTGTTCATTTATGGCAGTATGCTTTGTGTGAAAGATTGCAAAGGTTAAAGATTTTTTGAAGGCGTAACTTTCATATCGGTGCTGTGGCTGAGTGGATATGCGGTGGCATTTGAAGCGATGAGGCTTCATAAGAGGGAGGTTGCGGGTTCGATACCTGGCCGGGTGGGTTTTTCATCCAAGAGCAATCTATGGGTTTCCCATCTGAAATGACTTTCTAATTGAAAAGATTCTAAATTTTGAGTTAAAATGTTGAATTTGAAACCACCCTACTACATGTAAGTTGCAATCCATTAGCCCTTGCGTGTTTCTCCCACATTTGTGGTCGCTTATTAAAGCGTCGTAAAAATAACTTCTGATCATAGTTTATAGTTTTATATTAGGCTACTGCAGGACGCCTAACTAGATCAAATGACTTTCTTGAATTCCATTTTTATCCTAAAGTACTGACTTATTTATTGGGATTTAAAAGGAATCACAGAGCCAACCATAATCATTGATCTATAAGATAATAGAGAGAAGTGTCATGAACGACTTCCCCCAAACTGCTAACAAAAAATCTTGATTCCAATTGGGAGATATATACTGATTTAGTATATCTTGACACACAAGGCATTAAGACTTCGTCAAGTCTAAAGACTTGTTCAAGTTTAAACATGACATCATTGAGCCACATTCATGTGCTCCATGATTTTATAATTTGTCTTTTACAATTATAATGTGTTTTATAATATTTTTATATTTGTTACATATGTATATTTTTCTCTAATGGGGATGGCAATTTAGGCAAAATTATGCTTTAAACAATATTACAATATTGAAGTTCTTATATAGCAGGCATGGCCTAATGATGGCAGTGATATCAGTGTCACCGCTGTTGACCTTTGAACCTTGAAAATATGAAATGAAAGACAGAGAGGAAAATCAAGGGTTTCAGACCCTAGTGTCACTATGACATCACAGATTTACAAAATGGCAGCTTACAGACAACAGCCATTTAGACTAGGATATCTCCCAAATTGATGAAGGATTTCCTTTATCTGTTTTTCGGCCAGTTTGTTCTTCAAAAAAGTTGTTTTGTTTTAAAAAGCTGATGATGATAAGGTTTTCATCTCCTTAATTAATATCTAAATCTATAAATAAAGAAGGAAAACATCCCAATCCAAGTTGGGTTTTTTTTCGATTCCTGTTTTCCTTTTTGGCTTCCGGGATGATTCATTATCTGTAGTCATTTCAGATAATTAATTTAATTATTCATTTCCAAGTTTCCACTTTCTCGTCACTGACATATACACAGATGTAGGGTTTTACTTCCTCGGGTCTTCTTCTCGAATTGTCATGTATCCTACTGTAGGATTTAATGCACTCCTTCATATCTGTTTACGAAATTCCAGCCAATCTATTTCCCCCGTTACAATTCACAGCCGATGTTCGATTGTGAAATTCAATGCAAAGTGAACACTCTATAGTTGCTGGTATAGTCTTTCCATATATAAATTAACATACTGTACATGTCCTACTTTTGTGTTTAGCAACCAACAACCGCAGCTCCTATCCTGTGTTCTTATCTAGTATTCGTGCTTCAGTATAAATAATATATCCTTGCAGTTGTTCTTGATGGCTTCTCATTATCATTATTTTGGTGGTTGCACACTTTTAATAGAATGTCCTTTTATGGTGATAGTTAATATAGGAAATCATAGTTAAAGGGCTATGGTTCAGTTTTCAAGAATCTGGCAAAAGAGCGTACACAGTGATGATGGTAATTTAAAACAGAAACATATTTTCTGCATTTCAAACAATCAGATTCTGTTTTAACAAAACTTATGATGTAAAACTAGCACTTTTACATACACAGGTTTGAGATTGGAGGAACCAGGAGCCATACCAGTTTGAGTCACTCCAAGATTAATGTATGTCGTCCAATTACAGAGTTGTTGACAATTCATAATCATGGACCTTAAAGTATGAATCTAATTAGACTGACGTCGGTCAGCTTGCGGCTTTGATAAGCCAATGATGGCTTCTTAGCAAATTTCTGCTTGCAGGAGGATCTAAAATACATACAATACTGTATATACATACAAATGTTGGTCAAATAGTCGTCCACAGCAGCATCATGTCAGTGTTAAAGTTATTGCTGTGAAGTTAATTGAGTGGCAGCATCCCCCTGTCCTCCCACTTCACCGTTTGATGTCAAGATTACTGGGAAATTGGTCAAACGAATGAAGGAAATTCGTCTAGATTATTACAGTATAGGCCTACTAGTTGCTGGATGTTGCTATATGGTTCAATAGGTTTTGTTATTAATCTACCAAAAATAAACAAAGTGGATAAAATATTTCTTCTAAGTAAATATTAGACATCTGAAGTGAAATATAAGATGCCCAATATTACTGTAACTCAGAAGAATATCCTGGGAATTGAAATCAAAATCCAGAATCCATCCCCTATAATTCTTTCTCTTATATCATATGGGGGTGGGGTTTTGGGAGGGTATGGGGATGGGTTAGAATTTTTAACCTCAAAAAGGAGTTATCATCAACCCAGATGCTTTTGGTGATGACTATGAGGTAGGGTGGGGTTGGGTGTGGTGGAGTGGAATGAGGTTAATGCAAATTGAAATCAAATTCTGATAGTGGGAGTGCATGAATCTCACCTAGATGGGTTGGAAGGTGGGGGGGGAGGGGGAAGGGGTTAACCTGAAAAAAGGAGACACCATCAAACCAGATAGTGGGAGTGCATGAATCTCACCTAGATGGGGTTAGAAGGGGGGGGGGGGGGGTTAACCTAACAAAAGAAGACACCATCAAACCAGATGCTTTTGGTAGTGAACCACTGGGGAGGGGGGGGGGCGAGGGTTGAAGGAGGATTAGTGAAGCCCTTCTCAGCTCACAGTTTTAGCCCTTCTAAGACTTATATAATTTCTGTTCTTTCAATGATCTAGCAGATACAGCAGGTAGTCTGTCTTTAACTGGGTTATAGCTGTGAGTGATTTTAATCGTTATGATTATCAATTCACACACGTAAGCCAGATTAAACAGAAGAAAACGTAATTTATTTTCATTTTTGCAAAATGTCACTTTTTGTCTTTGTTGTTAATGTACATTGTCATTTCTCCACTGGTAAAAAATGTAACAATCTGTTATTCCCAAGAAATTCTTACATTCTCTAAGTACTCGTAATTTCGAAATAGTTCAAAGTAATTTTGAAATTATTTTGATGATGCAAGTAGAGGGTGTGTACGAATCTAATATACCAGGCCTATAGAAATCAAAGGTCATGGAAAATGGAAAGATTTTTTTTAAGCTTTCAATATTTTCTCCCGCATCTTTATCTAGAATCCATTTATAACAGTCGCATCAGAATGAGACAAATTTCAATTCTGAATATTCTGAGCTCTTTTTGCGTTTTTATCCCAAATATTGGTTTGTTTTGCTCATTGTTCTATCTATTCTGTAATATTGGCACTCTGTCACTTCCGTTTAAAGGAGAATGAAAGCGAGACCTAGTTTAGCCTGTGGCCTCAGTATCGAGTGACTTCTGAGTCGATAAATCTCCACGTAAGGTGATTGATTTCAAAGCCCCGTACAAGCTGAGAATTTATTTTTCTGATGTTGGAACTTTTATGTTGATACTGTAGCCTAAAACTCACAAATGGGTTTCTGTTTTAATTAGTATTTAGATTGGGCACATCTATGCAGATTTTGGTTCAAAAAGTAAGATTTCTGATTGGTTTGCATTAACTTCACTCCTCCCTTATCTGTCTCTGCACAAGATATGCACTCCAATCCAATCCATGTAGTTATTAAAACTTGATAGCATTTTGGAACGGTAAAAATAATAATGATAAAAATACGATCGGAGATTATGCACTCCAATCTATGTAGTTAACAAAACTTGATAGTACTTTGGAACAGTACAAATAACGATGATAATAATACGATTGGAGATTACAGGATCTTATCATATTTCATGTGGGTTCCCAGAGGCTCCTACAAGTGCCCGCTATGAATGGCCCCCTATCGTAACCATGGAAGCCTGCCAGTGCCTGCTCAGCTGGTAAGCAAACTTCTAAGCTGTTCGCCAGCGAACGGCTTTCCTTTCATGATGTAAGTGTTACTGCATTTACCTGATTGAAAAGTTGAAAATCCGCAGCAGTTTGTGAATGCTTCGTAACAAATTCATCTCTATATAGCTATCGATCTAACGTGGGCATTTACCATACTTATAGACTGTATACATATCCTGGAGCCCAAGTCAAACACTCTGCAGTGCAGAACAGGCAAATTCATCTAGGGTTGGTTATCGAGAGAAAGAATATACTGTGGGTAAAATCGTAAATAGCGAGTTTCATTCAGACGTCTTCTTTTTCTTTGTGTTTCTATCTTCTCTCCGTCTCTTTATCCAGTGGCCGAGGGTGAAAGTGACGAGGACAGTGGCTGGTCTACCAGTGAGGAGGAGGAGAAGGTCGGCGCTCAGAGACAGACCCGTAGAACAAAGGCAAAGTCAGACAAGAAACCAAACAAGAAGATAAAAGGATCAAAGTGAGTGACATTGTCTTCACCTCATTCACATTGCCAATGGGGAAAGGGGTGCGGCTTTTTCATCAGAAATGCATATTCAACCTACTGCATATTCATAGCAGAGAACCATTTTGATCAGGTGGTTTATGATGGAACGAATTTGCAACAGACTTGCGATCGAAGGATTATAGGTTCAATTTCTGGCGGGATCATTTGGGATCATTACTTGGTCCAAACAATCATATCTAACCAATGGATGGTTCATATTTTGATTTTTGATTTTAAATTTGATTTTCCTCTCTGTTTCTATCACTTTTTTTTGTCTTTTGGGTTACGTTTTTTATTTTTCCAAAAAATAAAAAGCCCTCCCCAAATCTGTCTGTAAGTTAACTGTCAATATTCTGTTGTTTGATTTAATGTGTTTTTATTAAGTAGGTGTATCATATCTTCATTTGACTGCGATTGGTTGAGTTTCCATGGTAACATGTTGTTATCAGTGACAGATGAAGATAAGATGATAAAGACCCAAAAAACAATCTGCTATTTTCTTTTTTTCAATTAATTATTACCTTGTAGCTTAGATATGTTCTAACAGATCCATCCTGGCCTATTCTGGCCATGTACTGTATAACACAGAAGAAATTGATACTCCCATTTAATGAAGAGAATAGGTCCGAGTGTAAATTGACATTTCTCAGTGAAACTTGCATAAAATTCCTTCATGCCAATTTCAGGATGTTGTTTGTTTGAAATTGTGATAGTTTGCACCAAATTGGAATACCTTGGAGTCATCAAGTGTGATATAATAGATGCATATTGATAAGAATTGCTCTTTGTATATATTTTTCTTCAAACTACGATATCTCCCAATCAGATCAAAAGTTTTCGTGGCTGTTTGGGGTGGGGAGTAAGGGGGGGTCGTTCTTTACAAAGATCTCTGTCAGATAAACTATTTTAGATGATGGTTGGGTTGTTAGGTTTGTGCATCCTTTAAAGCAGCATTTTGCGTCCTTTTCTATGATTTTTCCCAACCTCACTGACTCCACTATGCCAAAATGACATACATAACTACCTTATCTATTTAAATCTTACTTCAAATGGTGGCATAAAAGTCGAAACTTTGCAACTTTCAACTTTGTTTTTCTCCAAGATATTTTCCGTTGGGATCCCAATAAACCTCGCCCATAATATGAATATTTAACACTACTAACATCATTGACCAATACGTAATGCAACACCATGTTTGCTTTTTGTGTACAGTCTATATGGCAGTTGTACCAGGGAGTTCCATAACAACTCCCTGGTTGTACCAACGCAAAGTCTTGAATCTATTTTGAGCAACGGCTCATAACTAAACCTGCATCTCTGATTGGTTGAATTCAAACTAGTGGGTTTTGGGGGAACTGTATGCGATTAATTTAAAACGTGGAATTTGTCGTGGACACTATTCTCATTATCTGCAAATGTCCTTAATTACTCGCTAATTAACGTTGTTGGCAGGGAAAAACTTGGCTAATATCTTAGTTTGCTGTTATGTGATTGATATATATGTAAAAAACTCGATGGACATGTCAAAAAAGTAGAAAACGACGACCAAACGCAAAATGCTGCTTTAAATGAGCAGGTGAAATTAATGATCAGTCTTGTCAGTCTTTCAAAATACCTCTCCGTATCGTCAAGCTTCCGAGAAGCAGAGATCATTATTCGACGGACGACGGACATACTTTTACAGCGGCTTTTATCTCGAGAAGAGAACTCTGAGTGGGAGTAGGTGTTAGTCATTCTATGACGCACACACATGATAGTCACATGACTATAAAATGTTTGACAGCTAAATTTCTGAAGGGGCAGGTGCCACCACATACACTCTTCAGCCATTGTTGTTATTTTCGGTATCAAAATCAAGTGACTATATTCACCAAGTTGGTGAAGATTAATCTCATAAATTATGCATATCTAGTAATGAAATGACAAACTTGGGAAAAAGTAGGTTGCCAAAATTTTCATTTCATATCTTTATAAATGACATGAAAGTGTTATTCTTAAAATTGTTACTATATTAGGCAAAATATTAAGTTTTTATTTTATTGAAGACTGATAAAAAAAAAAAAAAGATACTGGTATCATTCCAGGTTGTATATTGATAATTTCCTTTTTTTTTAATTTTTGAGAAAATATGATCCTTTAAGCATCCTGATAGAGGCTCCTCAGGTAAAGTGACTGAACTACTAAGTCTAACACACAGACCGTTCTAGTTCCTCAGATGCAACAGAAAACTCAGTAGCAATTTTAATTTAAAATTAATTTAAAAGAAAATATATTAAAATAAATTAGGCTGTTATGGCCTCAGATAATATGTTTAAAATTCATTAAAAAAGAAAATTGAAAAATAGAACAAAATGGTGTTGAATATCATCCTGGGGGTCACCTGTTGTTAATTACGAAGACAAAAGAACATAGTTTTTTGTTGTTAATTATGAAGACAAAAAATAACATGGTTTCCATGAGTTATTAGAATTTATGAAACAATGGATTGACATTTAAGCGGTCTTCGCGGAGGAGTCGATGTCACCAATAATTAAGAATTACTTAAAGGAGTACTCCAGAGATTTAGTATATTTTTTAAAGCTGAATTTATTGAAACCTGGATGGATATGAAGAAGTATAAATAACACTCTATATTGGTCTGTTTTCTTGGAATATGACATATCAAGACCAAAAATCCATCCTTTAACCTTTCTTTGGTGGGCAAAAAAAAATCTAAGGGCAGAGTGACGTGTTGATCGATTTCAATCTTACAATAAGTAAGGAGAGTTTAGTTCGTTTGCCGATCAATATGCGAAAATATTTAATAAATAAAAAATATCGGTAACTTTCGTTGTATTCGAGAGAACTGTTTGGTATAGTACTTAAGTACTGTACTTACATGATGAATGTGATTCAAACAGTTAAGCTCATTATTAAATTTAAATGAGACACTTTTCTGCAGTTTTGTCACTATTATGCCAGAATTTAATATTCTTTCTGATGAAAACCACGGAAAATAGAAATGACTAGAACGCAAAAGATGATGACAGCCAAGTGGACAATTTTCTAAAATGCTAAATACCACTGTATACTGTCCTCGTTTGTCATGCTTCGAAGCACTCGCACTGATAGTACAAACAGTTTCTAACCTTTGTCTCATAGAGACAGATATTCATAGTGTTCATACTACCAGTATGAGTGTTATGAAGCATTGCATGAGAGCAAAACTTAAAATAAATTGTCCCAATTGCACAGCCATGCTATTGGGACAGTTTTTTAATAGTAATAGTACTGAATCCTTACCTTTTCATTTCATGCTTCGCAACACTCATACTAACAGTATGAACAGTTCCTAATGTTTATCTTATAGAAACAAGGATATTCATACTGCTCATACTGTCAGTATGAGTGTTTTGAAGCATGACAGAAGAGCAAAGCTTACATTTTGTAATAGTAATAGCACTTTATACTATCCTTTCATTTCATGCTTGGCAACACTCATACTAACAGTATGAACAGTTCCTAATGTTTATTTAATAGAAACAAGGATATTCATACTGCTTATACTGTCAGTAAAAGTGCTTTTGAAGCATGACAGTAAAGTTGATAAAAAAATGTGTCGGCAACCAATTGGGACGGTTTTCACATGCTAGTAGCACTGTATACTGTCCTTGTTTCATGCTCCATAGCACTCGTACTGACAGTATGAACAGTTCCTAAATGATTTATACTGTGGATAATTCATACTGCTGATACTTTCAGTGCAACCAACAGAGAACATGCCAAGCTATCATATGGGTAGATATTAGTAGATATTTACTGAACAGGATTCCAAAAATGTTCAAGCATTTATTATCCCATAAACATGTTTCCCATTGGACTTTCGAGTCGAAACTATAGAAAAGAAAACATAAAACACAAATAATTATTAATGTTTTTGTAAACTCCTCTTTATAGCTCCTTTAATTAGTTGACAAGAATTTGACCTTTCCTCTGTGAAAGGTCACTTAATCTCCATAGTTACATACTGTGAAAACACATGCTTCAAATTCCTTTTCTCCTTTTTTTTTTTTTTTGCCAAATGAGTTTGTTTACCCTAATAAGTTTTCAGGGATCTGTATTTCAAAAGAATATTAGTACAGAGGTAAATATTTTTTCTTGCAGCCTGTAAAATAGGAATAGAAATTAATCTGGTTATCTAGTTGAAGTATGTATCATTCTTACATGTATGTTGTTGTTTCCGGAAATTGCTGGTTGAAGTTTTGTAACATTTTGAAGCCAAAAGGAAAATTAAGCATGCATGTGTGATACTCAGTCCGGTAATTAAGTGCATGGACCCACTTCTCGCATGGTTAATGCTCGGAATCCCCCAAAACAAAACAAACAAAGTCAGAAAAATGAAGGGAGAATGTACATGTAGAATATAAATTGATAGTTGTTTAGGAAAACAAATTAATATTGCAAAGAGAAGTATTCAATTCATAATCACTGACAATCAAGCTTTCTTTGTTTTGTTTATTTGTTTGTATTTGTTTGTATTTCTCTCCCGTAGAAAGGACACTCCTCCGCCAGTAGCACCCAAACCTAAGAATCCATCCACCTCGGTCAGTAACACCAGTCTCACTCCGCCTTCCAGTCCAACTAACAGCGAAGAAAAGATTCTCCACCAGTCAACGTTTGACGAGGTAAAAATTTCATCTCTATATTAGCAGCAAGGGTCGTATCTCTATTCTCTAAAAAAGAAATGTCTGTGTGTATCTACAGTGTTTTAATACTAGGCTTAACTTGTTTCCACTATATAATTGTTTTTGCAAGTCATCGATTGTTTGCTTGTCACTGGAAAGTTACTCGCAAAAGTCAGTCAGTCAATCCAACCACCCACCCACTCACTCACTCACTCAATGATAGTTTTTTTGGGGGGTTTTTATTTCACATTTCTTAGAAACAAATTGCTCGAAAGAAACTTAATCATTAGCTTAAACAAACAAGGAATGTTTTTCCTCCTGATATGATCATTTGTAACTTTTAAAGCAATATATATATATATATATATATATATATGCGTGCATATATATGTATGTATGTTAATGGAGCAGTAAGACTAAATTTTGAATGTTATTTCAAGCCAGAACACCCACTAGGAAGTTCCCTGTTAGTTAGTATCTACATATGACCCTTGGCTGTACTTCACACATTTCCAAGTAATTAACCACCCTCATTTTGCAATGGATCAACCTTGAAAAAAAAACAACTAGACGTTATCTTCTCGCAAAATCAAATTTTCTTTCTTACCTGCTCAAAACTAATGAAACAAGTTATAACTCTAAATGGGCTTTGCAGAACTCATTCTGCGATCGACAATGACAGGTACTTGGTTATTTTGCCAAATTGCCATAGGTACAAAAAAACAAAAAAATCAGTTTGACAGGTATGGGGTGTCATGTGTACTTCATTTTGTAATATGCTTTTCATCAATTCAAGTCGGTGTTTGAAGTTGATCTCGGTCGGATTTTGATAAAAATTTCCAGGGGTGGAAACAATTTTTTTTTTCTCGCGAGAGGTCTCACTGCAGGGATTGATGATGGATGTGGTGCCGTTAACTCGCTCAGTATTGTGAGAAATTGGCCAGATGCCAAGGTACACTCTCGTCCGATGGTAAGGGACGTCGAGAGACCATACCCCGAGTGAGAATTGGAAGTAACAGTTACAGTCTGGATCGTAATTCTCTGTACCTCTCGTAGACACGAGAGAGGGTTTGAGACAAGCCAGTGTTCATCCACGTGATCGTTACCCCGCTATGGTGTCTAACGAGCAAATTCTTTACGCTTTTCTTTCCTCCCAGCCTGGAGTATTAACTAGAGATGCTTACAAAAGCAGTCTGTTTAATACATATCAAGACAATTATGAATGTTTTTTTTACGTAGAACTCGTAGGCCCTACTGTACAGTTACACTTTCATTGCATATATGTTATTAAATGTTCTGGCTTGCCTTAACTTGCATATATATTCATAACACTCCAGCGTGAGGAAGTGTCGTTTGTCATCATGATCAAGTTATTTGGCTTTATTTACCATACGATGACATCAGGATGACATCACAATGACATCATGATGACATCATGTTTGATGAGAAGAAATAGTTTGTAGGTTCGGTAGAGAGCATGACAATTTTAAAATCCTTGCGTGAGAGACGAGTGGCTTTTGAAGGGGCTTGTGTACCACCAGGTTAATTTGCATATAAATATAATTTAAGTATGAAATTAACACAGCCACCCACTGCTTTAATTAACATTCATAAACATCTCATGTATGACTACTGGATGATGAAAATGAAAGGAAGAGAGCTCTCATTCGACAACGATGTTGAGTCAAGTCTCACTGGAATATACTAGAGCGTGGTAAAAAAAAGCTGAATATAAACAGAGTGCTAACATTCAAGAAAGAGAAATGAACCACAACCATCAAACAGCAAATTATGAATTTTTTCCCTTGAAATATATATATATATATATATATATAGGAATAACTGAAAAACTGTTAAACAACTATGCTGCATTTAGAGAAAGGCTGAATCTCGAGTGAGATACAATAATTAAATTATATATATATATATATATATATATATTTAATTTATATTGTAGGATTTCTGTATACGTTAGTCTCTTTTAGGGCAGGTTGCATTGTTTTGATGTGTGGTAAATTATCTACTGTGTACTAGTACAATACATTCTTGAGAGGTAGTAATTTAGGGTATGAATCAGACACCCACCATTGTGACTTTCCTTCCTTACTTTCAGTCAGGGAGTAATTTATCCGGTAAACAACACAAAATGCCATGCAAAATTGGTCCAGTTACTGTGCAAAGTGCAAAGACATATCGCAATTTTTGTATACGGGAACCATAGTGTTATATGAGTGACCAAATTCAGGGCCTTCAAAACTGCTACACATTCCCTGTTTAGTGCAACAATCTTGATCATTGTTGACAATCGGTAACAATGGCACAGAAGCCAAAGAGGCTGGAAAGAGAGATGCAGATGAGGGTTGTGAAAGGGACGGAGTGGAGGTTGGGAGAGGGGAGAGCGGGGATATTTGAGATCAAATCTGTGGCATGGAAAAGGGCTGTTGGGGAGTGGGAATTAGCATTCCATTGGGGAGACTGCAAGCATATGAATGACTTTTCAGTGGATACTAAATTTTCCTTCCTCTCCTCCACCCCATCCTCTACACCTTGTCCATCTCCCTCTTCCTGTTTCCAATAACTTCTGAAGTCTCCAATAGCTGATATTACAATGTTGTATTTTGCATTTAAAGGTTGTCGAATTTCACAAACTTTGGTCAAATGATCAAATTTCATTTTCTTCTTTTTTGATAGAATGACCAACATATACATAATTTTCGATTTTGTTTTATGGCTGTTTCCTCATCCTGGTAGAATTAAAAACAAAATCTCCAAGTATACTAAATCTTCATTTATTTATATTTATATATATATATATATATATATATATATATATATATATATATATATATATGAGAATTGGTTGATGAATAAGTTGATGAATACATATATATATAAACATATTTATATAAACATATATATATATATATATATAAACAGGACATTAAATGTACTGCTATATTACAAATTTCTGGGCCAATTTTTCTATTATGATGTACTTCTCCCCAAACTCCCCACCCCTTTTCCCCTATGGGCCTAGGGCTACATGCCTGACATTTTAAATACTCCCTTAAAGTGTTTCTTTGCTCACTGAAGGCGTAATCCTCTGTTAATGCTAAGCAGAGTCCGGGTCGTAACCTTCCTTCTGTCCTTCAGTAATTTAATTTGACAGTTCCTCACATCGTAATTTCCGGAGCGACTAAATTAATCTATTTCCGATGGGAACCTCTTAAAGGCTGCGGTTCGTCAGACAGATGTTAAAGAACACGCTAGACACCGTTCGTCAATTCTCATTGAAATTGAATTGAATTTATTGTCCACAATCGGAAATTCGGCTTACACAGGTCGTAAACGGAATAAAAAAAAGCAATAGTATAAGTATCAGTAGACTGCGATACACATACAGTAATACAAACATATATATACAGCAAGTCCTACAAATAACAAACTCATCTTCTCACTTGTGAATTAAATATATGAGTAGAATTAGGCACAAATGAGTATCTGTAGCGGGCCCTAAGTGTACATGGTGGGCATAAACGCAGTCCAGAGCGGTTGTAAATGTAGTGCTCAAACAAGGTGTGTTGGGTCTTGCATGATTTGTTTCCCTTTATTGCAGACCCTCTCATGGTACAAGCACTCTAACGAAGGTAAGTGAACACCGATTACCCGCTGAGCAACTTTCCTCATGGCTTCAGTCCAGCTCAGGATTCTTTCTTGGAGGGACCACCATTCCTCTGTTTTTTTTTAAACCTATGCCAGATATGAACCTCAGATAATTTCGAGGGTTCATCACAAACGCAGACAATGAAATGCTTGTTTAATACAGACTGGTCTGACAAAGGGGTTACACTTGCCTATCATATCTGACATTATTACATTGTTATGAATCCGGGTGATGATGCTTTTATGCCATCTTCTTCTTTTCCAGATTCCCGGTCAAAGACCTCTGAAGTCGTATCACAGGGTTCACGGGCCACACGGAAGGCGGAGACCAGTACGTTACTCCTACCTCACTGCCACAGACACGACGGAGAATGGTGTATAAATTGCGATCTCTCGGTGCGCCATATTTCAGGGTTCTCTTTTGCTTGGTAATTTCGATCCGATGGCTGCATGGGAATGTTCCGGCTCTGAAGACATCACGGATTCGAGCTCTTTAGTTCACGAGAAGCTGTTCGCTGCTTCCACAGGGAGTTTTAAATGCACATAGGTCATAGAATAGCAGAATTATGATTGTTGGTGAGTAACGGTACCTGCGATGTCCGAGAGGCGGGTGTTCTCGACATTCGCCCCGATGGTCCTGACAGAGGAGCGAGCAAGCAGGAGGTATTGGGACGACATGTGGCGTGATGTCCTAAACTGGAATGGTAAAGCTGATGTTGTCTGACATACTCATAACCTTGTGTAGAAGATTCCAGACGTCTCACCTCTCAAGCCAGAATTCTAGCTAGTTCCACTCCCTGAAGTGAGAAAGTTGAAAAAGAATAAATTGTTTGATTAAATCGGTATTCATTAAATCGGTATTTATTAAAACCATACTATGTGTACAATGGAAGTGCTTAGTCTCCCACCAAACTGACTGTTTTCCAAGAGGGAGCCCTTCCCCATCCATCGAGTCGGCCAATGCCTTGAACACGTTAAATTAGTACGGAATTTGTTAATTTCTCCATCAGTGTTAAGATAGATGATTGTACAATGTAGTTCTCGAATCATGGATGTTACAGTCATTGGGGAGAAGTTTGCATCTTTCCGACTGAGACATGTCCAGTGTTGAACACGAACTTGAAATAGAATTCCCTCTGTTTTACTGAAGAGTTCTGTACCGTTGAAAACTTGGTTTGAATTTAACATGAACATAATATAGACTTCCCTCTGTTTCACTGTAGAGTTCTATACTGTTGAAAACTTGGTTTGAATTGAACATGAACATAAAATAGACTTCCCTCTTTTTCACTGTAGAGTTCTATACCGTTGAAACCTTGGTTTGAATTGAACATGAACATAAAATAGACTTCCTTCTGTTTCACTGAAGAGATAGATACCATTGCAAACATGGTTTGAATTGAACACGAACATGAAATAGACTCCCCTCTGTTACAACGTAGAGTTCTATACCATTGCAAACAAATAGACTCCCCTAGCTGTTTCACTGAAGAAATCTATATCGTTAAATAGACTTCCCTCTGTTTTACTGAAGAGGTCTATACTGTTAAATAGACTTCCCTCTGTTTCACTGTAGAGTTCTATACCGTTGCAAACAAATAGAATCCCCTCTGTTTCACTGAAGAGATCTATACCGTTAAATATACTTTCCTCTGTTTTACTGTGGAGTTCTATACGGTTAAATAGACTTCCCTCTGTTTCACTGTAGAGTTCTATACCGTTTAATAGACTTCCCTGTGTTACTGAAGAGATCTATAGACTTCCCTTTGTTCACTGTAGAGTTCTATACTTTTGCAAACATATAGACTCCCTCCTGTTTTACAGAAGAGATCTATATCGTTAAATAGACTTTCCTCTGTTTTACTAAAGAGATCTATACCGTTAAATAGACTCCCCTCTGTTTCACTGTAGAGATCTATACCATCAAATAGACTCCCCTCTGTTTCACTGTAGAGATCTATACCGTTGCAAACATGGTTTGAATGCTCCCACTGACAGGGTGTTATAAATAACAGTTTACATCCAATCAACAACATTGTTGCATGTCCCACCGAGTTCATGGAATGTACTTTTCATGTTCGCTCACAAACTCTCAGACCTTGATGCTATAATTACAACACTTCCTGGTGGGAATTTGTTGGATTAAAGTGACACAGTGTGCTGTCTTGGTCCATTTGGTGGAGATAACTGTCATTAACAACATCCCCAAGCAGCTAAGAGATCGTTTGTTATTCCACTTGGGAGATACCACAGCTTTTAATGTTTTTTTCACACACACATACATGTTTGTATTACATTCCAACCGAGGACCCCATTGTATTTTCCATTGTTCAAATCCACGTACCCTAACCTTAACAATACCCCACAACAATAGAATTCTTTTGAGGTCGTGGTGATTCTTTAGAAATCACATCCGAGGACCTGGAATTCTTTTGTTCAAGTCCTCGGTCAGATAGAAAAACAAACACACACACACACAAGGAGGAAGACTCGATTGCATCATCCAGCCACATGTGCTTCAGTCGAGTACGTTTTTCTGTATTCATTTAACACAATATTTATTTTCTGTATTACATGGAGATGGGTTTTGCAAATGCTGAAATCTCAAATATTGAACCATCATAAACATGACCTAGTGATCGCATCGGTTTGAATGTCAAACACGGTTAACATTCTATCGTGATAAAACGAAAAGAAAACTATAGAGTCAAAGGTTATGACCCTAGTGATCGCATTATGACATCACAGAATTACCAACATGACTGATCCCAGACAGGACTATTGAACTAGGATATCTCCCAAACGGAACATGATTTTTCTTGCGGAGTGTGGGGGAGTTGTTCTTTACAAATATCTCACTTGTAATAAGCCAAAGATGATGATTGGGTTTGTGTCCCCTACAAAAGTTATCACTGTTACTGCCCTTGCCCCTCCCCCCCCCCCCAATAAAATAATAGGTCAGAAAGTCAGAGAATGGTCAACCATTTTCAAAGTTCAACCATAATTTTTACTTCCACTATAAAACTAAGTTATCGCCATGGAGAGATTTTATCGTCTATTTAATAAATCCTAACTGGTCAAGAAAAATCTGGAGGACCAGAGCCTCTAGGAAAAGACATTTGGAAACTTCCATCAGTCTTTATCGTGCTGAAATTTGGGGTGAATACCGATCACCTTAAACATCATCAGTTCAGTAATAATAGTGAACAATGTTCTAACTTTGATTCAAATTTTTCAAAGTGAAGCTTTTAGTAGTATTTGCAAGAATTAAATATCACGTAAGGAGCATCGTGTGCATGATAAAAGTCGGCAAGGTCGTTGGACTTGAGGGAATTTTGTCGACCACTCCTGTGTTGTTTTTTTGAGATCATAACCATCCTAATAATGAAGAACACAAGTAATATATGAGAAGGCTAATCGAGTCACGCAGATTCTTGCAATTGACTCCAGAATATGCTGACATTATTCCATAGTTCTTTTCTTGGCTCATAACCCCTCATGCTCTTCTAACTCCTTCCTATCCCCTTCCAACTTCTCCCTTCTCACTCTGTGCCCTTTCCACTCCTCCCCCCCCCCTCCCTCCCCCGGTTTTCATGCATCCCCATCACCTCGATGCTGTGATTTATCCTACAAATCTTGTTTATCAGTAAGAATGGTGGAAAATGTCAGATATTGATAAATAGCAAAACTCGAGGACAAAAGAAAACCCAGAAAAGTGCTGAATCTTGTAAATATTGTTATTATTCAAGAGTATATACATTGTTGGTTGATATGCTATTTACACAGCTTGCAGGGAAGTTAGCTCATTCCCTGATTCATTAAAAGGGAAGATAGATACGTGCTGGGAATCGGGAAGTGAAAACAATCCTTATTTATTAAATACTCGTTTGAGAACGACTAGTACACTGCAGGCATTTACTCGAGGAAGATAATGTATGTCAACATTCCCGTCTTTTGACTCGCACGGACAGACAAAGGAATGACGTTAACCCGGAGATAATTTGACCTTATCATAGCACAGAATTTTATTCCTTTTTCCTTTGACGTAATATTTTGCTAACCTCTGTAACCCACTTTTGGTCAGTTGTTTTTCATATCAAATTCTGCTTATTTCAAAGTAATCTTGCTTTAGCCTTTCACTTTATCTGAAAGTGTATGTTCTAACATCTGACCCCTACACAGACTATAAAGAAAGGGGGAAAAAATCATTGGTTGTTTCAATTTAATATTGAGTCCAGTCACTTCCAAGGAATAATTGTCCTGACTGGATTCGAACCAGGGACCGGATTCGAACCAGTGCCGAATTTGAACTGATGACCGGAATCGAACCGGTGACTGGAGTCGCTACTGTTTCTGTGTGACAAACAACAAACGCACAAATCATTTTTGAGTGCTTCAATTTTGGGGGAATTGGTCATACGGTCTTGACACATGACAAGACTGCATCTGAATACGTACTCAAAGTTTAAGCTGAGTTGGACACATCTTGCATCTGATCGAAACGTCATTCAAGGCTCATGTGAAGGAAAAGTGGAATTTACTTCATAATCCCATGTTGAATTTTTGTTTTTACTTACCCTTAAGTCTTAGCCTTCAAAGTATCTGAAAGTGTATGTGATGGCTATTATGCAACTCTATATGCATAGGGGACTGTGATGTCATCAGGGGTTACTGTGATGTCATCAGGGGTTACTGTGATGTCATCAGGGGAGACTGTGATGTCATCAGGGGTTACTGTGATGTCATCAGGGGAGACTGTGATGTCATCAGGGGAGACTGTGATGTCATCAGGGGTTACTGTGATGTCATCAGTGGTTGTTACTGTGGAGCAGATTCCAGCTGTAGTTACTTCTTCTAGCTTAGAATGCTTGCATATACAACCCCAAAGGACAAAGTGTGCATTAGATTTTCACAAAGTTTCAGGTCAGGAGGAATCTTGTCATTTGAAAGCTGGTTTTTACTATTCACCACAGTTCTTGTGCCTGGGTTTGAAATGTTACAGAATGTAAGTTGATCTCATTGTGGCAAAAAAAATATTGTGGTATTATAATTTATTGGTTCATGGTAGATTCGGATTGTTGGTATCATTGGAATCATTGTTATTGATAATAATTTCAGGTGTTAGAATAAATATTTATTATTAAATAAAATATTATTTATTTTTATGATTATGATTATAATGAATGCAATATGCACTTCTTTGTTTTGAAAAAAAGCGGCTTTCAATTTCTGGAAAGCTTACAAAACCATTTCTTCTAGGCAGTCTAGTTTATCCCACATAATTGAGGAAAGACGAGTCACTAAACGAGGGAAAATTTCAAACATCAACTGAAAACGGAGAAACCAGTGGTGGATGACAAAACAAGATTTTTTTTTTCAATTTAAACTGGTGAGGGTTTTTTTATTTTTCTTCTTTCTTTCTGTTTTTGTTTTCCATTCTGGTGTATTTAGAGCAAGATAATAGTTTATTGCAAAAATTTAACTTCGGTGTGATTTGTTGCGGAGTATATGGATGGAAGTACTGATACGGTTCCAAATTGCGAACTAGAGAATTGTTTGAACATGACAAAGATATCTTTGCTCATTAACCCATGAAGGAAGCCAATTCATACTATTCTGTTTCTCCCTTGTCGTATGTATCTTTCTTCGTTAAATTTACGAAGAAAAACATGACCACGGGATCGCAGAATGCTTCAGGGTATGATCGTACGTCGGGTAACGAACACCGATGAAAGTACGCCCGCAAATCTGCCTGAAAGGATGACTTTTAAGGCCGAAAATAAATTTTTGTATATTTGTAGATCAATGGAAACCACGGTTATTAGTCCAGAAGGTATTTCTATACCACCTTTAAGCATTGAGAAATGACACTTTAACATTCTGATGGTTCATCAAGTAAAGTGACTGGATTATGTAGTCTATTACACAAGACCATTCATTCAGCTCCTCGGATGCAAAGTGGACACCGTATAGGAACCAGAATGCAAAATGCATTGAGGTTTCGATGACTTCAATGCACTAGACTTCTGCTTGTTAGTATAACCAGAACCAGCTGTTGGTTACAATACCACGTACGACTTGGATCTGGTATTGTTACTCAGACCACAGTATTATTACTACATTAGCACATGCTTTATCTATATTCTCCTTTTCACCCAAGTTTACCTGAAGGACTTCAAGTAAGTCCTTTTAGCAGTGTTGCAACAAGTCATGATTTAAGTCACTGAATATCAAATGATGAAATGACTCAAAGAAGAGGTGTACCCCCATGGTCACTGAAGTGGACTTCCATGAAGTGGGCACTGGGGGGTCCTCCTCCAAGAAGAAAAAGTTGTTTGATCAACAAATGGTGCATCGTAAGGCATGTTTAATTCGGTCTATAATCACGTGCAAACACAATATTGTGCTAACGACTAGTTTTGGCATTTTCATGTGAGGTTGAAGAGGGGGAGGTGTACATCCCCAACCCCCCCCCCCCTGCACCCCCCCTCCGGATCCACACCTGCTGTTTTAATCCCTATATGTATGAATATGAATTCCATGTTTGGAATACTTATAATGATGATGTTTGAAGCTGGACTATTTATCACTTTTTTAGCTTTAATTATAAATATCTGTTTTTACTAACTAAAATTAAGATGATTAATTTACTTTGCCTTATTTATTGCTTCTCTCTGTATATAGCTAATCTATGCAAGCTTTCATGTACATCCATGGCTAATCATATTGAACAAAAAAAAGGGTTGGAAAAATAAGAGCTGAATGGTTTGTAAATATTGAAAGTGAATATTATGTATAAAAAAGACAAAACAAAATCTATGAGACATTCTAATGAATATGTTGCTATATAGTGTGCTTCACATCTGCAAGTCATGTTGTCTTTTCTTAATTGTTTGGTTTTGATGTTTTTTTTACCTATTGCCAATAAGTTGGATCATCGATCAATTGGATAATTGAAAATAGGAAAATTAATCAACATAATTGAGAAAATATCAACAAACTCTTAATCCCTGTAGCAATAAGAAATGCCATATCAAGCCATCTCCCCACTTTCCCTCTACTCATACCCCCTCCCCACTCCACCCAAGCCTGCCCCACCTCAATAGGTGGTGAAGGGATTACATACTATTATTGTTTCTTAATCAAAAGATTCAGCAGGATTCTTAATTGAAATTAAGGAAACTAACTTAATTCTTCACACTGTGACTATTTACACATGGTTTAACTGTTTACAGGTATGATGACAACCAATTGTAAAACGTGGCTAAAAAGGAAGGGGTAGGGGGGGTCGTTCCTGTTAGAAATTTTGAGAAAATAGAAAAATATTTTCCTCCAACCCTAAACTTTCACCCAGCATCTCATTCCTCAGATGGAATGCTCTGGTTACACATCTAGCCCTGACACGCTGTCCTCTTCCCTCCCACCCCTTCCCCACCCCTCCCGATTTCCCTACTCCTTTTTTTATTTCTTTTCCACTTAAATTTCTTTCTTCATTTCCACCATCGTTCCTTCTTTACAGTTTTCTCAAAACCATATCTTTTACCTTTCCTTCCCGTGATCTTTTGCGTGCTCTAGCCCCCTCCCCCCTTGGACACCTTGTTCCTCCCTTCGACTGACCCCAACCTATGATATAAAGTTCAATCCTATAGCATTAGTAACAATGATAAATACAAGCACTGTGCAGCCAGAATAGAACCTTAACAATGACCCTCACAGATATGGGAGAACAGAATACCAGATGGTCGGTTCTGAGATAATCTATTACTGTATAGCGTCCTCTAACTAGGACAAAGTTTTGCTCTGTTCCCTCCAATGAGCCCTATTCATGAACTCAAAAAGTAGTAATCGATTTGGAGAAGAAAAAAAGATGGTATAATTTCAAAGGTTGTTTAAGGAAATCATATCCCACCCAAAATAAAAGGTGTTATCACCAGGGAAGCTGTTGTTTGGATGAATCGCTGTTTCTTGGACAAGTCTATGCAAGTCCTCGCTCTAAACAATATCCTTGTTGTCTTGGTAACTCAAGTTCACCCGCCCTCAATTTTATTCTTCAATGCACAGGTAAATATTAATGATAATAGGCTTTCTACAGTGAAAGGCGTAACGCTGCATATTGTGTTGAATCCAACACACGGTGACCTTTAACGTGACTATGTAATGATCGTTAACATGTGCTGGATGTAGTATTTCTGTTTATTGTCTTTAATAAATTTTACGAGTAACTTACCGTGTGCTATTTGAATCATTATATCCGTGATAAACCCAGCTAACCTTGCGAGAACATTCTCTTCCCGATGTTGCCTATAGCGAAACAAATTGAGCATATATTAGTCTGTTTATGAATGCAGGTACCATGATGCGATGCTTCGGGTTGCGGCGTTATTTTAAAATGCCCCTTTCAAGAATAGATACGGCAATTGTATAAGTTATGGTAGCTAAAGGCCGTCAGTATTCTACACACATTTAGCATGCTAAGATTTGCTAAATATTTCAAATTTTTTAAATGTGTCTGTTATGATTCGGCCTCTCCACGTTTTTTCCCAGAGAGAAGAGATCACACAGAGTTAGACCCAGGGGGTTGGAGCCCGGGGGGGGGCACTGTGGGCACGTTTATTTTTCCAAAATAGCAAATGTGCCCTACTGGCAAATAAAATGTGCCCCTTTGATGAAAAACTGTCTTTTGGATATCTTAAGCCTTTGTTAATTTTAATATCTAATTTGAATTATTTATTTTTAGTCTGTACATGCTATTTTTAAAATGGCATCCCATATCTTTTTGTAGCACGGTTAACAATTAAACAACCTCAATAAATAGCATTGATAGCATACTTACACATCATATATATTTGAGTGATATGGCCGGTGTGTATCGGTTTATAGTATAACGAGTGGTGGTTTTGGAATGAGAAAGTGCCCCTCTGATGTTGTGCCCCCCCCCCCACTTTTTGGAAGCTTCCTCCCCCTCCTGGTTAGACCAATTAATATCGAAGAGAAGAACAAATGACACGAGGGTGGCATTAGAAAATTATTGTTAAACTTTGAACATGACTGACCATTTTTTGACTTAATAATAATAGTAAATAATAATAATAATAAATATTAATAATAATAATGATGATAATAATAATAATAATAATAATGATAATAATAATAATAATGATAATGATAATAATGATAATAATAAGAATACTAATAATAATAATGATAATGATAATAATAATAATAATGAGGATTTATAAAGCGCAGACATATCCACCGATAACATGGTGCATCACAAAATACCCTGGTCAATGATGACCTGTCAAACATAGAGACAATCCCTCCACATGGCAGCAGCTAAACAGTGCCCGGCTGACAGTTTTATCTCACATGTCCCCATTTTATACAACCTGTGTGAAGAGAGGCAAAGGAGAAAAAGTGCCTTTCCCAAGGACACAATTCAATGATTTGGCAAGACTCGAACCTGCAAGCCTTAGATCACAAGTCCACTGCCTTAACCACTTGACCACAATGCGTTCTCTAGCATATTTAACAGAAATACTGATGGACGGTTTACTCCCAACAAAATCGCAATTAATAAGGAATGACGACGTCAGGCACAACCATGAAATATTAACAATATAATAAAATATAACACTCAATTTGTTTATGACACAACACTTTAGTGTTTTGAATTAAAAATTAGAAATTTGAGAAATCGGCCATTTGGAGAAAACGAATGGTTGTAATAACAAAACACGGACGGATCCAGGATCTTAGACAGATGGGATTTGGCCCTATAGCTCCCCCCCCCCCCACACACACACCCAAATACTCTATATCCATGTACAGGGTCTGGGGGTCCCTCGCCGAGAATTTCTTTTGAAATTTGAGACTCCAAATGATCTACTCTGAACCGTATATTTAGAATATGTTTTCTTCAATTATAGGTTCAAACGCAAGATTGTATTTATAACCATTTTTTTGTCTTTTTTGTAAGTGTGTGACCCCCCCCCTCCCCCAATCTCATTCCCCTGGATCATCGCCTGTATTAGAGGTCTCGCTTTAATTATAGACTGAATGTTATTCGACGATATGTAGCTATTACATGACTGCAGCTGAGAATGTTCCACAATTAAGAGGCCAGCTTTTCAAAGAAGATACAAAACTTGAGATGGTATACGTGGTAGTTGTTCTGCATCACGCCATCCAACATATATATTCCCAAACAAAATTTCGTTTTGCGACAGTGGTCTTCAATTATTTAAGTTTTTGTATGTGTATATGCGCATGTACGTACGTGTGTGCTCGCGCGCACGAGCGCGCGCGAGCGGCACTTTAAAAAATACACTACCAATCTGAATATTTGGTGTCCGAAGAATAAAACTTATTGCAAAATACTATTATATTTTGCGACTGAACTGTAAACTCAAATTTATAGAAAAAAGAAAGATAAAAAAGAGAATGTTTTCGCCATGCTCGCTTCTTATAGTAGGATTATTATATAACTGAGGATGGACGAATCCTGATTCCCACTTTTACCTTGTTTTGATTTTGGGGAGGTGGAGGGGGTGGGGGAGGAGGAATAGGACGGGGTGATTGGTACCAATTTTTAGCAGTGTCACGAAGCATATTGGAATATAACGCAAAATGAGATAGCAAGTGTTTAAATTCCGACATTCTCCTCATGCCAGGGTCTCCCCCTCTCTCTTTTTTGAGGGCGTATACATGCAAAAATGGTGTCATCATACACTTCCCTCATTTGAACTACATTGTGCAGTACAAGCTTTCATTGTTTTTTAGGATATGTTATTAAAATGTAAATCAATTGGAAGACAGCACAAAAAAGTTGAAAAGGATAACACATTTTTGATTGGCTGAAGAAAGCATCGTTGTGAAAATTTTCATCCAATTTTCTAGAAAAACAAAAATTGAAGTTAAAATGTTTTGTACCAAAATGTGAACGAAGGCAAGCAGGTGTGATGTCATATACATTCTGGCTAAAAAACTTTGTTTTGCATAGAAAAATGCTAATTGAATTAGGAGCAAGAGTGACCATTAATTGATTTCTAGCAAATTTGGGGTTCAATACAGTTAACCTTTACTAGCCATGCAAAAGCATCGTCTCCAGTTGGAAGAAAGTACGCCAACATTAATATAACACTAAACACAGCCAATAGACATTATAATGCGGTCATTGCTAATGTTTCCCGCCATTCGCAATAATCGATATCACGTTTCAGGCATGCGCAGACTAGTCATGTATTACCCTATTGAGAAAAAACCGTTTGCTAAGCGCAGCAGAGTGAACATTGAACAATTATGACTTATAATAAATATATATTTTGCGTTTGGTTCTGCCCAAGTTGTAACTTGGTTTCTTTCATTCAATAAAGTACCATTTTTAGATGATATCTATTTCCCCGACAAATGAAATGATTCTTATTATGCGAGTGATAAAGAAATTGGTTTTGTTTCTCGACCATTTTACACATGTATAGACTTGTAGCACTGCATGGTATCATAACTTCATTTGCTCATTTCATAGGCGTATGGAGAAATTTCTCTGTTAGGCGGAAGTTTCTGACCTGTTCCATCCATGCCCATACCCAACCAAAATATCCATTAATTTTGTATGTGTATGTATTATAGGCAACTTGTTACTCTTATAGCCTATCGTGTAGGCCTATATAGTTTGATTGTTAATAGGGTGGGGTGGGCACAATTGCATACAGAGCATCCCATACTATGACCCATGGTCGAGTCAAGTTATTAACATTTGACCAGATGGGCCGTTTTGTGACGAAAGCATATCTAGATCGTGTAATTGGTTCATCTTTTGCAATTCTTTTTTATTGTTGTTGTATAATTCCCACCTATACTATGGTATGGTATGGCATGGTTTGGTATGGTATGGTATGGTTTGGTATGGTATGGTATGGTATGGCATGGCATGGCATGGTGTGGTGTGGTATGGTTTGGTATGGTTTGGTATGGTATGGTATGGAATGTTATGGTATGGTATGGAATGGTATGGAATGGTATGGTATGGTATGGTATGGTTTGGTATGTTATGGTATGGTATGTTATGGTATAGTATGATATGGTATGGTTTGGTATGGTATGGTATGGCTTGGTAAGGTATGGTTTGGTATGGTATGGTATGGTATGGTTTGGTATGGTATGGATTGGTATGGTATGGTATGGTTTGGTATGGTATGGTATGGCATGGCATGGTATGGTTTGGTATGGTATGGTATGGTTTGGTTTGGTATGGTATGGTATGGCATGGTAGGGTACGGTGCGGTATGGTATGGTATTGTAGGGTATGGTATGGTATGGTATAGTATGGTATGGTACGGTACAGTACAGAAGGTATTTTGGGGTAAACATTTGTGGTCGGAATTTGATGTCCACTAGTACCAGTAAGCTGCTTTAAACTTAAGCCAACTCTCAAGGCTAACATTATATCGAACGTTTTTCTCTCACCTTATAAAGAAGAAACCTTCTAAGCTATGTACTGTACTTATCAAGGTTAGGGTGATTTTTAGTCTGAACTATATGAATGATTAAACCAAAATATATCTCTTCCTGAAATAACCATGCTGCATGCACGTTGTCAATAAATGAATCAGACATTTCTCATTTTCATTTTATTTATCATATTCTGTTTCTTCCTTTTTTTCCCCCTTCTTTTTTGTACCTGTCGCAGTCATGAGATCAATAAAGAACAACAAATATATGACGAATGTTTTTTTGACGAAAATCGTGCTGTATATAAGAAAAGTTTAAGATAAAAAAAGAAGACAAATTCCTTTCATGTTTCAAGGTCATTTCTATAGCGATAAAAAATGTTTCCTTATCAGCATCCATCCTTTGAGAATTGTGCTTGCCTTGATGGTTTAACATCAATCGAGGCTTCCTCGGATATTTTTTTTAAACCGACTGCTAATCAGACTGCACGCGACTGACTCATTTCACTAAATATAACCTTGAAAGTTAGGCAGTTGCAGATCCATCAATGTCATTCCATGTATCTGATGCATAGTTTTGTCCAGATGCTTCTTAACTCCAAAAGAGATCTCTCTGATAAAACATGTAATGATTGGAAGCACAATTTTGCTTACAGACCGTCAGGTAAGGTAAGGTAGGGTATTTGATATATATATATATATATATATATATATATATATAGGTAGGGTATTTGATATATATATATATATATCGAATACCCTACCTTACGTACCTTATGTATATGTATATATATATATATATAATATATATGTAATATATATATAATATATATATGTATATAATATTAAAGAAATGGAGGTAACCACAAATGCAAATGAATATATATAAATAATTGCAATTGTAGTGAGTTGGAAAATCCAGAACAGTGAAAAAACTTCAAGCCTCCACCGGGATTCGAACCCGGGCCTCCCGCTTTATATGCGGACACCCTAACCGATACAGGTGACAAACCCCTACAGTGGAATCACGACCTTCCTTACCGGTTTCGAACCTCTGGACATACAATCACCGTTCATAGCCTAGTGATTGGATAATCTTTCCGTTATCTCCAAAAGTGACTCATTGTACGTCTGTGATGTCAGCACGGTAGTGTAACCGTACCAAACGGTTACATCTTTTCTTTACAGGAACACAGTAGACAGCAGATCGATGAACACTAGCCGATCATATACCCAGTCTCTTTCGAGGGGACCGGGTGATACGGTACCTCATTTGAGGTAACATTGCCATGATACGGTTACAATCTCGATGTAAGGGGACTGACGTTGAGAGTGGATCAAGTTGTTTTGTTTTCGTGCAAAACGCTCCATGGGGTGACTCTTCCCTTTAAAGGAGGCCTAATATGCTATTCTAATCTTCTTCTTCGATTTATCCTTGAAACCTTCTAGATATGAAATGCTTGCTTATTATAGCTGTCAATATTCTACTCCGTTGGAATTTCATTAAGATGCAATATCATTTTACTCTTTGTATAAATGATCACACATACACACACAAAATAAGAATACATAAACACCCTCGTCCAAATTAACCTGATGACATCAGCTACTCTGCGGTTGCCAGATGTATTGACAAAGTATTATCAAATTTAAAACAAAATAAAACAAAAACTGTTAGCAAACTGCTTATCCACTAAAGTGCCTGTATGAGAATGTGTAAAAGTAGGTGGGCATGACGTTTCGATCCTAGCAGGATCTTCTTCAGAGGCTGAATGACAAGTAACAAGGGACAAATACAAACACAGAATACAGATAGGTTGAACAAAAAAGAGATTGATATAAGAGGAATAGTTGACAAAGGATGGAGAGAATAAAGAGACCAATAGGGGGAAGATGAGAGGTAGAAACAGACAGAAAGACAACAGACTTGATGATTCCTCGACAAATTTTATATGAGAACATTTGACAAATGTTGACCTCAAATGACCGTCGACCTTCACTGATTTCAATTGCATTCTTGTACTGAGTAAGGGGGATCTGCATGTCAAGTATGAACTTACTTCATCCCAGCTTCACTGTCGTGTTTGGAAGGTGTTCACTTTTCATACCCTGGCTTCTGTTAATATCACTCGTTTCATTTGGAACGGCTGGTTTTGTAAGTCTAGATGAAAACATCTCCACCATCTATCAATATTGTAACTGCATCACCGGACGACGGAGATATTCCTGACAGCTGAATAGGTGAGTAGAAAACAATTGCAAGAACAAACTTCATCGAAAATATAATATTCTTTGAGTATATTGTTTTGTGTTTATTATGAAATCATAGGGTGACCATGTATATTTAAGTGATCTTCGGGGTTGAAAACAGGTATAGTCTGGTCGACAACTTTCTTCGGTCATTGCACTGCTAACACTAACAGTATCGCATTGAATAGTCATAGGCTAGGCTATATTACCGTTATATTCATGCTAGGCATACTTGGTAGCCTAACTCAGGGACCTATTGTAAGTTAAAGCGTATAGATTATTTATAGTAGGCTTATACTAGTTATACAACTTACAAGACAAAAATATCATCAAATAGGACAGCAGCTTGGACAATAATCATATTACTGATTATGCCCAAGCGTAATTTAGACCACCAATAAACTTTGCCTAGGCTAGGTCCAAGCCTACCATCCATAAAGGGCCGAATGATTCTTCCCATACTAATAAACGTTATGCCAAGGCATTTGAACCATATTAGTAGGGCCTAACTTGGGCTTTCTAATTTAGACTACAGCTATTTGTAAATTTCATGCAGACCTAGGATTTAATCTAGTTTAGTAGTCTAGGCCCTACCTAAAGTTAACAGTTAATGTTAGCTGAACTTTGTGCAAGCATTTATAAAGGTGATTTCAACATCGTTCTAAGAAAGCTACTTTTAGTATATAACTCCTTTTCGCAGAGGAAACTTTCTAAAATAATTTTTTGTTTTACATGATGGAAATCATTTTTGTAGTTGTAAAGCTGGAGCATTTAAACTCTAAAGTCTTTTGTTATATATGTAGACAGAGAAGATGCTCAAGAGATGTACAAATAAAAAATAATCACTTTCTTAATTTACTGAGATAGGATAATAGGTCGGGCGACAAAACTGGTATCTAGGCTCTTAAGATGGCATGAATAGGGGGTTGGATTTGTTAAGTTTAAAGCTTCCTGCATATCAAACTTTTCTACTTGAATCTGTACATTTACAAGGTCTCTTCCCATCAAAATGTTTTTATTGGAAAATATGGAATGAGATTTTGCATCTCCCAGTGCTTTTGCTATGTACGGTGCCAGCCTATGCAAGCATTTGTGAGCCATTTTGCTTTGTAATGTAAGTAAGGGTGTAAGCAACATTACAGTTAGTATTGTGTCTAAAATTGTTGTCGTTGTTTCTTTGCTGTGTATAACATGCAGCTCTACAAGGATTAAATGAGATCAAGTTCTGCTTGCATTCACCCCAAGTTTGTTTTTCACTGGTACATTAATTGGCCTGTATTTTTCTGGATGCATCTTCAAATCTAATGAGCACTGTTCTTTGGTTTGAAACAGTAATTGAAATAAATATTTCGATATTGTTTAGTTCTAGTACTCAGTGCCATGGTCAAAGTTGTCACACAACGGGATCAGCTGAGAATATGCCTAGTTTATGAAAATGTAACTTTGAGCAAAAACCATACATTTGCATGAAGCATAGTTCAAACAAGCTGTACAATACAACAAACAAACCAACAAACATTAAAAGATTGGATGGATTGACGATTGGTTTATATATAGTTCATAATAACAATGAACAAGCTAAATACTACCCAGGGCAGTCTTTCAAGCTGTTTACTCTTGAAAAGCAAGTGCAATCATAAACTGATTTCAATTTCGTAATGAGCTGTTTTATGTTTGTAGTTTTGTATTATGCCAGAACAAAAGGGGATACTTTTTTATGATGATGAAGTAGAATAAAGCTGAATAATATCACTTAACTATGTTTTTGTGGCTATGAAAATGTGACAGTGAATGTTATCACAGAAAATGAAACACAAACTAATCATATGATAATCATAGTTTCAGAAAGGCTTGGCTAAAAGAGAAAGTACATTAATGAGAGCAAATAAAAGCCTGCATTTCATTACCATGTACTTTGGTAATATAAACAGAATCTATTCTGATGGTTATAACACAGTTTTTTTAGCATATAGGTTTTGGCTACTTGCAAAAGTTGTTGTTTGTTGTATTTAATAAAGTTCTGTGGGAAAGACGAAAACCAAAAATCTGTATATATAGGGAACTTAAAATATACCCATATTTCCAAATATATTGATTTCTCCACAAAAGTATTTCGCAGAACTGATACACACACTATTACCCCATAAGATTCTCAAACCTCCTACACTGTATGCAGTTTCTCCTGTTTATATCTTCATACTGCCATTGCAGCTTTATATGCTTCTATTAGCCATGATTGTTGTGATATGAGTCTGAAATCTGAACACGGATATGTTACTGTTCATGTTTTGTTTGTTTATTTTTTTGTTTGGTCATTTTGTATTACCTTTTTATTAACCGTGAAAGGAACTAGTAAATCCAGCCCTATGTATACTGGATTCGAAAATCTTGATGGTAACAGAGGTACAGTAATATACAGGTGTAGATACTTGTTTGCATTCTGTCTAGAATATTGCCTATTGTATGGAAGTGTTATTTTTCGATATCACTAAGTATGTCAGGTCAGGGCATGAATTGCACTGCAAAGTAGAAAATTCTTCAGTATTAGAGTATAGCTACTGTACACTAGACAAGTATCTCGTGGTGAAATTTAGGAAACTATATTTTTGTAAACCCCTCTTACTCTCTTCCTAATAGGATTCCACTCAATTCATCCTCATACGTACATGTACACTTTACATGTCGTTTAAAAGACAAAACAAAAATAGATCATTGGAAATATGATTTCTCTGTCATCAGCCATAGGTTGCTTAGTCTGTGCAGAACCCCATGTGCACTGGATTTTGTGCTGTGTAGTACAATAGATAACACTGTGTTGGCAATGTAGCAGATTAAATAATAGTCTACAGTGCTTCATAATATTTTGTGGTTTTTAACTGTATTCAACTAAGGAAATGTCAGTATGAAGCAAATACCAGTTATAATGGGTATATAGTATACCAATGGACCTTAAAGGTAGTCAGTATAGGCCCCAAATTAATAGCATGCTATAATTGCTAAGAAGTTTCTTCTTTAAGTACTTTCCTGGGAGGTCTTTACTCTCCAAAATTGATCTCAGACTTATTTAAGGAACACACAAGGTGACTGAATGTCCCAGTGAGGATAATTTCCTGGAAGGTTGTAATAAAAACAGTTAAAGAATTTTGACCAAAAGTGACCATATTTGAATATCTAGCATATTTGGGGTCAATATCCATCATAGATATTCCAGCACTTGACAGACAACTGTACTGTTCTACACTGTACTGCAAAGAATAATATTCCACACTTGGTTTGTTGATCTCGATCCCTAACCCCAAGATATTGGTTGATTGAATGGAACCGAGTTTTGCTGGCTAACCCCTATATAGTACAGTACTGTAGATCGCAGTACTGAAGGTGGTCTGTGATGTCATAATGTCTCTTGTCTTCTCGGACTGTTGACTTATCCGTAGAACCTATAAAACATTTGGAACTGCTTGCTTTAGCTCTCAAGGTTCTCTTTAGTTAGAATTTCATCATTTTGTGTATCTTCTTCATAAAAATAGTTTTTACCTCTACGAATAAACAAGATAAAAATTAGAAAGAAAAGAAGAAGAAAAAAATAAATTCCAGCTGAATTACCTTGGTGATATTACACACTCTGCAGACCATTGCCAGATGCATTAATTAACATAATACATTTACCAATAATTTTTTGCAAAAAAACCCAGATCATATCTTTGTCATAAGAATGCTATCAAGATGTGGTTTTCATTTCAAAGAAGCATACAATTTTCAGCACGCATGTTTATTTTTTAAGCAATTAACTTCAGCCACCGAAAATTCCCCATAACTGTTACCATATACATGAACTGCTCTTGTTAGGCTTATAAATTGTCAATATTGAAATTATGTTCTCAGGCCATGTTTGTTTTCCTAACATATCAACATTGTTGATACAGCTCGAACTATCAGGTAAAAAAAAAAAAAAATGTGTTTTCCATGCAAATTTGTGTTTGCTTGGAAGTTTTTGATGGGAAAGCAAAATATTTTTCGAACAATGTATGACTTTTATTGCATATATAATCTTTGATTTTCCAAAAATACAGGAAAAGAAAAAAAAAGAAAGAAAAAAAACAACATTGTCATTACTCTTTAGTCATGTTGACATTTTCTTTCAAGGAACTTAATATCTCTTCCCACAAAATGTACTGTACAAGAGCAGATCACGAAATATGAGCACTGGTTGCTTTCTTCACTTTTCAAAACAAGCCGCAGTATAAAATTTTATGCGAACCACTTTTCTGTCGTTTTGTATCCGGGGAACTCAGCTAATAGCCTGTGTTTTAGACTATATAGTCCAGCCACTTGATTTGTTGAACATCAGTCTTTTAAAGGGTCATTATCTCAAAACTTAAAAGTGATTATTCCCCCAGTCAGGTCTCCGTCGAACATTCATTAACTTAACGTAAAAATGAAAAAAAATCTTGTAGGAATACAATCTGTAATGATTGCTGGTGGATTTGAAATGTCTACAACTTATCAAAATTACTTTTTTTTTAGTGTCCAAAGTCATCCGCTGAGATTTTTTTCTTCTATTAATGTGTTCATCTTTAAACCAATAAACACTGTACAACAATAAACTGTATGTTTTATGTAACTATAGCTGTTTGCCTAGTCTAAAGAAGATCTTGGCAAGGAACGAGGATGTGTCAAGCCCTTTAACCTTTGACCTTTAACACATTTACTGTATTTGCTTTTGATTGCGTTGTAGATTTAGAAGATACCATTACATCCTTTGGCAATGTTCCTTAGGCCATGCATACATATTTTTGTGTGAACCCAGTTCCTTTCACAAAATTATCTTGTTCAGTAAGAATGTGTATCTGTAACCACAAGGTCAGGATGGTTGGGTAAGATCATGATTCCTGTTTTCCATTGATGTAAACTGCTACATTGGAATTGTAGTGAAGACCCATTAGCTCCCATGGGTAAAGATACTGTATCAAAACAAAGTTACAAATATACAAAGTGAAATACTATATGCCAGTGGGGGAGAGTTGATAGTGAGGTGAAGTGATTGATTTTAAACACGTCAACAATTTCAACTAATTTCTTGTTTATCATCCATATGTATGGCAGAGAGTTCACTTGAAGAATTTACGATATTAGACAATTGTTGTCATTGATCCGTAACATGGATGTGCTTTAGAAGTAATATTGTGTCAGTATTGTCTGTCATAGGATATGTATATGTGTATGGTTCAGCTGCATTAGTAGTAAATTATGTATTTTCCTCCATTGAACATGTGAGGGGTTTATCATTACATTATTACAATTGTGTAATCTGGTTGGAAGGAGGAAGAAGGAAAATGTAGTGATGTCTTATCTCAGTGACATGACTTAATTTACACATACTTACTACTCTGGCGTTTTTGGAGCCTAAGTACGCTAATCAGCCACCTGCCAGCTTTCCGCAGGGTAGTTTATTTCGAAAAAATAAAAACTCATGAATATTTGCATCCTACGAGAACGCAAGTTTAAGATTTTAAGCACTACCCCAGTCGTCGTCGTCACATGAATTGTCAGACGCCGTCTGTTAGCCTGAAGTCAGCACTTTCTGTCGAGTAACTTTCTTTCATTTCGCTGGAGGCCAAAATTGACAAACCACTATTTAAATTTTAATGATGTTTTTTTTCCCCGAAAAATATTGGGCATTTGGAACAGTACTTGTACGTTACAAAAATGAATATAAACTGTAAATATTATATATGTTAATGCTTTTTGTACATGTGAGCAAGTACTGTTACTAGAGCCCTATTTATGAAAAGTGCCATCTAATTCCTTAATTATTTAAATTGTACGCTGAATATGGTATACTAAGGAAGCAAATAAATAATTTAATAATGCAACCCTCTGTCAAGCCATACACATAAATTTCAAACAAGCTACACTTGATATGGAAACCTCGTTTTGAACTTGAGATTTTTCTCTTATTGCAGACTGGAATAAATAGTTTGAGATTGCCCGACGACTGTATTGCCCACATTTCACAGGACTTGTTTTAAGTCACATTTTGAACATGATACGGTATATACAGTATATAATAGGCTGTGCAAAAGCTTCATGATGTTTGTTGGACACGGTGAAATAAGGTTTTCTAATTCTTCAGCAGTGAGTGAGTGATTGATAGATAAAGCGCCTGCTTCTGCTGGCAATCCGCTAAAATCTAGAATTGATTAGATTTCAATGAAAACGGTTCGTCAAGTTTTTAATTCGTTTGCTTCAATCAGGAAGGAATATATACTAGGGTAGTGACTGACTAGAATGCATATGATTATGGATATCTTGCTCACAGAGTTATAAACATGTATGCAAATATTAAACCCCCTACATCAATGTATTTTAGCATAATGTTTGAATTTTTTACCAATTAATTCAGAAGTAGTCGTTAACACGATGGATAATATTTTGGCTCCCATGTTTACAAGTGGGTGTGGATGGGTTCTGTTTGTGCACAACATCATTAACTGGTTCATTTCATTTACTTGTGTTAACGAGTGTGTGACTAGAATGCATGTGATATCTTGCTCACAGAGTTTATAAACATGTATGCAAATATTAAACCGCCTACATAAATGTAATTTAGCATAACGTATGAATTTTTAACCAATTAATTCAGGAGTAGTCGTTAACACGATGGATAATTTTTTGGCTCCATGTTTACACGTGTGGATGGGTTCTGTTTGTGTACATCGTTATTAAACTGGTTCATTTCATTTACATGTGTTAACGAGTGTGTGACTAGAATGCATGTGATATCTTGCTCACAGAGTTTATATACATGTATGCAAATATTAAACCGCCTACATAAATGTAATTTAGCATAACGTATGAATTTTTAACCAATTAATTCAGGAGTAGTCGTTAACAGGATGGATAATATTTTGGCTCCATGTTTACAAGTGTGTGTGGATGGGTTCTGTTTGTGCACAACATCATTAACTGGTTCATTTCATTTACTTACAAGTGTGAACGAGTGCGTGGCTAGACAGTTCCACACCGGCTGAGTTATATATGTCGGAGTTACGTATTTAAAGGGTTTTAACTTGTTGAAAAAATTGCCATATGTTTGCAAGAACTGGTATACTATGGAGAATCCGGCCACTGGCTACAGATAATATTCGCAAGCATCGTGGACTATTAATGATGTCAATATTTAAAAGACGTCTCGGAGAGGATAGAGGTGATAGGAAGTTGGTTCCCACTATAATAGCTAGACTTTCCAAAAGTATGAAGTGACCATAATCTGACTCTCTAGCATAATTTAGGAGAGCTAATCATGATGACCTTTAAAGGTGAAGGAAATTCATTAATTTGAATCAATCAATCGTGATGATTTAGTCATCCTGCATGGCATGGAAAGCTCGGAATGGGTTCTAAAGCGAACGAGTGGCAAATAATTTTAGCGTTTACACCCCTGCGCAGCCACGATTGTTGTTTTCCCATAAAAGATATACGTATACAAAAACTGCTATGTACACACATGCTTTATATTGTGTAGCAATTCGCGCCGTTTTGCGTATTAGCATTTTGGCCATGGGATACCTGATTATAAATTTGATTCCCTGACAATGAAAGTACTGCCTACATACAGGAAGGGAGAAATATCACGGATAGATCAGTATACATACATCTATGTACACCTGTATATAACAAAATGTGTACAGACAAAGTCAACAGAGGGAAGAAAACATTTATATATATATATACTGTACATCTCTGCGAAGGTGGTGAAGTTGCTGAATGATAAAGATGTTCAAAAATCTAAAGAAGGTTCTTCTTTCATTAATTTTCTTGATATCTCAAAATAGAAATAGACTGCTATGTACCCACATGCAATATTTGTGTAGCAATTCGCGCCATTTTGCGTAAAATATTGGCAATGGGATACCTGATTATAAAGTATTCCCTGACAATGAAAGTACATGCCTACATACAGGAAGGGGGAAATATCACGGATAGATCAGTGTGTATATATGGACACTTGTATATAATAAACTGTAGACAAAGTCAATGGAGGGAAAAAAACATTTATATACTGTACATCTTTGCGAAGGTGGTGAAGTTGCTGAATGATAAAGATGTTCAAAAATTGTCATAGTCTAAAGAAGGTTCTTCTTTCATTAATTTTCTTCATATCTCAAAATAGAAATATGAAGTCCTCAAAAGAAAGCTTCTCAAATTCCATTTGAAATAACATAATTAATCTCTTCTCCTCTACTGTGACAACAATGGTTTGGGAAGGAGAAAAGTACATCGTACCATTATACATTACTAATGGTACTTCATGAAATATGTATGATAATGACATCTAACTGGTTTAATTTGGCGATAATATCACCGGGGAGCCTCCATCACTCGAGAAACATCTCCATTACGTACAAAAATTATTAGTAAATGACAAATATGGCCTTCAAATTTTGTGCGAAATCATATCTTTATTGTGTATATATCTGATGATGCAGAAAAAAATTGGATCACAAATTGTGAAACTCAGTTGTAGTCAAGTTTGAAAGGCACAAAAATTAATTTGGATTGTCATCTATAGAAAAAAAGAAGATATATAAAGGCATTGCTATCAGTTCAGCTTGTACTTTTATAGCACTTCTTGGGAAATGACCCTTTTAAACATTCTATGCTTGTCAACGAAAAACACACTGACCATTTTAGGTCAAAAGTTTTGGAAAAATATAAAACTTTTCTGTCCTCAGAAGATGATGTACACAACTTGGTAAACGATATCTCTGTAACCATATATATATCTCTTAGCTTGATGGATATGAGTCAAGAGTTGAACCAGTTGAGGCCCTGTGATTTGGACCTTTGATGGACCAAGGTCAAGGGAGGGTCAGACTCTGTGCTTGTGGCTAAATGTGTAATAACTTGCAGGTCGGGTGTTGATCTGGTTTTAACTGCTGTCGTTGTTCACTAAAGGGTTACACTGCAGTTTGACAAAATTCGTTTGCCGTAAAATAAACTGACTTTCAAAAAATTGTTTGTTCTCAACAGTAACTTTCTTGCGTAATGATCAATCACCCAGAGCATCTGTTTGCAACAAAGACTTTGTACAGAGTTGTAAGATACTGTATCTCCGCATTTAAATTTGGTATGCAAGAACATATGGCGTGTTTGAATAAATGCTTGTGAGCGATTTCACGCGGTAGTTCATGTTTGATTCAGAGATCTGTCAACAGTGTGGATCATTCGCATGAGGATGGATCTGATGGTACCCTCTGTAAGAATGCTATAGATCACCCCCCCCCAACCCCCGCACTGGTTGTAACCAAACAGAATTATCCACGAGTATAATAATAGTATGAATAAAATGCAACCATTTACAAAACTTTTGCCTTGCATGAAAGAACAGAGATAACATGGAACTAAAAAACACCCTCTTCATAATGCATAAATTTACAATTATTACGACGAGTATTTCAATGAATTATGCACAAAATATCTCATACAATTCCATACCGCAGGTGCTGTTATGTTCATTGAAGAATCCTACAGACCTGTTTAAATCTGTCTGTCATGATGATGGCATACATGTATGTGTGTGTGTGTGTGTGATGCCTTTGTCCGAAAACTAAAGAGTATGATGGTTGAATTTCATGACTTTGCTATGTAAGTACAGTTAGAAGTACACAGACATTTTGTAACATGGAGGTTAAAGTTGCCCAAAGGTTGTAAAAAAACTTGCAAACAAGATAATGAGGGGGAGGGGGGAGGGGGGAGGGGGGAGGGGGGGGGAAGGTCAATCTTGCATGTACATGAAATATAGGTCTATCTTTGTGCAAGTACTGTTTTTGTCAACAGTGTTCAAATTTTACATCTTGTGTGGAGTGTTGTACAAAATGCAAGAGGTGCGCAAGGGATCGTATGAACCTACTGATGTTTGGGTTTAAAGTAAAGAAATAAACATACTTAAAGCGGAGTCCAGGGCAAGGGGAAGGGGGTGGGTTGGAGAGACCGGGGGATGGGTCATTACCTCCATCGCCAGTCGGAGGAATGTCTTGCATTCAGTTTGCGAAAAAAATGAGAACATTCCTCTGGACCCAAGGTGACATTAGATCTATAGGATGCAGTGGGTGGGATGATGTACAGTACCATCCCCTATTCTGCCACATGAATTATATAATTTATTGGTACTAGTACTACCTCAATGTATTAAGATCACTTAACAGGCTTAATTATAGTCTACATATATTTGTCTCAGAATGCACCATTTGTCGTCTTTAATATTATGTTCAACATTTTTTCCCCCTAAGATCTGCATCGCCATCCTCCCCTTTGCCATACCCCCTCATCGCCACATTCCGCATCGCCATACTCCCCCATTGCCATACTCCCCCATTGCCACCCTCCCCCATCGCCACACTCTCCCATCGCCATACTCCCCCATTGTCACACTCTCCCACCACCGCACTCCCCCATGGCTGCCCTCCCCCATTGCCGCACTCCCCCATCGCCACTCTCCCCCATCGCCGCACTCCCCCATCGCCACTCTCCTCCATTGCAGCACCCCCATCGCCACTCTCCCCCATCACCACTCTCCCCAATCGCTGCACTCCCCCATCGCTGCACTCCCCCATCCCCACACTCCCCCATCACCACTCTCCCCCATCAACATTCTCCCCATCACCACTCTCCCCCATCGCCACACTCCCCCCCATCGCCACACTCCCCCATCGCCACACTCCCCCATTGCCACACTCCCCCATTGCCACACTCCCCCATTGCAACTCTCCCGCAGTGAAATCCTGGATCCTCCTTTAGCCCTCTAACAATGGTTCATGCGTTCACCCAAACTCAGTTGGGAGAATTTTAGAATTTAGCCATCCCCTCCCCACCATGCATGCCATCGACTCTAAGTAAAACAACGTGTAATATCAATCAACAACTCTCACAACCATTTTAACACCATTGACACCAAAGTTGTTTATCAAGATAAAGCTTAATTCCTTTGTCTAGATTTTTTTTCTGTCTAGCTGTGCTGTATACACTTCAACACCCAATAACCCTGCTGTATTCCTATTAAAATACATTGTTAGATTGTGCCCATTGAGCTTAATTCAGTGGGTGCATATCCAAGGAGATGAAGAAGGCTTTATTCGCTAAGCCCAAATTCTTTTTTTTTATTCTGTCACACTCTATCCCCATATCCTGTGGATACATCCTGCTGCCTCTTAAAGAGGAATGCGATGATCGTACTAGATTGTACAGACGTGTAAATTATTACTAACCTGCCCGGTATTAGTCTCACAACAGAGACACAGCATGTGCATTTCTTGTACTGTACATATCTCTTCTGGAAGTCTACAGTACAGTAGGTGTCCCAGACAGGAACTTATGGCTTTAGTCAGCCTGGGTAGTTTGAAACCTATTTAATTCCGTTGCAAATTAAAGATCTGTTAATCTTTGTCAGGCCTTTTTGTCAGGCGTTTTTGTCAGGCATTTAGGGATCGGCATCTCTTTAAACTGTTGTAAAGTGGTAATTGTGCCATGCTCCAGTTGGTCTGTCCTTGAACTGTTTCCTTGTCTGGCTTCGTCCAACTCGTTTCTTTCTTTTTTCCTTTTTTTTTCTTCCGTCGTTCCCAAAGTCATTTCGTAATGAGCCGTACGTAGCTATGCCGAGGTGGAGAAGCGTGTGTAGGTAAGTACACCTCACCTCGGTCTGGGGATGGTTCGGATAATTGACACACATAGGGAGTATAAAAATGTGGGTTAACAGAGAGACCCGACGCATAGCGGAAAGCAAAACTAGGTTTTACTCAGTGGATAAGTCCTGTTCTTCTCTTTAGGAAGCGCATGTATCTAGGTTGAATCGGAAGGTAGGGTGATTATTCACCTATGGACCTACTTCATAGATATCCCCTCCAGTGAAGCCTGGCTGATTAATACTGCACATGATTTTTTCGTTTACACTCGAAGCTATTTCTGATTGGCAGGTACGCAGTGGTAGTGTTTATAAATGGACTGATACGGCTATAGCAAATTTATAAAACATCTATGGATGCTTGTTCGCATTTATCTGTCAAATGGTTTGCGATTCAGAACAGCTCCCTCCCTCAGCATGCCTACAAATAGAGAAAAGGATTCTGGGAGCTGATCTTTTATCTTTCAATCTAGGTTCTAATCCCAGTTGTAAATGTTTCTCGGTAAAATTTCTTTATCTGCAGTAAGTTGGTATTACAGTAACCACTGTCAGTGATCGGGAGCAAAGCGTGACTACTGTTGTAACCCACACTACAGTAAATCTGCATTGAGATCAGCTGTGGACAAAACAAGTAATCTCCATGTTAGATCCTAATCCTATTAAATATCTTGCATGCACTTGGCTGCGCCTCGTTGAATGGAACATTCCATCTTTCAACTAGCATGAAATATTTGCACTATTGCACTCATAACCATGCATTATTTGTATACCATTCCATAAAAGTTAAGTCATACATGTATATATCAGAGTGCAGCTGTACAGTACTTTCTTAACATTACCAAGTGAGGACAGCTAGACTCAAATGTTGTGATTCATCTTCTTGTTTTATGCAATTATGTAATTTTTTTGGATGGCACTAATAAATAAATTCCATTCCACCCTCATATGCATGTCCTTAAAAATATGCCGTTATTCCACCACATGTTATTTCAGTAAATTTAGTCTATATTATTCTTAAATTACCTTAATTACAGTTATCTTAATCATGTATCTGAACAGCATAAAATCAATTTACAACATCCTTGTAGAAATGTGGCAAAAAGCCACAGTTGTACTGTATGTTTAGTGAAAGATATATACTTGGAAAGTCAAATGTAAGTCGCAATGTAAGTAGAATAAAATAATTAAAATGCCAACTCAGATACTGTAGTTCTATGGTGGTTAACAGACAATGCTTTGCATATATTAACCTTGGCCTTGCTTGCCTTGAGTCTTAAATACCTTGCTAAAATTTTAGTGTCTTAAAATCAAGGAAAACTGGTTTATTTTTTTATTTTTTATCAAGTTGAAAGTTTCTCTGTGTCCTTTGTATTTTGCGATCAAACACAGCGTTTTCATTTATATACCATAACTTCCATGATTCATTCAAAAAGTCTAATTTGTTGCAATTTAAGGTTTTTTTTGCCTCTCCCTCAATTTTTTTAAGAAATTGTTAGGAATTCCTACTGCTCTGTGTGAAAAGTAGGATGTAGGATGGGTATGGAAAGGAAATGTAAAATGTTAATTATTCTTGTACGCTAGTGACTGGGAGTGCACATGTTGTTTGGAGACAGGTAACTTAGTTGTATTCAAATGCACTTTTGAAGTACAGCCTGCAGCAGTATTAGAATAGCTCTTATGCCCTTTTTTTTCAAAATTAAGGGCTGTCAACCAACTTCGAAAGTTGAGCTACTTGTTGCAATAGCTCTCTTTTTGACGATTCATGTGAAAAGTGGTAATTTATGAATCTTTTTTCTGCTCTACATTCGTTGCTAATATCGCTAACCACCGAATCCCCATCATAGCCTGGTCTTTCTTCAGGTAATTGCTTAAATCCGATGGAGAGTTAAAAAATGCCTTGCAACAAACACCCTTTTGCAAATAAGGTTTTTTAATCCACGGTCTTTGCCTCAGGGGTAGGTATAATTATGCAGATTATGACTAACGTTTACTGGGACCTCACTTTACACCCAAGGCGATTAATTTCTTTAAAGTTTCTTCTACATTGAAGTATTTTAAATCTCGATGATACAGAGACATTTTTTTTTCCACCACTGGGATCTCTTGAGTATGCTGGCAAAGTTATACATTCAAGGGCTTGTGCAGATTTTTCCTTTTAGAGAATTTTTTTATTAAATTCTACTACTGTACTTCATTGTTATTTCTACATTTATAGGTCAAAGGATTAGAGGAGCCTGTCAGCCAACTGAATAAGTTTTTATGGGTACAAACAGACCTACAGTAACAGAGAATACCCAATTGTATTACTCTGATTGGCTGATGGTATAAGTGCATATGTATGTACCTGACAGGCTGGCATCCCCCTGGTACATTTAAGACGATACATTTATGCAATAGCACAAATACTTTGAAATTTACCACAGTATTGAAATCTCTTTCGTAAAATTTGGACCCAATTTAGGGCACATAATTAATCACAACAAAATTGAACTTTGCTCATTATTTGTCAGAGAGGAATGTTAAATGTAAAGTTCATGCATTATACATATAATCAACAGTAATGTTCAGTCAATGACCTGCGACTCCTTTGAAAACATCTGCCATGTTTTGAGAATCAAAATCATTGTCAAAACTTTCTCCCTTGAAACGTTTAGGCGCTAAAATTGATACATTCCAAGATTACAAAGCGTGCGCAGATGTTATAGAATTCAAGTAACATGTTCATACTTTATCTTTAACCTTGATCGCACAAACAAAAAGAGAGAAAGAATTGGTACATTGCTTTTATGATTGATTTTCATTATGCAAAGATAAATGTAACTTGAATGAATTTCAGATTGAATTTGAATAAAAAGAAAAAGAAAAAGAAAAGAAAAAAAACCAAACAATTTCTAGGAAAATATCATGAACCTGAAGACCAGCTGGCCTGATTCTCTCTGTATTATTGAATCTAGCAGCTGAGGAAACAAGAGTTTGAAAAAATATTTATGTACGCATTGTTTAATCCCTTTACAAACGAATATTATTTCTTTCTGGTGTTCATGGTGAAAATTTAATATTTACGTCGCTCCTCTGTTACCTGTCTCCCCTCAACATCTGCACTTTTCCCATCTACCTTAAAACTACTATTGGAATATTTTAATAGCAAGTCTGCGCCCTCATTCTCTGGGCACCGCCTCACTCATTCCCCCTTCCCTATCAACCATTCAGGAGACGTACTACGTATTTCTAGTAACAGGATCAGGTTTTTTTCGTCTAGGTAATTCAGGACTTCTCTGTCCTCCCAATATTTTTGATACCGTTTATTTTCCTCTTGTTTGTTTTCCGTCTAGTCTCTATGTATATATATATAATTTCTATACAGTGTGTCATTGAATTATGGCAGCATCTAAAACATGAAATTACAGTACTTTTAACGTAAAAAAACATCACTCTTTGAATTGTTTGATATTAAACTAACGACAAGGAGGGCCAGATCTGGTGTATTAATTGGTATCATTATTAATCTTGATCACAGTTAGTTGGATGATCTGTAGCCTGTGTTGATACTTTGCAAGCAACAGGGAAGTACTTTTCGTTTTGAAAATTTTGAACAACCGAGGTGAGCTGGCTATGTTACGTTTGTTTCCCATTAGAACAGACGTGTATCACATCTCCACTGCCAGGTAAAGGATATGTATATGCACAGTTCCTTTTTACTTTCACTGTCGTCATTAAAAGTTAAATTCAGAGCCCACAGGGAGCTTTCAGACTTTCTTGAAAGTGACCCTGAATGTGACAATATGACATACTTTGTAACATCAAAGGTTGTCTCACCTCGGTCCGAGAATGCCCTACTTCACAAAGTATTAATGTCACTCATTATTTTTACTATGCTTCAAATTAAAGCTGTACGTATTAGCGTGGTAAAACTGACATCCGTGGAAAAAGAGAAAAAGTAATCTAAGCTGATAGCAGAAAACCCCATATCAATATATTTCTCCCCTTTATAAGCTCAATATTTTTGCTGTTTGAAATGGAGACCATTTCTCTTACTAAGATAAACCCTCTCTTACATGTAGTAGGATGTGAATCATAATAGGATGTCTGTCATATCATCCTAGTATTAGCTCTCTTTTTAAAAAGCTCGTTTATGAATTTGTATCATCATCTTTTTCTTGACTTTACACCCTTGAAACGTGATACATTTGGGATTTAAAGTTTGCTAAGTTTTCTTTTTCATTTAGAATTACTTCCTGATGAAACATGCTTGTGAGAATATTATTATTCGTGCAAGGATAAACGACGAGTACTGTACGTAAATTATATGAAGAAAGCAGACTTTTTAGGTCAAATTGCTTTTGATGACATCACTATCAACTTATATATAGTCACAAAATATCACTAAATTTGCAAAAAGGATGTGGGTTTGACTAATTTTAAATGAAAAGATTGAAGGGTGCATGCTTTTAACATTAAATCAAGAGAGTTTCATATTAAAAAGAAAGCAAATGTAAAAACTGGTATTGATTACATCATTTCAAAAATTGAAAGGTGGTTAATGCATGAAACATACAAATTATGCAAAACATGTATGAGATTTGTTACTGTACTTGTGTAGAACCATCTTATTTCCAGTACTTTGTTTTGAGATCATCAAAATTTGCAGACATCTAAACTACTGTAAGATGGAAAATGTGAAAATGTAAATTATTATACTTAACACAGACTTATGTAAATATTCCAAATTCCCTTTGTATAAATTTATATTTAACATCTGTTTGTGAAACAGAATGTTTCAGCATGAATTTAAAATAGATAAAATGAAAAAATGAACAAAGTAGAAGAGAAAAGAAAGACGAAAAAAAAGAGAAGAAAATTAAAACGAAATGCGGGCATTCTAAAAACAATAAAATATGATAAGCAAGTGGGTTAAACATGATAAGTTAACCTTTACCAGGGGCTTGAGGCACTTTCTTCATTGTTGAGCACAATGGCTGGCAGGGATTATATGATTACTGGTGCTTTAGTTGCAAAATGGGTCAAGCTAGATTATATACAACTTCTAAAGTATTTAGTGTTCAGGTTTTGCATTAGCAGCGCGATTGCACGAATCGCATTAACAGCTCTCACCATCCCACAAATTTGGAAGCAGTGCGGGATGGTCGTGACATTCACCGCACAGTTACTGGCGAATTTCAGCCTAAACTAAGCAATTTCACTACCAGCGAAAATAACCTAAAATCCATAACATATACAGAAATAAGATGTGCTTGAAAAGTGCTGACCAAAATTAAAAATATATTGATAACAACTCACGGAAAAATCAGTTTTATTCATTCAAATTATCAATAACATAAATGTCTGGTATCTACACGGCATTCCTATGTTGTATAAGTCTAGCCAGCCGCCTAGCCTAAACCTAGCGCTGTCTGCTGGTGGTTAATCATGTTGTGACCTTTACAATTAAACTTCATATGCTAGACGTCTTCCCTAACTACTCCACTCATGAACATGCGTAAACAAATTTTAAGTGTTCGAGAAATGTACGAAGCGACTGCTTGGTTAACCTGAAGGCCTAAGCTATATCGTCAGCTGTTCTGTGAGCTGTGACTTGTAACTGTTGTCTGCCAGTCGTCTGCACGATAAACCTACAATTTTCTACCACTCTTTTCTCAAAAATCCTTGGGTTTTTCATCGGTGTACGTTCTGAGATGAACAAAGATGTTAAAACTCTTTCATTTTTATTTTGAAACGGACTACGAACGGTGAAGAGAAGGTTAGCTCTGAAGAAGATAGGGTTGCACACGAAGATGCAAATGTGCCTACAGTAGTACTAGTACTAGAGTACTAGTAACAGTATTGTCAATGCTGGACTGCTGGAGGTGAACCTGGGCATAGTAATGCCAAACAAACGAAGACTAAGCTTAGAAGGAAGAGTTCTTTCAAGTTTGTGCAACCAAAATGTGCTATATATATCTTTGAACTTTGTATAGCAATATGACCATTTTTCATAGCAATTTTGCTATGCGATCAATACTACAAAAAAAGCAAACAGATCGAAGGTTCCGTTGTTCTGAGTACATTTATATGTTGAATGTGAACTGGAATAGTGCAATATAGTATCATGTACTATTAGAACCATTTGTAAGCACATAAGAGCTTTTACATATAACATGCAGGTACATGTATGCTCTGCAGGTATACATGTGTGATTTGATATCTACGATAGTTTTATGTTGTAAAGTGCACGTGCTACCCATGGAATACGTATATTAAGTACTATAGATATAATGGTATGTACAACAGATATACATAGATGTGTTAAACATACATTGTAAATTATACCGTGGAGAGATATGGTAGTTTGTTTTTTCTAATACAGTACGCATAAACTGTAGTGAGTTCAAGGGTCTTCAGTATTGGTCTCAAGTATGCTAAAGAATCAGATAATAGGTACTCAATATTTTTGTTGTTGTCCTTCTTCAAATTGAGACATCGAATCTTCTATAGCTTTAACACAGTTTCTCGATATCCGGAAATTCGTGGAAATTATCTAAATTTGGAGATTCATAACCACCGGAATTCGGGAGAGTAATTTTGAAGACTTTTAGTTAAAACTTCTGGAACAATGAAACTGATGACCTTGAATGTTCCTTTGATAGCAAGATACAGTGAAACACATGTACCTCTACATTAGGGTAGAGTTGCCGGTATCCATTTATTTCACTGAAACGGGAAACAACCGTATGTTTAGAATCGTTCACAGATTTAGACGTTCACAGATGAAACGCACTTAAATGTTGTTCGTAGCCAACATGGTCTGTTAGCCTATTTGTACATGCTTTCCGATTGGTACTACACCTAACTACACTGCAAATGTGCATTTTCAGTTAGTCACCTAGTGTAAAGTGTATAGCCTAATTAATAGTAGACCGGCCTACATACGCTCTTGTCCGGTCTAATTAGACCATTAACAATTTATTAAAGCATGACAGCATTGTTGGACACACTCAGTCCTACATACATTGTGTGTTCTATAGCCTATATATATAACTGGGGCAATTCCAATTGTCTTGAAAATTAAAATGGTACCTGAAGAAAAATAATATAATTTTGACGGGGGGGGCGGCAATAATGACTGTTACGCAGATCGCAAACTCCGTAATCACTATTACAGTAACATTCCTCGAACACGACAGCATACAGAAACGTTGTACTCAAAGCCAAAGCGAATTAATCAGGTCACACGTCCGGAGTCTATGCATGCTGAGTTCTGCAATACCGCCCTCATTACCTTCCAGGAAACATTTCCTACTGTAAGTTTTGGTTTCATAATCAATCCTCTGAAATGGCTGGGACTATAATTTGTCCGCATCAGATCTAGCCGCAAGGAGAGGACAGTACTTTTTCAAATGTTTCTAGCGATATACTGATCAGGTGATCCTATAGAGTTAAATGTCAACATAATTTTGGTTGTGTCTTGCTCAAGCAGATATGAAGGCATGAGAAGGTGCTGGTCTGACAAAAATTAGACAGTCACAGTACTTTTGTTTGTGAGGGGCTTAAAATGCACTCGATGGTGTTTAATAACGAACGAATTATAAACCATAGTGATCGAATAGATTCTCGACATTTCGTCGCCCAGACACAAATTTTCAATTTGGTACGTACTACATTTACTCCACACAGCTACTATAGCTGCTCCTTGCCACTGGAATGGATTACCACTAGAAATCAAATATGTTGTGCTTCCCTCTCTTTGTTTAAAAAACATCTAAAAACTCATCATTTTTAATATGGGACTAGCATTTGAAATATATTGTATTTTTTCATTTTCAACCCCAAAATCTGCTTCAATAAATCATTAAGAAACGAACTGACACTGGTTGGTTTTTGTATTACTATCACCTTTAACTAATAGAAAGAAAGACAGAAAGAAAGAAAATAATCCATACATATTCTTTAAATATAGAAATATTCTTCTCACAGTGGAGAAGGATATTTAACAGACGACATTCATGCAATAATCTTGAGGCAAATGTTCTTAAAAGAAAAAGGGAAAGAAAGGATAAAGAGAAAGAAAAAGAGAAGGATAATGAGTAGGAGGAGGAGGAGGAGGAGGAGGAGAAGAAGAAGGAGATCGAGATGGCAACAAAAACAACTGAATACAATACAAGAACAAAGATTTAATTAAAAGCTGAGATAAAAACCAGCATTGATCTGTAATGAGCAGTGTCTGAAATGATCTTTAATGATCTCCGTCCGCTACTTTACAAAGGCATAAATTTCGTCGTTCAACTAATTTTTTTTGTAACATTTCTAGCTGTTTCCATGTTATAGCAAATCAGCAGACATTCTGGAATACGATGAATATTATAGTGACAGGACTGTGACGTACTGTACGCCAGTAGTTGTAACAGTGAATAATTTCTCACAGCTGCTTGTGACTGTGAGGTCGGGTTTTAAAATTCAAGATTCAATTTCTTTTTGGTTAGGATCTAGATACCCTCTGTCCCCACTCCTGCCCCATTTCATCCCTCCCCTTCCCTCCCCATCCATTTCCTCTCACCCCATTCCTTTCCCCACTTACCCCCTCCCCAAGTTTACTCTCTCTGCAAATCCGAGTGATGGAGGGTGATTAGGTAACAACTAGTTACAGCATTCAAGATGGACATGAAGACAGTGCATGAATGCATGTTATGGCCTAGAAACCATTTATGAACACCTATGGTCGTCTGTACAATATTTCAACTATAATTGTGGAAATATGTTTATCTTTACCATTTAAAGTGTCACAGTACCTGTAACTAGATGTATGGTATTTTAGATCCTCCTGCAAGCAGGAACTCGCGAAGAAGCCTCATTGGCTTATCAAAGCCTCAAGCTGACCGAAGTCAGTCTCTTACATTCATATTTAACGCCCATGATTATGTAACTGGACGACATACATTAACTTTGTGAGTGGCTCAAACTGGGGACCTTATGATTGGAAGGCACCGGCGTTAACCACTGAGCTAACACTTCTTGCCTCAGCAAGGATTATGCCTCATCATGCATCTCTACTGTAAACGAAAAAAAATTGTCCTCTGTCAACAGTTGTCTGTTTGCCTAGAGTCCTGCCAATCCCTGGAACGAGCTGTTCATAACAGAGAATCAAACAGTCATGTTTACGGGTATGGAATATAATTCCACACGATGCATATATATCTGAGCATGCCAGCGCAGAATGTACAAACATGTCCAAGGTATCATCATATAATACATCTCGTGTAATGAAATTCGTCAACCCGCAGAAAATGGAACAAGAAAATGCCATGAAATTACGGTCTGCATCAGCACATATTTACAGTTCACGTCGTGTAAATATTGAACCGGCGGACATGTTCGGTTCTCTCCGCACTTTTAATCTTTTGTTCCGATAAAAACACTAGAACGAGACTTTAATATGAAATGCTACATTTTCCCCCAAAATTTTTCTATCGCATTATTTAGTTTCGGCTCGTCGTCGTCGTCGAGCCGTGCATTGCTACATTAGTTTTACATTGCCACCTAGCCATAAAAGCAGACCCTAATTTGCCTGGCAGTAGTCTCTGAGCTGTCAACCTCGGAAAGGAGGATTTCAGCGAAGTGCCATGCTCCTCAATTAGTCGGTAAGTGACTCAGATGCGTCCTTGGGGTTATTATCACAACATACTCGTCTGTTTTCCCATCGCTAGAAGGACGTACAAAGTGCTTTCACACCGTATCACCTCACTTGTAAATTGGAGGGGCTCTCTCGGAGACGTCTTGGAGGGGGGAAGGCAGAAGAGTGCTAGACGTTTGTTTTTAATAGGCCTGCCATGTTGCCGTTCCAATCCCGTTACCGAAACGCAAACGAGATTGGATCTCTTCAGACTTACATCAGCTTGAAAAGGAAAGGATCAGAGCTGGCTCTGCCTGTGCGATGGAAAAAAGAGTGGGAGAGGCTTATATCATAAACCCAGTCAGAGAAAGGAGAAAGGAGGAGAAAAAAAATAAAGAAAAGTGCTCCAGCGCCAACCCGTCAGACGTTCATGATGCGATTGATCGCAAGAAGAAGTGCAAACAAGAAAATTGTCAAAGTCGGTCGCACGACGTCATCAATTTGTTGTTGAGAAAGCAGAGGACGCTTCATCAAATGTTTTTTTCTTTTTTTAAATGTTTTTCGACAGACGAACATCTGGAAGTGGATGTAAAGGTTGAAGCTGAATGAGAGAAGTTGTTTCCCTCAAAATTTGTTTTCCCACAAAAGAGACTGAAGGGTTCGTTTTGGTTTCGTACGATTCGGTCTACGTTTTGGATCCAGCTATTTTATCAAAAAGAAAAGTAGATATACTGTACATGTATGTGTTATTTGCTGATGATTGCATCTTCTCTGTTTGAGATGATAGAAAGCTGTGTTCGGTTTAGTCTCTTGACCTTCTGTGTTGAGCCATGTGTAGTGTTGTGTCATGTAAATATAACTATATCAATTTTATTAAAATGAAAAAAATAAAAAAAATACTAAAAGTTTTATAACATTCTCTCTATTTCTACAATATTAATTTTATTCAGTGGTCCAGTTTTTAGTTGTCTGTCTGTCTGTCTCTCTATCAGTCTGTCTCTCTATCAGTCTGTTTGTCTCTTCTAAATGTGTTCTTAGTCTTTTCATTTCAATCTGCCCCTGCAGAAGATCCTGCTACGTTTACGGTATTGTTGACAGGACTTTGATACTTGCGTCAACCGGGACGCAACATCTCAACAAATGTTTTGTGTCAGCTCAGAGAAAAACTCTCGTCCCTGCAGTCCTCCACGAAACATGCACTTTAGTCTGTCTGCCTATCTGTCATTCTATCTGTCTGTTTGTCTCTTTTTAATTTGTTTGTTTGTCTTTTCATTTCAATCTGAAGAAGATCCTGCTACGTTATCGTTGCCAGGATTTTGACACTTGCGTCAACCGGGACGCAACGTCTCAACAAATGTTTTGCGTCCGCTCAGATAAAAACTCTCGTCCACGAAACATGCACTTTAACATGAGTCGACAGGAAAACACATGACTTTGTTATAATCACCCCTGATGATGACACATGCCTCTAATGTGCACGCAAAAAAAAAAAAAAAAAAAAAAATGATGAAACCTTTAACTAAATATACAACAACAAAATGACTGTCAAATTCCCAAGCAGGAAAAATTGCCGTAGACTAGTTACCATATATGCTAGCCTGTACAGCATGCAATGTACACTACTGTAAGGTATACAAGCCCCGAACATAGGGTCTCCAAAAATGTCATAGGCTATGCATATGCTGTGAATGTTGGAAATCGCGTAAACTAAAATGAGTGCCTACACAGAAAATGCAAGAATTCAAAATACTGCACTTTCCGACTGATTTAATTGACCCCGGCCAGTTCGAATCCCTCTCCTACTACAGTATGTATATAAATTTATACGCAATGTCGATTAAACATCTCAAGCTTCAATGGCTTTTGAATATTTTTCGCATGGAAATCTCTGTCAGGAATATTTTTCTCTTTCAAACATTTATCTGTAGACTTGGAAGAAATTTTGGTTCTTTTGAGAAAAATAGTATTAAAAATTATGTGCAATCAAATATTAGACTGTTTGGTCAGATTGTTAAAAAAAAAGAAAGGAAAAATGGAAAACAACAACTCAAGACAATATTTATGTTCGTAGCTGAATAACTCACAAATTTCTCTCTTTGAGTTAAACATATTCCTAGAATTTTTTCACCGCTGATTTTAAGTCCTTGGTAATCTCTCGATTCAATTCTAGAAATAAACAAATTTAATAACAGAGACTGACAAGGATTTTTACCTAACAAAATTACAAGTGAGAAAGTTTTGAAACTTTTTGACTTACTGCTTCATCTGATATTCTGTAGAGTGTACTTGACCAGACACAGTAGTATGTTGCTACGTTGAGGTTTCAGTATCCATGGAAATAAGGTATGTTTACTTTTAAAAGTTAACACTGAACTGCTCTAAAGAGCTTCGGTACGGTTGGCTAGTCTTCATCAAGCTATACAGGGACTTTGAGCTTTACAGGGATTGGATTATCTCCCACCCTATGGGACTCTAGCTTATGCAATTTTTTTTTTTAGAAATGCAATTTACCCAATGACAGTTTCAGGAAATGAAATGAATTGATTAATATCTGTGTGAGAAATGTTATCAATGTTAGGAAAAGATAGATACTGTAGACATGTACATGTAAGTATAGTACTATTTATTGACTCAAACTGTGGAAGATACTGTAATGGATATTTGTATTGTGGGGAAAGAACTTCGCTTGTATCAGTGGAGTAGTTGTTCAGATAATAATAATAATAAGTAATATTTATATAGTGCATAATCAGCAAAGCTGCTCAAAGGGCTTTACAAATGTAAAACCTACAAACAAATAGTAACAAAAACCTAATTATTAAATATATAGAACCAAGAAGGCATAAAATGTAAAAGCCTAAAGCAACAATACAAAAAACACCCGTTCTAAATGATAATAAAAAATAGTTAAAAAAAAGAAGCCCAAAACGCATATAATCCAAAACAAATTCAGAAGTATGTAAATAGTAAAATAGATTAATCCATTTAGGTACAGTAGTTACTGTAGAGTCTCAATATATGCACATATACATTCACTCTTGATGGTCTAAACCATTTCCCTACATCCCCACCCCACCTCCGCCCCACCCCCATGGTACTATCGTGTCATACATAATCACACAATCATGACAACGTACTTTTTCCCCAAAAACATTTTGGCCCATTGACAGAGATTGAGTGATTGTATCAATTCGGATTATATGCTAGGGTTAATGTTTAATGCAGTCAGTGCTATGCTTAGCACCTTAATGTACGTTACAGTCTGTGCCTGCAACATTCTCTTCTTATAGCAGGGCGAGTCGTTCAAAGACAACATTTAATAATTACCCACGAGTCATTGAGTACATTGCTGGCTGATCAATCCATGACTACGGTGTTCAACGAAAAATTGGTACATTAGCGGCTACATTGGTTTGTTCAATAGGGCATTTGCTTATAATGCATGCATTATTTAAGAAGAACATGAAAACTGATGGGGATTTTTATTCGTAACAAATTGTTACTTCAGTTATGTGTTGTTGAAGTACGGAAAATTGTACTTTGGGATGAGAACAAAATGTAGATTATATATATCTGAATAGCACCGTCCGAATAGTCCAGGCTAATTCCTAATTTTCCGTAATTATTGCCGTCTCGATTCTTCCCTTTTCCATCAGAAAAAGCTTTTAGTCTAAAGTTGTGAAAGACTGACTTTTTTGCGGTCCAGAATCCTCAATGTGGATCTCCAGAATTTTAACAGAGGGCGCTGTCATCAGTCCCAGTGCGCATGATCTACACCGTGTTAAAGATCTTCTAATGAGAGTAACGTGATCCCGCATGAAAGCACTCACAATCATTCAAATACTCCCTATGAACCTACTGTACATACAGATGCACTGGGGTGACTGACTAGTTCAAGATTATAATCGTACGGTTTGGCGGAACGAGGGGGGGGGGGAAAGAAAAAAAAAAAGAGTGCTTTTGAAAAGCACTGGTTGAGATGCCTTAAAAAAGTACTTTAACTTGAAACTATGTGTTTCAAAACTATGTTTCAAAAGATCTCTTCTTCGATAAATGACGAATGAAATTGTCTATCACAAGTGATCAACTCATGGTACCGGCATGATGATCTGCATCCAGAGAGCGTACCTTCATGGAAACTAGATATTAGACCGATATGACTGCACCCTACTGCACTCTCAATGACCCCCAACTCTAGGTTCATTGCCCCCATCCATCCCAAGTCTGTTACCAATCTCACACCTGTGTTACAACCATCCTGGATTATCGAGATCCATTGTATCCATTGTCGACTGAATAATTACAACTTCTCATTATGTTTGTTAACATTTTTGAATGGGTATAGATTAAAAGATACTTATTCATGTACACATATATGTTATATGTTGGCTCAGCTTTTTGCCATTGTTCATTGTCACAAAAGGTTTCGCTTACTCATCGCGCGGAGTTCACGTTCCCGGCATGTCACGCAAAGTTCATCACGCGACTTCATCTTTTTGTTCGGATAGACGTTTTAATATGCAGCTGGGATCGCCTTTGGTAACGTCTCCCAATGCACACATAAAACGTGCATCGAAGAAAGGAAGGAATACAGCACATTGTTTCTTGTCAATATTGCTTAGATTTCAAAACAAGTTATTAAATTTCTGCTACCCTTTGCAAAATGAAGATATCAAGCTTATATGCATACAACATGGATTGTAATTGTTGACATGTCATTCAATCATTTATTTAAGGCCTAGTCCAATCTTCACAGGATATTCCCCCCACCCCACATCTTCATCCAATAAACATCAACTTGTTGAACGGTATGTACTTAAATGTTTCCTCAAAAAAAAAAAAAAAAAAAAAATTTGAAGCCAAAATGATGGGTTTTCGTTTGAATCATTATTGCTAAAGCCTAAATGAAACGCTGATTTTCGCAATCTTGTTAAAGCCTCTTCATTTCGATCCTTTTCAAGTTTTAAACACTGTGATGTGAAATGGAGACTTCATCGAGTTAGATAAAGGGGATGTAAACTCTAACCGTCATCTGTAGCTTACCCGACAGAGAGATACTGTATCTATCTGCGAGAAACGACTCGACCCCAAAACGGTTAAGAAAAATCTTGTTCCGTTTGGAAGATATGCTAGCTTAAAAGTCAAGTCTGTGAGCTGTCATCTTTTATAAATCAGTGATGTCATAGCGTCAGTAGGATCTGAAACCTTTTAATTTATTCGTTATTTTCATATATTTAAGGTAAAAGGTAAAAAAATCATGACATGGAAACTACAGAACATCATTAAGGTCATGTATTTTATTTGTTTTTCAGCTTTCAAAAAAAAGTCATCCATTTTCAGAAAACCGTCGTTATTAAGAAAAATATAAAAACATGAAGCACTCGCAGTGAAGAAAATGAAGAAAATGCAGCAGTACACTAGTATCTACCAAATGGTATGGAATAAGAAGCTGCAGGGGGGGAAGTTATAAATACCGCATAAAACCAATAAATAATGGTCAGATTTGTGTCCCCTTTAAATGAAGTGCCTCATAAATTTATTATGACATTGTTAAAGAGAGAAAGAGAGAGAGAAAAAAAAAATGATGGCAAAAGAAAAAATTTGCCAGAATTTATCTCAAGGCAGCTGCTGATCACAACAACCTCGCTGATCAGGGAGAGACCGAGTCCCTCATACTTATTTACATCAAAATAATCTGTCTTCGTTTTTAAGCCTTTCCTTTTCTTCTTTGTAAAAATTTGACAGATAACGAATCAGTGTCCTGGACGAACATCATTCCGTAGCCATCCCAAGGAGTGTCTGCGTGAGCTGCTGGTATCGCGGCATCAAAGTGTCACCTGGAGCAAAAAAATGGAAAAGTAATGTGACCTTTTCACTCTATCATATTTTTCTTTGAACTGTAAAGTAACATGGGGAGCTGCTGTAGTGAGTAAATACATATTGGATTCGGCATGTCAAGATCTTTCACCGCTTCGGACAAAGATATGAAGGGTTGTTAAGTACTTAAAAGAGACCTTTAAATGTTTCACTTAAGTTGTCTTCTCGGGGAGGTTGTAAACTGTCAGACCATGTATATGTGTATGTATATACAGTATGTATATGTATATATATTTATTTATTTTTATATATATATATATATATATATATATATATATATATATATATATATATATATATATATATATATATATATTTGAAAATGTAATGAGTTGGAAAATCCAGAACAGTGAAAAAACTTCCAGCCCCCACCAGGATTTGAACCCGGGCCTCCCGCTTTGTACACGGGCACCCTAACCACTAGGCTATGGACGCTGATTGTATGTCCAGAGGTTCGAAACCGGTAAGGATGGTCGTAATTCCACTGTAGGCGTTTGTCACCTGTATCGAACAATACTAGTTCTGTTTTTGGTGACATATTTGCCCGACTCTAGAGATCAGACATGATGCTAACTAACTCGAAATCATTTGTGATTCCCAAAGTCGGTTCTCAAAAGAGATATTTTGAACAAACTTTATGTTAATGAAATGGAGGTATATATTTATATACATATGTATCTCTTGGTGTGTCTTGTACCAGTATTTGGCTACAGTATGTTTTAATTATGCTAATTTTCAGGTCTCAAATTGAGGCTCTTTGTTGGCTGAATGGATCTATTTTTGCCATTTGCCAGGAGAAGCAAAAAAAAAGAGAACAATATGAAGACACCTGTAATTATCTGCCAGAATTAATTTAGATCACGGTAAAGCGGTTAACAATCCTCAGTCAAAGAACCTACATAATATATGTACCTAACCTAAAACCCTGTAAAACTTAGCCGCCCAATAGTCGAAGAACTGGCATGCTTTATGTACCAAACCTAAAACGCCCTGTAGAACTTAGTGGCAGGGTAAGCCGGTTAACAATCGTCAGTCTAAGAACCGGCATGATTTATTTTATGCACCTAACCTAAAACCCTACAGGTAGAACTTAGCTGCCCGGTAAGTTGGTTAACAATTGTCAGTTGAAGAACCGGCATGATATATACGTACCTAACCTAAAACCCTGTAGAACTTAGCCACACCGTAAGTCGGTTAACAATCGTCAGTCACAGAACCGGCATGATATATACATAGTTAAACATAAACCCTGTAGAACTTAGCCGCAGGGTAAGCCGGTTAACGATCGTCAGTCAAAGAACCCGCATGATATTTACGTACCTAACCTGAATCCCTGTAGAACTTAGCCGCACTGTAAGTCGGTTAACAATCGTCAGTCAAAGAACCTGCATGATATATACATACCTAACCTAAATCCCTATAGAACTTAGCCGCACTGTAAGTCGGTTAACAATCGTCAGTCAAAGAACCTGCATGATATATACGTACCTAACCTGAAACCCTGTAGAACTTAGCGACACCGCAAGTCGGTTAACAATCGTCAGTTAAAGAACCTGCATAATTTACGTACCTAACCTAAACCCCTGTAGAACTTAGCCGCACGGTAAGTCGGTTAACATCGTCAGTCAAAGAACCTGCATGATTTACGTACCTAACCTAAACCCCTGTAGAACTTAGCCACACGGTAAGTTGGTTAACAATTGTCAGTCAGAGAACCCGCATGATTTACGTTACATACCTAACCTAAAGAAACTCTGTATGATTGCAATATTCTCTGCAAATATTATTGGGCTGCTGCTCTCAAAAGCCTACAGGAACAGTGAACTGATTTCTGTTGTTGTATAAAATTTCAGGAAAGTGCCAGTGAGAAGAAGAAGAATTTGAATTTTTAAGCCAGTAGTTAATTTTGAGTGCTGGGATTTTTTTTAGTAAAGTGGCTAAATTGCTTTTAATTTTTCGCTGAACGGGTGAAACCGACTTTGATCAAATGTGCAGTTATTAGGGAACTGAAGTTTTTGCCTTTTCTCAATTCTGGTATGACATGTACAATTGTTGTTTTGTTACAATTGTTATGTAAGAGTATTACAGCATGATTTAAAATCCTTTGCTGGTGGAATTCATGAATGGGTAAAGTTATCTGGATGTTTTACTGTCAGCTCCGATTTGATATCAGTGGTGAATATGATGAAACTTGGTTCAAATTGACTCAGAAACTCTTTCTAAAACCAATTAAAAAAAAGAAGGAACCTCAATAGTCACATGATGAGGTCTTCTTTTGTTAAGAATGAGCAATCGTTTTATAAGTCAAGTGCAAAACCAATGCACCCTTCAGACGGCACATTGCAGTTAACCAGAGTTATAGGACTACGTTGAATTTAAATACCTTTTAACAGTCTATCAATAAAGCCAGTTTCTCACGAATCAAAGTTCAGTCAAGTTTAGGTTCACTGTGTCAGTCGTAAGCCCTCCTTCGGTGCAGCTGGTTCCCCATCGTACTGAGTGCACATGTGTGTACTTTGTGATGCACGAGTATGTACACTAAAGTACTAGTTATTAATGTGTGTCCTTTGGCACCAGCAGAACAGATAAGATGGCTGACCCTGTTGTCAAGTCTACACTAATTATGAAATTTGAAAAGATATAATCCGCTGGAATTTGGGCGTGAGAGTTTGAACGAGCGACCTTAAAAATAAAGTCCACTGCGGTATCGAGCTATTGGGTTTGCAGGCTGGCAATTCCTTATATGTAATCATTTCTGTGGTTAGGGTGGTTCCATGTACCAGTCAGTTGACACACATGCACGCTCCCTGGTCCCAGGTTGCAGTCAGTGTACATAGTGAACCAGGTATCATGCCTACTTCCATTCGATACAGCCCAGAAAAAATAATTCGCCCAGGTTTCATACGTCTATGTACACAGTGTTAGCCAAATCAGAGCAGAATGCTGATTTATTGGAGAATTCTGATGGAAATTTTTTCCCAAAATTGTTTTTGGTGATAGATTTGTAAGGTTATTGGAAGTCTACCCAAGGTAGTGCAGGGAATAATTTATTCAGATATCGCATCACAAAATGCCATGCAAAATACTATGCAAAATACTATGCAAATGGTAAAATTACTATGAATACAAGTGTAAAGATGTATATAGTGCAGTTTTTTTTGTATGCAGGAAGCTTAGTATTTTATGAAAGACAAATCCTCATAGCACTCCAATCTGCTACATAAAAAATGTGTACACTAAAATTATTTCCTGGATTTGAAAATTTGCCTCCCAGGGAATTTTTTTTGTTCCCTTCCTAAGCTCCTACATGTGAATTTGGGGGTGGGAGTGATATTTAGACATGTTTGTTACTCGGTGCCCAGTAGTTTGAATTTTCTTAAAATGTTAAATTGATGAATAGGTATACAGTACATGAATGTAACACTTTTGCTTTTACTGTTACAAATAAACTATTATCTTACAAAAGACAAACTCAACATTTTGGTCCCCTCAGACTACCTGAAGGCTGGATGCTAAGAAATTAGCCTTTATTAGAGTATTCCCTTCACTTTTTACTCTCCTTCTCCCCTCACCCTCCCCCCTGCCCCTCCCACCCCCATGTAAATGGTACACATGAATTCCTATTTGTAGTAATTTCTGCATCTAAATTGATTTTCCACTCCACAAATGGCACTTTTAGCTGCAAGTTTAATCCAAATTAATTCCAAAGACCACAAATGGTTAAATCCTTCTGATTGCCTCTTGTACTTCCACGACTTTTTGGGACTAACATTTAATTCAGTCCCTTCCCTTCCCCTCTCCCGGAAACATTTAGAAAATGTGCGTAAGTATGGGATGTTATGTAAGCAAATCGATTGCAAATTCATGGACCAAAACCTGTACCCGTTATCAGACATGTTTTCATTCCGTTTACTGTCTTATCATCACGCTGATTATTATTTTTTTTATCTTTTGATTAGATCTATGATGAACAGTTTTTTTTTCTGATTAAAAACTGGTGGGAAATGTGCTACACTTCATGTCATCTTGTTCAAACATCAAGTCTGTTGAGAGATAACAGTACCATTAGGAAAACAATGAATCATGAAATCCTTCTTGCCTCTCGTACCCTCAGGACCTTTTTGGGACTGATGTTTCATTCTGTCCCCAGCTTTCCTTCCTTTCCTCTCCCCCGGAAACATTTAGAATATATATGTCCGTAAGTATGGAAATGAATTTATAGCAAATCGTTTCCAAATTCATGGACCGAAATCTGTACGAGTTATCAAGCACGTTTTTCGTTCTGTTTACTCTCTAATCATCACATTGATTATTGTGTTTCTTTTGAAGACAAAATGATATTGATTTTTTTTTTTTTTTTAACATTGTTTGTACAGGATGTAGCATTTACCTTGTACACTCTGATTAACAAAAAAAAAAAATTGTCGGCTTGGTGGGAAAATACAGTATGATACACTTTCATGTCTTTCTTGTTAAAATTTTTAAAATAAACTAAAATGAGAAAATTTACTTCTCTTTTGGATGTCTTCCTTTTCTACGGTATGTAATCTTTTCTGTGTTCGAAAGAAAGAAATTTATTTTCTGTTGCCCTTATGGCGCGAACGATACGGTAAAATCACCGCGACAGCCCATTTTAGCATGTTCATTACGCAAATGTAAACAAAACAGTCTACACATGCGGCCCGATCAAGGTTTTAACGCAGTCCTATACCCGTATCATCCACTTCTTACAATTCCATGGAGGAAACGTCTGAAAGCACTTGTTTATTCATTGCAATGGAAGGAAATGACACAATTTTCACAAGCTACTCCGGTAAGACCGAGAGAAAGATATAATAGCAGGGACCTAAGACATGCTAGCCACGAAAGTAAAATTAAGCCTAGGCCTAACGGTCATAAACAAAAAAGAGAGATTTGATTTGAAGCATGATCTGTTGGGCGAGGCTTGCAAACTTTGCTTGAAGTTTGTAGAATCTACGGACTCGATAATCTGGAAAATTATATTCAGCTCAACATTTTTAACAACAGATAACTCAATAACAATATTGAATATTGGAAAATTATATTCAGCTCAATATTTTTAACAAAATCAATAAAAATAATGAATATTGAATAATGAAAATTGCATAGAACGGTTGTCATTTTCACTGAACTTTTAGTGCAGTATTGAGCTGGAAAGGTCAAAGTTTAAATTTGGCAAACACGTACTGTGACTTGAAATAAGCACCATGATTGGTTTGCACAGCCCTTTGATTTATAGTGTTTACTTTGCTCCTTACCTGTTTCCACATCCTGTACTCTCCCATCTACCTAACTCAGAGGTGGGCAACCTTTTTGAATGAATGAGCCAGATATCAGGAGTGAAAAAATGACTGGGCCGCACCTAACCATCGACCTGCTGTTGATTTCAAACCTTTGATTCCGAGGACTTTCAAGCAGTAGATGTGTCCTTAATCTGTATTCACGAAAACATACTGTCAATACAGTACAGGTGATAATTCATGGGGATAATAGGCCTACCTGACAGCATCATTAGTGCCGATAAATTCTAAGCAGCTAGCTCGTTTTTTGTGATGATGTAAAATCATTTTTTTAAAAAAAAATTTTCTTGAGACATCTCACGGGCCGCAAAAAAATCACTGACGGGCCGCATTTGGCCCGCTGGCCGTAGGTTGCCCACCGCAGACCTTACTACACATTGCAATGTTTTTCTTGTAAGGATTTGTACTTTTTTGTCTTAAACTGTTTCTATTAAAACGGTGGCAGTAATCAGCTTCCCTGCCCTAGTTCTTTCTGTTAGTGCATTGAACAGACGTATGCACTTTTTTCCACCCCCCTCGAGGTTCACTTCGACGGCTGAACATTTTCTCTCTTTATCGTGTAAATTCTCATTGTTAATCTGTGACGTTTCTGCAACACAGTCATCAACCTGCCTCGGTAGAGAGAACCTGGTGTGGGTGACCAGGTGGATATGACACCTGGACCCAGGTACACACCGTACATATCTTAATTCTTCCATTTCGCGAGGTACCTTAATAGCTTTAACGACCGGCCCGTGGAAAGTTTCACCTCGGAATAGTTCAGAACGGACTTGGTAACCGTTTGTTTTACGAGGCAAAAACATTATTCCAAGGATACAACGATCGTGTTTTCGGAGTCTAATAGCTGCGTTGCACTTTACGGGACAGGAAATAATTGATTTCGAACAAAAGCAAAGTTCTGGTGAAAGTTTCTTCCCTAAGCCGCAGATGTCCTGTCCGTGAAATGATAAACATGGGTTTTGTTTAAAGTGGTTGTTTTTATTTCCCCAATTGATTGGTATTACTACCACAATCATTATCAAATTGTAGGTCTGGTTTTCTGCTTGCGATTCTTCTTTTCTGTGTGTAGTGTGCAGGGTTTTCATCAAACATGGGAACAAAAAAAGGTTTAATATTTTTAATATTTTTGGAATTCACAGTGCTTTTGTTGGAAGGGGGAGGTGGGGGGGGGTTGGAGAGTGAAGGGAGAGGATTTATACAATGTTAGTTTCCAGACAAAACTTATAAACTATATGTTAGTTTATATAGATCTCCCAAATGGAACAAGGTTTTTTTAAGCGGTGTGGGGTAGTTGTTGTTCTCAAATATCTCTGTCATAATTTTAATGTAAAGATGGTGGTTGGCCTTTGTGTCTCCTTTATGACAATGAAATTGTCAATTTACGGAAGGGAAGGGAGATGGCCACACTCACATACAGACAATTGCCAGATGCTAGAGCGAGGTTAATACGGTAATGCATAGGTTATATGAGGTGAGTATGTCGCTCGTTAATTCACAAACCAGGTAAGGTTTGGGGAATTTATGTTGTTATGTTGCTATCAAGAAGTAAAACATGGTTTCCACTTGGAAATGATTGAAAGTATATATCACTCCTTTTGTATAATTTGAGAACGAATGAGAAATGATTGGAGAGACAAGGGGGGGTGGGGGAGGGAGGGGTGATGGTTGGGATATATATGGGTACCAATCCACAGTTTTTACTGACATCACATATTGTGTATTGAGTGTGATATCTGCACTATAAATTATAACAGTGACAATTCATGATATTTGATATTCATCTCATGTTGTACATGCTTGTCATTCCAACAACCATTTTCTTTTGAGATTTTTTTTTTCTTTTGAGATTTATTCAACCTTCTTTTTCCCCTTCCTTTTGTTTAAGCATGAAATCAATTTGAATTTGTCAATTTGTTGATTCTCTGTAGCATCAGAGAAATTCAAAGTTGATCTACACAGCAAAAATAAAAGAAAGGAAAAAAAGAAAAGTAAAAAATAGGAGAGAAAATTAATAAAAAAAAGAAACGAGGAGAAAGAAGAAGGAAAAAAAAAAATTCTAAAAAAGAGATTGCTGTGGGCAATAAGCTTTCAGCTGATGTTAGTAAGTTTTTCTTTAGCTTTTGACTGATTGATAGATAAATGACATGGATGTGAACAAGATGGTAAAATGAGACGATACTCAGGGAAAGCAAATTTGGGATGCTGGCAAATGCGACATAGATCGCTCGGCGTGTTCTAATCCCTGTGAATGTGTGAGTGAGTGTGACTTCAGTATCGATGCACCGTATCTCGTGGTAATGCAGTACTAGGTACTCGTCATGTATTGAATTCATGTTCAACACATAGCAGCTGCTGTACGATAGTCAAGTAGGATTAAGAAGGATCCAGAAAGCTGGTTTTATTTCACTCGGGGAAATCTTAGATATGATCGGCCGGTATAAGCCAGCTTCAAATACTGACATTCAGAGCTCTATTAAACACAGTCGTTTGAGATCCTGTGTTAATTTCCATGTTTAAAAGACAGTAAAATGGAGGTCGTGAAAGGTACTGTCATATTTTTCCCCCTCAAAGTATGCTAAATATGTCTGTGTTGGAGATGCTCCCCACAAAAGCTGACATGGAAATTTTCTTTAATATATATAACAAATTTTCTCATGCAGTCCAGATCTCATCAACATTAATGTTTGTCCAATAATTGTTTTTTAATAAATTCTGTTGACTCCACAAGAAAAACTTGTCCTCTAAACTTTATAATATAAAACAGCAGTGCTCACAAACCTTAGCTGTTAGCTCCTTTTGTCCTTGACTAGTTTGTAATACAAGGTAAATATAGGGTTTACATCTGAAGCAAAAGTTTAGAGTCTTGTTTGCTTTCGTATCAATTAAGCGATTCAACACATGCTAGTAGAGCTACAGGTGGTTCATCTGTGACATCACATGCCTCAAGTTCACTTTGGTACAAGCCATGTTTAGAGTAACTCCAAATGAAACATTGCATGAAAAATTTGTCAGGATGCTTGAATTTGTATTTCTTCTTGCCTGTAAAACCAAATTTACCTTTGAAGCATTCTTCTTAATTTCTGGACAAGTATAAAGTATCTAATTCTTTATCATCTCTCCCCCTCCCCATCCCCCCCCCATCTTGTAACCCTTCGCTCCCTTTCTTAAATTCCTATAGTCATGTGGATATGTCCAGTGAAGTTTCTTTGGTTTTTGAGTGTATACCCAGTCACCATTATGGTACCCGTCGATTTCTCCCATCAGTTATAAAAAATAAAATCTAAGTCCACATTTTACTTGCACCCAAGGGTTGAAATAAGCGGGCGCCCAGGCGCTATTCGCGCCCGCAAGCACTAAAATAGCGCCCCTGGACATGAAAATATAATACGCACGGGCGCTACTTTGTCGGCAAATAAGCGCCCGCATACTCCTGTAAATATCAGCCTTATCATGCGCTGCACAGAAGCCTGAAACTACATTGCATGCTAGTGCTATATAGTAACTGCTAGCGATTTGATAAATCACTGATCGATCGAGTGCATGCACAATAGCACTGGTGCACATGGTTTATATATCCCACAACACCTGTACTGATACGTACGTACATGCAGTACTTGAATTTTGTTTCTCCTTTTAGCTCCTGGTAGTGAGAAAATAGCTCCTGGTCCTACTGAAATTGCCGCGAACCAGGAGCCACTTTTTTAGAAAGTGGCTCCTGGTCCACAAATCCTTATTTCAACCCTTGCTTGCACCCCCTCTCTCCAACATTCTTTATTTTTGTCTCTTTTCTCAGCCTCACCTTTCTTCTCACCTATTCCCAGACCTGTGTTTCCCTTCCTTTCCCATGCACACATTTCCCCCCATTTCTTTACATCCCCTTCTCTCTCTTCTTTATCATCATAAATTTGTAGGCATTTGGGTATGTTTAGCCATCAGTAAACACTTATATACTGTACAGTAAATAGATGATCAGATGGTATCCTACCCAAATATGCATCATGTACTGTAAACATGTATTAATTGCTACTGGCTGTGAATAAGTCGACGTAAAGACAGCCTTTCCAGTGGGACCCGTATCTCATAATTGTATGCTTTTCTTGCTACCCTGTCGTAAATGTATATTTTTAATCAGTGAACAGCTTGGTTATTAAATGTCAAGCCTTGCAAGCCTTGTACTTTACCACACTCCCACCCCCACCCTCCTCTCCCTCACCCTCCTCTCCCTCACCAGCTCCCCCTGAGTGAGACCGATTTATGGATGGAATGAATCACTGGGCCATCTTCATTGTTGTAAGCACTGGTGTTGGTAGATCTGCAGATAAAATATAAAAAGATTAAATATATGGTTTAAATATTAACAAAGTTATGTCCCTTTAAGAACATATTCTGTCACTTTACAGTTTGTAAATGTTTTATAAAAACCAAAGGAATGCAAAAAAAAACCTGTTTCTTTCTCATTAAGTTCTCTCTCGTTAAGATTCTTTCTCATTAAGTTTTGACAACGATTAAGTCACGTATCATTTGTTGTGATTCTTAACTGTGTATTTATTTGTTTGTTTTGCATGTGATAATTCTTGTATCTAATGTTACAAATGATTGCATTGGAATCAAAAGTAAATCAATAAAGATGTGTTAAGGAGTTTCCCAACCCTTAAAAATCAATACAAGTAACAGTGAAACACTATACCATGACTATTTAAGCTAATGTGGAGGAGTTTGCTCAATTGGTCAAATGGTCAGTCGGTGACAGTATGAGACGTATGGTCATATGCAGTGACGCGATCCTACACTCTATACAGTGATGTATGTACACTAACGTGTTACAGAACACATACTACATACTACTGTAAATCCGTCACGGCCTGATACATCGAAAGTGATTATCAGTCGATACTTCACATATCTATCATTCAGATCACTCCAAAGTGGGAAGTCGTGAAGGAAGAACTGTCAATAGATGATATTTGTCTGTCAAAGATTGGCTATTCATTTTTTTTTCCTTTCAAAAATCTTTCTCAAGCTGTCACGGACTATATAACAAGCATTATTAAGAAAATTGCATCCCTCATTAAACTTGCTCTCAATAACATTAGAAATTTAGTTTTGATATTTGTCATAGTCCAAGAAAAAAAAAGAAAAATGTTTAAGTGTCAGTAATGTTTCTATAGCGATTCCAGTTTTTAGGTGACTTCTTCCAACATGAATGTTGATATGTCTTATAGACTGTTAAAAGCCATAGTTATCAGTTCAGCTTGTGTAATTTCTATAAATACAATTTTAAGTATTGAGGAATGACCCTTTAAACAGTTGCGGCTCATCAATTTAAGTGACTGGACTACTAAGTCTAACACACAGGTCACTAGGTCAGTTCCTTAGATGCAACACAAAACTCATTATGAAATTACATGCTTAAAATGGGTTACAAATTTGTCTCAAGGACAAAATGTTGTTTAAATGTCATTCAAGTGTGGGTGTTCTGCAATTGTGAAGTTAAATTAATTAACATGGTTTGATTGAGTTATTCTTATCGATAAAACATTGTCAGATTAACAATAACATTTATGCCAGTACTGATGAGATGATGTCATCATGATGTCATCATCAATTTTAAGCCTATAAAGGAGTATTCCAGAGATTAAGCATATTTCAAAACTGAATATCTTGAAAACTGGAATCGCGAAACATTACTGACACTTAAACTTTTTTTTTTCTTGGACTATGACAAATATATCAAAACTAAATTTCTGCTTCAAATTAATCAATTAATGGTACATTTTGGCTGAAAATTCTTTCCTTGAAATTGTTAATTATTTACATACAGTATATCTGAACCTGACCTATATCAAAAGCCAAGTACAATTACGTACTAACTGTCTTGTAGGCTTTGAAGAACAAAATAAGAACTTGAATCTTTATGTAAGAGGAAACTCCCTCAGGTAGATTCCTGAAGCATGGACTCATTGTTGGCTGTCTAATTTTAGGTTTTCCCCATCCTCCCTCCTCTTCAGGAGTAAATCGGGAGTATTAATCCCCTCTTGTCCCCTCTTTACCCTCATCCCATACCCTCATCCCCTCATCCCCTCTTGTCATTACATCATCTCGGGTGATTGCCAATTCTATTAGCAAAAAAGGGCGCATTCAGAGTTTAACATATTAAATGGAACAAAAAAAATAGAAAAGGAAGGTCTAAAGAAAGTGTTTTGCTCTTTAATTAGCCACATGTATCTATAAAGGTCAGTTATAGTTGATGGTCACGGCATTAAGTTTTATATGTCATTGACCTACAAAGGAAATTGTAATAAGCCAGAGTACCAAATTACTGACCGAGAAATCGGGGGCTAATTTACAGAGTCGCTTTGTGTTTTTATACGATCATTTCCCAATAAGGCTGTAGCCTCTTCCTCCAACTCCCCCAACTCTGTTTGACCAAATGTTTTTTCATCTTCCTCTTTCACCTCCAGGTGAAGTCGAATGCGGAAATTAAATGTTGATGCGGAAGTCAGTACCATTCATTTAGAGGGAAAACAAGAGAGAAATCTCGACAGAAGAATTGCTTCGGCTTTACATCGGTTGTCGTCATCATCGTTCGTTCTCGTCTAATTCGGATAATTTTGTTTGGTGGAAAGAAGAAAAAAAACGATCTGGATGGTCAGCGGTAGTGGAATATGGCCTCTCCAGAGAACATCGACGTGGATTCTACCAGTTCAGGTTAGAGAACCTTTTTTTTTCTTCTTTTTTACAAAACTGTGATTATAAAAGCCAAAATAAGTAAGCCTTTGAGTGAGAGCTCGTCCTCCTCACCTTCTTCCATATTTGTGCTTCCACAGGTCGTTTTCCTTATATTTATGTGCCTCCGTCTCCCATAGTAGTGTGTGTGTCCAAGATATACATTGCATATTAGATTCGGCTCTGACAAACTTCAAGAAATTCTAGCACCACATACAGTACTCGTAATTTGTATCTCGCGTACGAAAGTCGTCGGCAACAGAACTCCTGTGACTCGGAGCAATTTGATATTGGTGCAACCATCGTGGTGGGGGATGTTTACAGTCTGGGAGCTAAAAAACGGTTATATTATTAGCTCTACTTCCGCAAGGTGTTGACACAATTATTCACTCCAAAGAAGAACGAAATCATGCTTTATATTAATGTCCATTGAACCATAGGTAGTAGGTACTACAGATTGAAGCGTCGTCGAGAAAAAGCGGCCGCAAACTTTGAAGGAATTTTATAAATGGCGTAATTTACCGAGTATCGAGCGAAATGACATCTAATTGCGAAATGTCGGTCTCGTATACGAGAGCTTCGCTGACATAGTGACAATGGTAAACAACCGAGCATGCTCACCTTGTGACATGTCATAACTTTTGCAAGAAGTTGAGTATGAGATACCCCCCCCCCCTAAAAAAAAAAATGGAAATTTTATTGTATTGTGTAGAACATTTTCTGTCACAATCAGAAAAGAATGGAAAGGAAGTTTGATTTGGGATTGAATTTATAAATGAAGGAGCACTCCAATGATTGTGAGTCACATTTCTGTTGGAAATCAAAATTGAATTTTTGGCAGATTGAGAAGTTAAGGTTAAATAGGGGACTTAGGGTGATAGCAAGAGGTGTAGGATATAGTGCAAAGATTTAATTTGTCAATGTCTTTGAGGAAAAGAGGTGTACGCCTTCTCTGTAAAGAAAATAGAGCATAATGTACACAAAACACTTCACATTTTCACTTTCATTTAACTCAGCCCCACTTTCCAACCCCCCCCCCCTACTACCGGAATTCACTCATAGAATAGCAGTAGTTATGCCATGGCTAGATGTCCCTCTAGAGAACACAGACAAAGCTTTTCACAGATAAGATTTTAATAGCAGCGAACTCCATGTGGTATTTTAGGATTAATTTTTCAAACAGAGCCAGATCTGAAGTCCTAGCAAATTAAAGGAATTTAAGAAAAAGTGTCAAAAAATTTTGCTTTCAAAATCTACTACATGATGGTTCCAATCCTGCCATCTGGAATGTCTCCATGTTGCAAATGAACTATGACCCCATTTTTTCTGGCAACAAGAACATACATACCACACTCTAGGTAGGGTTTGTGCAAAACTTGGCCCACTCCTTGGATTAGAGGAGATTAACTGTAAACCTGTGCCAACCTCCTTTTAAAACTATACCAGAATAGATCGGATAGGTATTGCTGGTTAGAACCGACACAAACATTTTAAAGGTTATGTCATTGATTTTGTTGCAGCTGTAATACCTCGTGGAGGAAGACAAAAAATGTCGACATTTACGGGCGAAGGCTATAAAAGTGATTGGGTTTGTGACCGCTCCGTGGCGGCGACCTAAATTACGGCCTCTGCCTCTATTCTCATTCTAATGGATGTTGATCTTGTTTCCATGATTCTCATAAAAAATGTGAAGAAGAAAAAAAAAGAAAGTAGGCCTGATTGATTAAAGGTCAACCAAAACTACTACCATGCTTCTCACAAGCCTTCATATCAGAACTATAACTGTATGTTTGTGGATGGATTTTAATTAAATGCAAGGCATGAGCTGTGTTTTTAATTGCAGTGACCTTTTGTGATTTCAGTCCTCTCCCCCCACCACCCACCACTCACAGTTTAAAAAAGAAAGAAAAAAGAAGTATAAATTTATAAAGAGGATAATGAATAATTAAAATTGATCATTAATGAAAGCAGTCATGTTTGTAAAATTTATAAATAATTAAAGGAAAAAGGAGGCAAAGATATTTATAGCTAAGAGAAACAGAAAATGGCAACCAACAGTGGAAATAGTGTTGATTATGGCAATGGTTCGGTGCTGGAAGAATGTCCTGACGATTGAGTAAAGTTTTTGGAAGGAGTCCTGAACAAAAATTAAAAGTCTGAAGGCTTTTGATTCCTTGCGGAAGGCAAAAGGAATCTTTGCAATGTTCATGGCGTGTGTGTGTGTAAGTGAAGTGATGAATCTGATAATGGGCGTGTGGATTCCCCCATATTGAGTACAAGAACCCTATTGTTTTTGGTAGAGGTCAAAGGTCATCTGAGTTCACCAGAGGTGAAATTGTGAAAGGGTAAGTGATGAATCTGATAATAAGGGTAGTGATGAATCTGAAAATTGGCGTGTGGATGCCCCATATTGAGTACAAAAACCCTATTGTTTTTGGCAGAGGTCAAAGGTCATCTGAGGTCACTAGAGGTGAAATGGTGAAAACCTTGTAAACACCATATATCAAGCTGTATAAAGATCTCATTTTGATCAAAATCGAATGCAAGAAGCTGATTTGCGACCGTGTTAATATGACATCAATCCGTTTCATCCTCTGTTATTAGTTATTCATAAAGACCTGTGGGGTAGTACAACAACCTTAGATTCAAAATGGTGGACATCAGAGGTCAAACTTTGAAAGCAATGTAAACATGATATCTCAGAGGTAAAAACATTGATGACTGATACTGTGATTCTTGGTTCATAAAAATGTTATTCAATGCCTAATGGATCTTAAACATCCTCTACCTAAGTGTAAACATAGTAACTGATCCCGATGAAAAACAATGTGTCAATTTGAAACCACAGTACTTACAAAAAATATTCCCTATGGGCAAGGAATCACTAAGCCTTTTGGCTTTCATGTTTCTACTTTGTAAACCCATTTTAATCCATACCCTTACAAGTTTCATTTCAAACAAATGCAAAAAAAAAAAAAAAAAATCTTTGAAAACAGTGTCCTTATGAATTTGTTTGTCTGCATGTCATTAGTACTAATTAATGTAGCCGAAGTTTCTGGGCAACGATTTTTGTCACGATGGAATGGGGTTATAGTTAATTGGATTTTTTGTCAGCAATATTTCCAGTTATTAAGAGAATTGCACATATAGTGTTTTCTTTTAGTGTGGCCATATTTACAACTTTATAAAGGAAAGTTGGCATATTTGGTAGGATCCCAATTTACCGCAAGGTTAGCTAGCGTTCAAAACTCTGAAACAATTGTTTCTGTCTTATACATACAGTATATGTGTGTTTTGGTTGACAATTTTTCCAAACCTACTGATTATTGCTAAAAGTTAGGATCGTAATAAAGACAGTTAATTTAGATAGCAAAATCCCCCACCCCCACCCTACCCACCCACCCCCACCCAAAGTAAGAATAAGGAAGGGCAAGAAAATTTTGTTAACAAACTGCAAGCTAAATCAATAGCAAAAGAGGCTGTGTTGGTATAAATAAAAGACTGTGCCTTACATTTCCATTCTACCTAGCAGGATCTTTTTTGGAGAAAAAAACTGATGAAGATTTCCTACGAGGACCAAAGTGTCACACCTCATAATTTAATAACTGTGATACATGTAGTGTCAATAATATGTACAGATTTTTTGGGGAAAAATCCAAGAGATTTTGACAGCAACGTAATTGTTTGACATGAAATATTCATGGATCGGTTAATGATCTATGTTGCATGGGATTTATTTAAGTTTTAATTTTTATTTAATTGATATCAACTCTGAGAGCTGAGCTGTAAGAAGATTCTGACCAGTAGTAATTTATGCAAAATGTTTGGACACTTTTTTAAGGCACAGTGTCAATAGTGTATGGGTTGATGCTGAGGGGGCTGCAGCATATATGCAGCCGGGCTGTGTAGGACATAATCTTCTGTGCTCTGCAGTGTCACCCAATAGCCAATTATGCTGATATCTAGAAAAAGGTCTCTATTGTTTGATCAATATTCATACAGCCTTTTGCTGCAGGCATTTTTTTATTAATTTTATTTTGTAGCTCAGGCTGTAGCTTTTCGTTTTGAGGAGGTAGATCTTTGGAAGGAAACTTAAAATTTTTAATTGGCATTCTATCTTACCTGTCTCCTCACGCCCCAGCACTATTGTTTATGTGGCTACTGTGTATGTACCTGAGCTTGAGAGAGAGGTGGGCAAGACAACTTTTAATAGTGTCCCTGGTACAGTATGAGTAGCTTCACTACTTTCAAGTGGTGTTGCTTTAATCTCAACCCTGCTGACTATATACCCCTCAGCTTTGCATCATCATCATCGTCGGTAACAACTTCTATTTGAGGAATTTAGGACGAGGTAAATAAACAGATCTCTGTCTGTAATGTGGGCCGAGTTTATAATGTGTAATCTTAGCCGTTTTGTGTTGGCTTCACAATTATGCCGTGAGTACAGGTGACAGTGCGCTGGCACTCGGTAACCTATTTTCATTACATTGCTAAGGAATAAGATGTCATATGACAGGGGTTCTGCCACACTATGTGTAGATCTAACTCAGTTTTGATGGGAGAGGGAACAGGTATATAGTGAAGTGGGGTGGGGGAAGAGAGGGGGAAGGAGAGGGGAGAGAAGAGGGGAGACAAGGCAGCACGGGGCAAATTTAAATGGTCGTCCGAGGAACAACCCATTATCTTGCGTCTATAGATTAGAGATTTCAAATTGTCCAACATATGTCAAGGTGATCCCAGTATTTACCTTGATAAGTCACACTGCATTGTTAATTCATTCAGTGATTCAACTCTTGGTATCTAGGTCAGTGCTGTTTCCTCATATTTGTCAGGGCAAATTTTTAATGGTTCTCCGGTCGTCCCGAGACGAGCCAAATTTCTCTACGGACAAACCAAGATCGGCTTTGGAGGTTGTCTGACCGAGGACGGGTTGTTTACTGTGTACATCAAATTCAATTTGCATTGGAACTAAATACCTTGAAATAGGTAACATGAATTAATTGTTATCAACCCCAAAAGTTGGTGTTATATATCTAACAAAAACTGCATATCTATCCTATATTTTATACAGTGTAGTTTTTGTTAGAACTTTGGACAACCAAACAAATCCTTAACAAATTGCACTGTAGTGTAGAAAATAATATAGCAAACAAATAAACACAATGCTGACTTCAAAGCAAAGCCACACTACCTTTGCATGTGAAACATGTTTATTAACATTAACATTGAATTTAATGGAATCAAACATCCCAGTTTTCATTTGTACAGTATATGTACAATCCGATTTGGAATTTCTTAAAATTAAGAAATGTTTCAAGTTTCCTAGATGTTAAAAGTAAATGAGCAAGACCCCAAAGCCAAAGGTGTACAATACTACATCCCAACATTTTTTTCAGACTTCTTTTTTTATCAACATCAAGAGAATTTTATTGAGAGAGGGTGGTGGACGTCATCTCTTTGCGACGAAAAAGAAAAGTACTGATTGAGGTCACGTCTGTGATGGTTCAAACAGTTGTTGTTTCAGGGCTTTTAATTGGGTCACGCTAAAGGAAAGTGCACCTGATTACTCCGATTAGCCATCAAATGGAGAAAATCACTGTTGCCGCTTTTTTTCCGTTGTAAATTGATCGATACCGTATTAAACCTATTTATCCGGCTGAGGCGTAGGAAGTCGAACCGTAATGTTTTCAATCTTCCAAGTTTTTGTTAAAAGCAATTTGTGTTTTGTTGAAGCTAAGACATATGAATGATGAGATAAATTTGTACTGAAGTAATTTCTTTTAGAAAAGCTGTTTTGAAAGGCACAAGTAAGGTAGCTGTGAGGCGCACATAATCTCTCACTCTCTTTTCAGGGATATGTTACAGACCTGTGCAATTTTCAAATAACAGAGAAGTTAACAAAAATATAAGAAAAATATTTTAATTTTTTGCATTTTGGAACAATTTTTTTCGATATATATGACTTTATGTACAGAAAAGCTATTCTTATTTGATTTACATTCACAAAATTATACTGTAGAAACCTGTAATTTTTCTCTTTCCATCCGATGCAATTTCCTTCTGGGTCCATGTGATGTCTGGTGTTGTCTCCTTAAAGATACGTGACACATGCACTTTGCAAACAAGAAGAAACCTCCCCTCCCTCCTCCCCCTCCCCTCCCCTCCCCTCCCCTCCCCTCCCCTCCCCCAAAGAAGATATTTACCCTGTCCTTATTCCAGAAAATGTTAGAATTAATAGATGAAAGTACTGTATCTCAATATTTGTAACCTTGTGTTTCATTATGATTTCTATGTACTGTACATAGGCTGTTCACATTTTACTTACACTTATTTATGCCTGTAATTATTATAAACACCCTTGTTCGTTTTTCTATGAGCTATAACACAGGTCTTCCAGTTCAAGTTTGTTTGTTTGAAATACTTTAATAATGTGAAATCTCTTTGCTTTTTGGTCCAAAGAGGATTTCAGTCGTTGGTCAACGTCTTCTTTTCACTACTGGTGGGCAAGGAGAATTACTTGACTATATCCATTACCTGTATATACTCGCTGTAAAAAAAAATTGGAATTTCTAAATGTAACATGCAATTTTTGCAGCCTTTGATAATATTATATTTTCACACTAAACAATCACTGAAATCATGGTACATACACGTACGTTACTTTATCATGTCACCGTGAAAACCATTCTGTTACCTCTCGAATCTACGAATTAAATCGGCGATGAAAAGACCTTCCCGAAAATGCAGACCCACCAAAAGAGTTTTCCAGCTAAACCAATCAGTCGGTAAACAGATCATGATGAAGGATAAGGGTCTGAAGGGTACAGGCTTGAGAACTGAGTCAGGCTAATTATAGACTCGGCAAACATACTAAACAAGATAACGTAGGTTTAGACGAACATGAGATATCGGTAACAACCTTGCAACTTACTGAAATCACAAAATAACTTTCAGAAGGAAGGAAGAGCTCTCTGGTAAAACCCAATGTGAAAAGAAATTAAAAAATTAAAATAAAAAAGATTAATACCGGTGAAATTTTTTACAGTACAGCAAAGTGGTACCCACCTCAGTTACATAAACTACATGCTACAGCGTACCAGGCAAGTCACAAAGAAAGAATGTTAGGGTACCGGAATGATGATGAAGGCAACTCGATAAACCGTGTCAACAGCGAAGAATATAGGGCGCAAAGAGAACCAGAGAGTTTGTTGAAGGTATCATTGTAACCGTACAGAACGGTTACTGTTTTAAGGAAGTCCAGAAGAGGGAATCTTGAATGTTTCGAGCGATATGGCGGTGGTCGAAAGTTGGGTACCTCCACCAAACATTACGCCATATATCTCTAGTATAAATGTGACGTACAAGTGGCTGCCGTATTAGGACAAGAGTTGAGGACACTTTAACAACAACAGACAGTTATATCAGAAACGGTAGATACAAATGATAATAGGGATAACAGTATCTTTGAGCTGTTTATATCTCTAGTATACATGTGACTTTCAAGTGGCTGCTATATATATGGACAAGAGTAAAGGACACTTCATTCATACTTAGTAAAGATTCCTAAATCCTATTGGTCCATTCAGGTCAGCTGACCGTGGTTAATCCTGTGAGTAACGCACGGTAAAATTACGGGGCATCACTTTAATAAATCTTTGGTTATATGTAACCAAAAATGTTTTGTTTTAATGTTTTTTTCCCCCACACAAATGGTAGTGTATGAATGAACGGGGTTAATCAACGGTCTAGCGTGCGTTACTCACATGATTAATGCACTCCGGGTGTTAATTAACCCCTTATTTACAACAGACGGTAGATATCAGAAATGGTACTGTACATACAAACAATAATCTAGGCAGTATCTTTGAGCTGTTTATATCTCTAATAGTATACATGTGATAATCAATTGGCTGGCATTCATGAAGTCTGACATAGCTAATTACAAAGTTTTTTCTGCAGGTGGTAATATTTTTACTGTGTTAACTATGTTATCATCAAATATTTGTGAATTAATCAGCAAGCAGGGTATACGACTCAAATTAGAAAACTAGTTGCGAGGACAAAGTGAACATGTATAAATTTTGATAAAAATAGCAAAGTACTGAAGTATGATATACTGTACATTATGTACGGTTGGATAAGAGAGTATTTAGCCACAGTGTGGCTGACGTGACTGCATATATGTCTGTGATAATTAATTACCTACCTATTATGCGAAGAATGTTACTCCGTGTGATGAAATGTTGCGGGTTTTATGATATGGCATTTATGATTCGTTCATCAACTTGTTGAGTTTAATGAGAAAATAGAAAGAAGTGTACACAAAGAATATTTTTCGTTTAAATTAAAAGAACTAATTATACACCACATAGCATTGGTAATATTGGTGATCAAATACATGAAAAGGAAAAAAAAAAGAAAAAAGGAGGGGTTCAGAAAAAGCATACATGGACAGTATTTAAACTAAGAACAAATTTATGATTTTCTTGTCATAAGGATTGGTTTTGGTGCCCAGGGGGTAAAGTTGGGGAGGCAGTGAATACCTTTTTTTCTCTTATTAGGCTCCAATTACACGTACTGATGTTTCGTTGATGCTTGCATTGATTTCATATTTCATATATCTATATATCTATCTATATATATATATATATATATATATATATATATATCTATATATATATATATATATATATATATATATATATATATATATATATATATACATATAGATATATATATATATATATATTTATTTATATATATATATATATTCTGAACCTTGTCAGTCTGTAAAAATACTTTTATTGGAAGTACAGTATATGGAACAATCGAACACTACATATCCTTTGACTGACATTTTCTTCCTTTGTACAGCCTACTACAAAATGTAATTTCCATATCAATTAACCTAGCTGCTGTCAAGTTGTTTTCGAAAACACAAGTAATTAAGTACAACCAAAACCATGATAAATACTTAAAACGATTAACTTTACGGTTGGATGTGGCTGGTTGGACTTGTATTGTTTCCTTTTGTCATTCCTGGGGATGTTTATCTTAGATTAAGATTTTTGGAAATCATACTTGGAGAGAATGTGACAAAATTAAAGTATCTTTGAATAAAGGAGAGAATGTTACATTTAGAGTAGGATCTATTAAAGGCAAGTTGTGTGTTGAAATGTAGACTTAATATGATTTACATAAGTATCTGCACTCATGGTAGAGCCAATATATAGTAATATAGTTACATATATGTATACTTAAACGGATATGCTTGGCTTAGTACGTTATCACTGCAAAGGATATAGATATATATAATGACTTGTGACCCATAATTATGTTAACTGTGTTGTGGATCAGGGGTGGGGGGGGGGTATTAATAGAACAGGATCTATTAACGAATAGTTGTGTATTCTAAAAAAATTAACTATTTTTTACAAAAGTATACATGTACTCCCATGGTAGAGCCAATAAATAGTCAGAGTAATATGTATATATTATTTGTTACTCAAAGTTTTACGCCTGGACCGATCAGCCAACTCATGAGACAGGGGTTGTCTGATGACCGCTCAATGTGTGAAACTAAATAACAACTACTAGTATTCCACTAGCCTCAACTAATTCACATCTATACTACGCTCTGTCCACCGGACATAGAGCACTCTGCGCTAAGATGGACGCCAACCAACCAAACATATGTATATTTATATATATTTTTATATAGAAATAAATCTAGAGCAATACACCAGAAAAATTCCCAGATCTTGTGTCACAGTCTGAAGTCTGTACCACTCGACCACAGTGATTCTACTGGTGGGTGAATGCTAATAAACTGGCTTTATAGAGGGCTGTCAATGAGGGCGAAATTTATGATTGTACTGAGTGCTTTTGAATCTGTCAATTTACACAGCATTACCCCCTTTTTTTTGACAGGCTAGCCAAGCCTTAAAATAAGAAACGAATGTGTAGCAAGTGGTATGACAGATACATATTAAATTCATAAAGATCAACACACCAGAAAAAATTCCACGGTTCTTTGCAATTAACATTAACGATAACTGCTTTGGTAGTTCTCGTAACTACTTTACATTACAGCAATTAAGACTATGCAGTGTTAGAATTAATATGAAATATTCACCTCATATGGATATGGTTATGGTTAGGCCTTCATATGTTTTGCATTAGATTTAAAAACATACCAAACCTTTGACTCCATGTACAGTATGCCACAGTACGAAAGTATGTTGACATGATAATGAATCACAGGGTAACCTTGATTTATTTTTTTTTAAATTTATTTCTTGTATCTAATGAAAAATGCTGTGGTTCCTGTGTAACAGACTGCCACACACAGGGAATAATTAAGTCAGTGGCGGAGCGTCCATACAGTCAGGGGGGCGGGTGCCCCCCTGACGGACTCAAATGGACTTTTTACTTATTCGCGATTATTGACTTTTTATTGCGCTCTCATCGCCTATTGACATTTGTCACATTTTGTTGGCGATGACACCTATTTATTCTTCGTTTATCAGCAAATTAGCAAGGCCCGGAAAGGGTCATTTCCGGTGATCTAGGGAGTATCTTTACTCAAAAAGTGTTTGTACGCTCCGTGCCAACCTGTGGTGGCGCTCAGCTTAGTGTCGAAAGCGCCCCTACAGGCCATTCTCAGCCCCCCAATACCCCTAGCTCCGCCACTGAATTAAGTGTTTTCATATTTTTCTATCATTGGATATAGTTCCCACATGTCGGAAACGGCTATGCATCGTTACACTTGGATAGAAAATCACCATTTTGTATAGCATTTTGCGACGCGATACTGGGATAAATTATTCCCTGAATGTTCGTTCTTGCCCGAAGCTCGGTGTGGGACCCTGCACTCCGCATGAACCAGGGATCACGCCTAGCTGTGTTGGATGCATCCTGTCAGAGAGGCAGGGGGAGGGGGGGGGGACTACTATACAGTCGATTAATGGAACATTGACAATTAGGAAATTGTTAACACAAATTTTTTTTAAAGTTATTTTTATGCTGTTAATAGCTTTTGAACTGTCCAACTGTCTAGATGAAGTTAATTCTGACTATGCAATATATGTTTATCTCCGTGCATCCACCTCGGTCCCATGGACGTGACCAAAAACAAATCTGAAGAAAAAAACAAGCAATTAAATAAAAAATAAACATAAGACCTACTGTACAGTAGACTTAGAGATTCAATAATATAAAAATATAATATAAGGCATAAAATAGTTTTACAATGTGTATGAATGTCCGTTTCACCTACGTTGTTATATTTACAGTGTGGGACCCTATATATACCCTATAATATATACCCTATATTATACCCTATATATACCCTATATATACCCTATATTATATTTACAGCAAGCAGCACTAGTTTTATTTTGCAAGCTGTGTTCCTCCCTCAAGATAGTAATCAAACATTGATCAACTTTTTTTTTTTTTTTTCTAACTGTACGACCTTTGACCTGGGTGAGTTGCCCAAACTGGCTATTTCAGCAGCTGGTGGCCAGGGACATGTTTCTGTCTGTGAACAAAAGTAAAAGTTTGTGCCTGGCGGGGCAACCAGAAGTAAGAATGGAACCCCCAAATAGTAACACAGATTATTTTCACCTTCATGGCAGTGACCCAGTTCACAAGTTTTTTTTACTTTTTTTTTCGAGTGATCCCCCAGGGATTCCATGAAAAGAAAATGTTTGAGGTAGATATAGCATTGAAAAAACACAGTTCATATCTTCACCTGGATGAATAACTTTTGTGTTCAAAACATGACCAACCCTTTTCCTATTTAAAATTATATATATACAGGTAGCCCTGTTTTTATCAAGAAAAACAAAAATCTGTTCTCGGATAGTGGATAAAAGATTTCAAAGTCTGCCATGGAGTTTAATTTTACTGTTGATTACACACATAGGACGACGTAGAGATCATTTCCAAACATTTGGAAATGGTGCTATCATTTTGCTATATATATATTGAATTGATGTCATTTGCTTGTAAATTATCCTGTCTGGTGTTATAAGCTATTGCATGTGTTATTTTAACACCGCAGTGTACTTATTTCTTGTATAAATTTCTGTATTTGTCGATGTATGTATGCTTCATTTTTGGTTTTTATTCAACCTCTGCCGGAAGGCTTTATGGTGAAGTGTAAATGGAACCACAAGTTAATACATGTCTTGGGAATAACTTAAGTGTTCACATTTTGTGTAGCAGGTTTGACATACTGTAGCCTAGCTCTGAATTTTGTCGGTGCTCATTAAAATAATGTTGTATGGTTGTTTACTGTGTAAAACAGTGCTATGCATCTTTGACCCTTGCGTGACAAATCAACGATTTTAAATTTGAATACAGCATTTTGCAGTGTGAGACAGTAACAATTATTCCCTGCATGTGGAAGGCGTGTGTTTCAGACAGCCAAAAAACTCAGAATATCGTGGTTGTAACTTTTTTTAAAAGTTTCATAATTTAATTTGCACTCCTTTGGTGCTCTTAGCCTGTGTCAGTAAGTAGGTCTAACAGTTGGGAGAGGGCTGCACGACTTGGCTTTTACTGGTAGTAATATGTTTTTTTTAAAAGTCTAAAAAATAAATACAAAATGCAATGATAAAGTTGTCCTAAAACTCGGTACAAAAAGTGGTTTTATTAATGGAAAGTTAAATACTTTTTGTGAACATGTATGTGTTCTTTCAATTCAGTTCAAACTTCAAAGCATCTTTGTATTTTTTTGAAGGGTATATTTGAATGAATTGAGTGCTAGAGGGCAATATTGTAGTTGTGAAACAGTACGATGTGAAGATGATCCAACTCGACCAGGAAGTAAAATGTTTATAATGCTTTGGCCTCAGTCATGCGTTCTGTAGTGATACAGCTATAGAGTAGGACTCGATAAATAACTGACTTTTCACAGAAGATCAAGTTTGCCTTCCCCTCCCCCTACACCCTGCCATCCCCATACCAGAGAAATTACTGAGCTGAAAGGAATACAAAATTGGTAAATATTAAGCTTTTTTCTTTTTAACCCTTCCAATTTTGTAGACCTAGTTCAGTTGACATGTTGTTCATTGCACTAAATTTCTTTTTCAACTTTTTTTCCCCCTAAATTTTTAAATTTTGTTTCTTTAAATTGTGTATCGTGAAGAACAGATAAATATAAAGCTTTTTAAATATACAGCTTATAATACTTTTTAACACACATCAATATTTTGTTTAGTTCCTCAATCCCTGCAGTGTAGCTACCCTGATTTTGCTGCAACCCTGAGGGATATCACTTTCTGTAAATTTTTGAAGTATTGGATCAACATGCATGTAAACTTAACATGTACAAAGAACTATACCCACTCGCTATATCAGTTCTATCCTGCACTGTACAGCAAACTGAGTATGCATGTCCAGTCGATGTTCGACCACATCGTCAACACCTGAGTGCATACTGTACGTGTATACACATGTCTATACGCCGCTGTATACATGGAGGAGGTAAAAATTCTATTTAGTTAAGACTATATCATTTTCCTTCTTCTTCTTCAAGTGACATATGACAGATCTAGGTTGCTTAATCCCTCCATATCTGAATTGATTTTTTCTGAACGACTTTGTTGACACTTAGGAGTGCATGCATGCATGCGTGAATGTACATCACACATTAACAAAATAACACATTTATAAACATTGTATTACCCAACACATACAAAGAGCAAGCTAAATATTCCCAAATAGTGCAAACTCTTTGAGGTCATTTTTCATCACACCAAATTCCTCCGGTTCATTTCTTTTTACCCATAAAGTGTCGTCTCGTATTCATGTTGCAGCTGTAAAATAGATTCCATGTTTTCTTCAAGTACCCACATACATGTATATATATATACAACACGCTGCAGACGTACATATATGTTAGATCATGTAGCCCCTCGCTGCTAAGTTTTTGCAATTTTCTGCGATTGAGGTTCCTCCGTTAATCCTCTCTGGCGCCCATTCTACTTTTTAACGATTCCGCATCCTGATGGAGAAGAGCTGGAGGAGATGATGCTCGGTAAGAAAAAAAAAAGAAAGGATTTATCGACAGCTATCGCAGGCGTGAAAAAGTGCAAAGTATATGTCATCAATCAGCCCGCTTTCTCCACGGTAACCTTGAAAGGAACTTTCGTCGGAGTTCTCTCCGACAAATTGGCTTGGCAAAGCTATTCGAGCGTATGAATTTGTGATGAGGATCACGATTGCAAAAATCCCCGGCAATATATACAGTGGGCATGTTTTCTTCAAACCCGTGCGCAGTCATGAACCGAATCGCTATTCGACACACGTACTGTATGCATGGAGAACCCGCATACATACATACATACATGTATGTGCTTAAAATTAGAGTGGTGAAGAATATATACAAAATTTGCGAACAAACACCCATAATGTACATGTCATCAATATTGACAGATTTTTTTCAAGTTTGTATATCCGTGGGTTGAACCAATTTTTTTTTTTTTTTTTAGCCTATGAATGGTAAAGCTTAAGTGAGCCTTTGATAGTTGAAGTCTAAGGGAAACTTCAACATGATCATAATTAAACATGAGAGTTATCTTTTAAAGAAGTCTGTTTTTTTAATATTTTTTTATTACTGAAGACTGTTTTGTAAACATTTGTTGGGAGTATCATATTAGCTGTTCTAATTCTGGATGGGAATCCAGGTGTTTTAGCAATGTACATGGTTATATAAATAAAGGCAGCAATCTGAGTTTGTTAGCTTTATATATGTCAATTGCAGGTTTACACTATTTGAGGTACATGTAAAATGAGAAACACTAATTTTTGTTGTAATGAGCATTCGCCTGGCGAAACGATCCGAAAACGTCTCAGAAAGAGCTCTCCCGCATATTCTAACCTTTGAAAGTATTATTTCCGGACATTTGAGAGGAGAATTGTTTTTAAATTTCTGAAAAGGTCAGAGGTGAATTTGATTATCTTGACTTATAAAGTTACAGTCTTAGGAATGTAATTCATTAAGCATTGAAATGTGATGAAATTTTTTCATTCAGTTCCTACTTGCCAATTTTCAAGCAACACAGGTGTGATGTATATATGTCATATTAGATGCCATTGACAAAAAAACATTTTGGTTTGTCAAGTATTTTGCCTCTCAGATCTTTCAACATTGGTTACATGCGTTCAACATTCACTATGTACAGCAATGTTTCAGGCATGAGCTTTTTCTAACTCGGGGACAAAAACTATTATCCTAACACACTGTAGCATACACAAACTGAAGCCTATACCGCAATTTTTGCAAAGTTCCGTGATTTTTTTTCCACCCCAGGCGTCATCCCTGAATGTTAAAAGCTTATATTGCCAAGTAACATGGGTGCATTCATCAATGTTTTTACTTTTCTAGGTAGACAATTATACTCACATTTTGAAGAAAAAACAAAGCATCTTCTGGTACAATTGTTCAAGCAAGCAGGTGTGATATGCCAGGTGATAAAAATAAAATAAAATGATTTTGATTTGTTTTTACTTTTCTCTCTGATCTGTAAAACTGGGTATAGTTTCAACATTCACACTACCTGTACAGAAATTGTAAAGCTTTCAATTACCTGGGAACATGGGTGCATTCATTGATGTATTTTACTTTCTAGGTAGAAAATTATACTCACAAAATTTGAAGGAAAACAAAGCATCGTTTGGTACTGTACGTTGTTGATCGATGGACATCTCACTCCAAAAACTGCTTGCTTGCTCTGAATACGAAACATAAAAACATAAAGACACATAAACTTCTTGTATCTTTTGTAAATTGTATCTTGAAAACGGAATGTAGGAATCGAATGAAAGTATTAATAGAGTATCGACACAATCGGCACCTGGAAGGGGATTTATTCGACGATGCCAAGCAGCCCAGATGCATTGTGGGAGAGCTGTAGAAGAACAAATGGCTTGTTTTAAGATATATACTTACACTTCATGTCGTCAGTCGGGTGGTATCAAGTAATTTACATACACTAGCACAATCATGTATTTTCTTTTGCCAATTTGGAAGACCATTTCAGTTGCGGATAAGACTGTGGATTTCCCATGGCTGAAAAACCCACCTTTACTTTGGCCCGCCGGGGATCCAAAACCCACAATCCCTCCCAGATGCTGGGTTTCATTAATGTCAACGTCTGTTATCCACTCCACCACAGTGCACTCTGGTACTCAAGTCACAGCAGGATGCTTGGATCCTTTTCTAACTTTTACATGCCAACAGGCCATTTTTTACATGCCAAAAAGCCAGTTTTTACATGCCAAAAAAGCCATTTTTTGCATGCCAAAAAAGCCATTTTTTACATGCCAAAAAGCCAGTTTATTCCAGAACCATGCATCCTTAAAGTTGGAAGTAAAAATGCTTATCGCATGATGAATATAGGTGGATTTACTAGCATATTTGACCTGCTAGCATATTTTGGGATCTTCATAGTGACATACGGTTGGACTCTAACGTGTGTTACATCGATATGATTGTCATGAGAAATGCGGAAATAGTGCCGTTTATTTCATCGAATCCTAGAATTAGTCATCGGTTCTCCCAATGGAGTAATAATAATGAACAAATAGATACACTGTAAACACAATTCCTAGCTTTCGACATGAAGAGCTATGAAGATAAATTCAGTGGAATTTGGCTGGGATTGGAAAAAGAAAGTATGTACAACGCCTCAACTCTAAACGTGTGATATCAGTTGTATCGCAAACGTTAAAAGTAGACAGAAAAATTGAATAGATTACGCAAAATTTTTTCGTTTGCTGCATCGGTTAATTTTCCCGTTTCATAACTGTTTAACAGTTGCTGCCCTCTATGTTTTCTTTCTCCCACTTCCCTTTTGTTGCTTTAGCCCGCAGAGCAGATGTATGGTCCAATGATGACTCCTGTAGTCTAACCCTCTATTTCCCCTTTTTGTTTTTCCTGCATAATACTTAGTATATATCATGTTTAACTGTTTTTTGCTCTTTTTTCCCTTGTTTTTCTTTCCCTTCTCTCCTCTTGGCTTTTCAGCCCACATTGCTGTGCACTGGCATGTTTTTATCTATTTTTTTCTTTTTTTTGGTCTTATTTATCCAGATACGTAGAGCTATAGAGCGAGGTATAGCTAAGCTTTGGTGATACATACTTGCATGCATGCATGCATGCATAAATAAGCATGTCTCGGATGTAGCCTATACATTACTCAACAGGAGCGACGTCATTACCAGAGTAGCGTTAAACCATCCATCAAGACGCGCATTGTCATATTAATGCAATTACAGAGAGAAGCACCTGAGGCATGGTGCAGCCGGTCCCTTAATGATGTGAAGGCTCCTTCCGTAATTTGCATGTTTTGTTATCGTCGCTGCACTCACTCGACTGGAAAAAGAAGTAGAAATTGTCGTAGCTGCTTCTCCTCGTTCTTCATCATCATCCTCATCTTCTTACTTCTTCTCCTTAAAAAGTGTCATCACGTTTTTTTTTTTTTTTTGAACTTGAGGAAAAAAACAAGAGGTTTTTTTTTTTTTTTTTCCGAGTCTTCATTATGGTTGTGTCTTAACACACTAAGCTTGGAATTATGTCATCATCTTCACCGTAAGTTTAAAAATATTTTATATTTATTTTAAAAGAGAAGAAGAATGAAAGGAAGGAAGGAAAGAATGACACGATCGAGGCTTTACTAATGGATAGGATGTATGTTGTGCTGAAGACCTACCGTATAATTTCAACACCGTCTCTATGTTTTAATACTGTATGTAATTCATAGCGTGCTTGCAAAGCAAGTGCGTTCATATTTTCGAACGATGCATGCTTTAAGTACTACGCATGTTGGTGTCGTGCAGAATTATTACTGGTCGTTATTTACAAAGTGGAATCATCAAGAAAAATACTTTCTTCCAGTTTAAGATCAGTATTTTTTGTAGGAATTTAGGTCCTTGATTTTTGAATGCTTTTTTGAATTCTTTTTGTGCCATATGTTTCTAAATATAAACAATAAGAAGAAAAAGGTAAAGATGCTTATAGGTGCATGTTAACATTGATATGTATACTAAAAGTATCAGTTGGTTTGTGGAACAGGTTTGTTTTGTTGGTTGTGTTTTTGTTTTTTGAAGATCGATTTCTAATCAAGTAGAGTGGTTTTGAATGTTAAGTAAAGATGACTGTGCTATCTGATGGTACCTAACTTTTTCCTTTTTTACCCCGCCAAAAAAACTTGGTTTCAAAAGAAAAGCAAGATCAGTTAGTGATAGTAGAGGTTTACAAGAAGAAAATATAATTACAAAATATAGATGAACAAAAAACATGAACTTACTTTAGAGTTTTAATGAATATTTCTTAATGAATAAGTTTTATAAATTATAAATAAGTAATTATAACGATTTTAATGAATAGAGCTTTAATAATAAAGTTTTTCAAGTCAGTTGTGGTACATTGTGTGGCATCATGAGGTTCAGTACTTACCATATTCTTGGACATTTATGCTCTCCTGTAACATTTTTTTCATTTTTCATACTACCTATTTAACTTTTAAAAACGAAAGCGTAAAAAATCACAAATATAAATACCCCATCGGTGTTTGATCTGTAAATCTTCCAGATTGGTGCTAAATATCGTCGCACAAAGTTGGGCAATTCGGCGATAAACAAGATTTTCAAAGCAATTTAAAACTTGAAACTTTTGGGGAAATTGGAAGATGTTAGGAATTTAAACAATTTTCTGCACATGGCATGAACACAAACTACAAAAGAACAATGTTTGGTAAAGGAAATCGTAATGTGCCAATAATAATAGGGTGAGGATGTACTGTTGGTCCGCAGACGATGTATGGACGATGTATAGTTTACATTGTCATTAATGCGGTGCAGGTATGTCACGCAATTACAAAGTGTCTTAAAGTTACACATGTTTGCTAAATGCTGAAAAAAAAAACAGTTAAGGCATGGTATAATTTAGTGTTAAAATTTTGTGTAGCATCTATTCTTGGTTTCAAACATTGCTGTGCCCATTTTGCATAGCATAAATTTGGTTATGGGATCAATGATGAATAAAGCCATACAGTACATGAATATTCACAATTAATTGCTTGGCTATATCACTCTAAAATTTAATTATAAAAAAAAAAAACCATCTTGTAATGTATTCATACATAAATACATTTATAAACATTAGTCTACCATATAAGTAAGTCATTGATCAACATTTGGAATATGTAAAACTTTAGATGTGGGCAATACCTTTTTTTGTCACATAAGGGGGGGTGCAAAGCAGACTATTTTGCATTGGGTTGTGATCTTTTGAAGTTTCTTGCTGTACAAATAAGCCATGCCCTACATGCATGTTCATACAGTTTTAAATATTTATTGAATTATTGAAAGGTCTATTGTACAAAATACAGTATAAAGTGGTTTATACCATCAATTTTCATTAACGGAATTATTCAACAGAATAATTGCATTTTTACAAAGATTTTTGTAACCAAATAGTGTGCCCAAATCTTGAGAATGCGAAATTCCATTCACAAATTACAACATGTTTTTTTTTAAATTTTATCACAGCTATAAAACAAAGCACCCTTTTCGACTTTCTTACTGATATCATCAGCGAGTTGTTACTGTATATTTAGTACGTGGCCATTATAAGACACACATTAGTCTGTACATGCTATACAGACAAAACCAATGGCAAGCTGTCGATAGATAGAAACTTACAAAAAGCGTACAAAACTTTTGTTATAGCACAGACTTTTTCCACATAAGGAGACAACCTCTGGTCCTGCTGTCACCCGAAAATCCCATTTTTTTTTTTTTTTTACATTTACATTTTGTTACATTACTCCCGTTTTAGAAACATTCTGTTTATATATTTCAAATTCACGCAGGTCTTCTTTCCTCTGTACGTCTTTCTTTCTCTGCGATCGCTAAGATTGTTGACAATCATGCTTGATGTAATGTGTAACACACTCCCCTGGAGGGCCAAGGATGATCACTCTATCAAGAAGAAAGAAGGAAAGAGAGAGAATAAAAAGGAAAAGACACATACAGATATATAAAAAGAAAAAAGAAGAAGAAGTTACTTTCATGAAAAGAAGTACAAAAGCAAAAATGTAAATATGAAAAATGCCTTGGGCTAAGCTACTCTGTGCTGCACTTACTTGCTTATGGTTGAATTTTTATCCTGTGCCACAGATGATGGAAAAGAAAAAAAAAAGGGCTTTTACTAATTGAGTTACTACGTTACAAATTTTTTTCCTCCGTTTTTTTTCTTTTTTCGTTTTCTTCTTTCGGTTTGGCCGGGCTAGGAATGGGAGAAAGAGAGAGAAGGGATAAATATCTGATAAATACGAAGTAAAAAAAAAAAAAAATAAGACAAAAAAAAAATCGAGCAAAGATGGAAATTAAGGAGAATGCCAGATCAGAGGCAGCTGATGCGATATAGGTTATATGTATCTATACACGTGTGTGCGCAACACACATCTGCATTTAAGAAAAAGTAGTCGTAGTTGCCCTAGGTGACTCTGTTTTTTGCTCGTGTGATGAGATTTTCAAGGTTATAGCGAGAGGATATGAGAAGGGGATACAGACTGGGCAAAAGAGTGATGTTTGCATAATGTAACAGTTTTAATAAGCAAGTTATAAATGGAATAGGCCGACGGCTATACTATCCTCTTAGTAGTAGTAGTAGTACACTCTACATCCAACCACCCGACTGTATTAAACAAATGCGCCGTATTCTTGGTGGTAAGTAATGCAATTTTTTTTTTAAATGACTTGGGTGTTTCTCGTGTTTGATATTTTGATAAATTTTTGTAATTTATAGAAGGGCGGCCCGTACCGTACATTTTGAGAAACCCTCACGTACTTTCTTTAATTACTCGCATGTTTCGTTCGAGTCCGAGCTTTTATCCATCAAAGTTGTCAAAGATTGAGTTTTTCGGTTGAGACGATGTCATTTACTGTCATTTAGGGTTTGAATTCTGTTGTAGTTTTAATGAAAGAAAACGATCGGGAAGAAGAAGGAAAAAAAGAAGCACTTTATATAATGAAAACCTTAAAAAGTTGTTTGTCAATTACTGATTGTTTTTTTTTTTTTAACTTTCTTGCTCTTACATGCATGTGATGAATACTAATATGGAGAGGTGTCTGGGAGGATAAGAGTTTTTAAGAAACTAAATTAATTCTAAACATTGATGTTTAAAAGTGGAAATAATATAATTGTTTACAAGTTGAAATAATATAAAAAAACAAACACATGCAGGTATGTGGTGTATATATTCGACTTGAACACTTGGCCATCTTATGCTTGTATATTTTGGTTTCAAGTTTTACATTTGCACAGCGCTTTGAGCAGCTTTGCTGATTATTGCGCTATATAAATATTACTTATTATTGTAAAAATATCACTCTGTTGATACGGTAAAAGGAGAATTACCTTTCTTGTAGTACATACGAGCTGATATGCAGGTGCTCCGTTTGAATGGACTTCATGAAATGCTTGCATGTGCATAAATATGAGAAAATCCTCAACCTTACAATCCGTATATGTGCACTATGTTCAGATGAAAACATTTTATAATGTTGTCAAAATAATTGTTTCTATTCATCCACTGTATTAAAACTTTAAAATAAAATAAAACTGTTAGCAAGCTGCTTATCCACTAGAGAGCCTGTGTAAGAGAATGTGTAAAAGTAAGTTGGCCTGACGTTTTGATCCTAGCAGGATCTTCTTCAATACAACTTTGACGCATTGCCATAAACGATTGCAGGTATAATATTACTGTTGCACATGGTGGGTACTAAACAGTTGCGGCTAAATAAGTATCAGTTATGTAAATTGCCATTTTTACACAGACACAGATATATATATATCTATATAGGTTAAATATATATAGGCAATATATATATAATAGCTAAATATATATACAGTAGGCTATAGGTTATATGTAGGCTATATATAATTGAAAACGTAATGATTTGGAAAATTTAGAACAGTGAAAAACTTCCAGCCTCCACCAGGGCTCGAACCCGGGCCTCCCGCTTTATATGCGGACACCCTAACCAACTAGGCTATAAACGCTGATTGTATGTCCAGAGGTTTGAAACCGGTAAGGAAGGTCGTAATTCCACTGTAGGCGTTTGTCACCTGTATCGAACAATACTAGTTCTGCTTCTGGTTTTAGGCTATATGTTGCATATGTATATCATTCATGTATACAATGTAGTCAGTCATGTAGCACCAACTATAGGAAAAGCTTTGCATAGGTTTTGTGTTTTGCTTTATTTTTGAAAACAGCTGGCACACAAAACACATGCAATTTTCCCCTTCCTTTGACTTTCCCATCCCGTCCCATCCCCTCACCCCCCCCCCACTTTCTTCAATCTTTCCAACATTCAAGGTAGCAGAAACATTCTTTATACATACCAAAAGACCAATAAATCCACCGCAGCAAAATGAATCAAGATCTGATTTGTAAAGGGGGAAGATTTGTATTCATATAATACAATGTGTGCAAAATACCAAAAGCTTTCTCTGAGAATTTTTACTAAAGACTTTTCTCTGAGAATTTGTGGATTGTTTATCTAGGTGTAATACTCTAAACTCTCCACATTATTCTCAAATATTGAGGAATTTTAAATTAGACAATATAATAAAATATCACAGACAGTTAGAAGGGGAACATTTTTTTTTTTGAACAGTAAGATTTATAAGCAAACAAAGTTTAGATTATCGGTGAGCATAACTACGGTCTAGCCCTAACAGATTTAAAACGGGGAGAATCAAAACTCGATGACCTTTAAGTCTATAAATACAAAGTACACCTTGTGAAAACATTCCAGCAATATTTTTATTGCCAACAAAGAAAAGGCATAAAATGTTGATATAAACAGTAGTACTGGGTTAAATCTTTGTACTGGTTTTTGAGTAGGACTCCATGTAGGCTTCCCTTTTTGTTGGAATGCCTGCATATTGAAGGGAGGGGCCGAAACGTTGCACGTCCTTCCATGGTGTGTATATATACATGTATGTGTGGTGTGATTGAGTTGCATTCTAGTACACACATATATCTGAATAGCTGGATAAAGGAGGAGAGGATCCAAATATAGAAGAAAAACAAAAGAGAATATTTAAAAATCAGGTATTCGACTTGAATATATACAAAAATAAATTAAAAAAAGGTTCTAACTGATATATTTGAAACTGTACTTTAATCAATGTCAGATTTAGCATTGCCCCCAATCATGCTAGAAAGTATGTATGTATTTTAGATCCTCCTGCAAGCAGGAACTTGCGAAGAAGCCTCATTGGCTTATCAAAGCCTCAAGCTGACCGAAGTCAGTCTCTTACATTCATATTTAACGTCCATGATTATGAATTGTCAATTGTCAACAACTCTGTATTAACTGGACGATATACATTAATCTTAGAGTGACTCGAACTGGGGACCTTTAATTGGAAGGCACCGACGTTAACCACTGAGCTGACACTCCTAAAGTGAACACTCCTAAAGTGAAAAAAGGGTTTACTAAAAGAAGCATTTTAACTACCACCCTGAAAGTATATTTCCTCAGTGACAAACATTTTTTTGATCCCTGGTTTATACATGCTATGCAAGGTACTGTGACTTCTGACTGCCATGGCACCATGCACCCAGCAAAGAAAGTGCTAGATATGTATAGGGATTGCCACCAAATAAAGGGCTGGATAGCCAGTTGTTGCTAGAACCTGCTGGGCTTGTAACCCCAGAGGTCACTGGTTCAATTCCTGTTCTAGCCCGTCAATTTTCTTTGGTCTTAATATCCATGATCTACTGCATGGTTAATTTATTAAATGATAAATATGCACTGTGGTATTGTAGCTACAATTTCTTACTTTAATTGTCTACACTCTGCAATCTCTGGAAGTAATTTGGAGATGTAGCAGCACCACCAGCAAAGTATTTGTGAAGAAATGATTTCAAAATTTAAGTATGCTACATTTTTGGGCCAATACATATGACCTTTAAGGGTCACACTTGGCAGATCCGGCTTTAGGAATCACAAATGATTTTCGAGTTGGTTAGCATCATGTTTGATCTCTAGAGTAAGGCAAAATATGTCACCAAAAACAGAACTAGTACTGTTCGATACAGGTGACAAACGCCTACAGTGGAATTACGACCTCCCTTATTGGTTTCGAACCTCTCGACATACATTCAGCCGTCCATAGCCTTGTTGGTTAGGGTGTCCGCATATAAAGCAGGAGGCCGGGTTCGAATCCCGGTGGAGGCTGGAAGTTTTTCCACTGTTCTGAATTTTCCAACTCATTACGTTTTCAATTATATATATATATATATACACATATGATATACTTGTGATATAATTGAATATACATGTTGTACGTGTAAGCGATGCATGTACTGTAGGCCGTCGCAAACACACACAACCAGATACTCTATATAAGTTAGCAGTAGCTGAGATCAATCATGCTGATGAATTCAGAACATGTGTTACATGATGATATGTACATATTATTAAGTTAAATTTACATGAACTTTAAAATATTCATAAGTACCGTATATATCTATATATATGTATCCATGGTAAAATAGATCTGTCTACTTTTGGATGCGGCTGAGATATGTGTCATTTCAACCATCACTGAATTAATTCCTAATTTGGTGTGTGAAAAATGAAAGAAGAATAAATAAAAAATATAAAAACAAGTACGGCATTGCTCAGAACTTCTTTATGTGTACATGGAATATTTACCATAGTTCTGTGACTCTGATAAGAAATGGATAATTTGGCATAAAAGTACTGAAATGTAGCTTAAAGCAGAATTTTGCGTCCTTTTCTATGATTTTTCTCAACCTCACTGATTCCACTTTGCCATAACGACATACATAACTAGCTAATCTATTTATATTTTACTTCAAATGGTGGCATAAAAGTCGAAAAAATTGCAACTTTCAACTTTATTGTTCTCCAAGATATTTTCCGTTGGGAACCCAATAAACCTCGCCCATAATATGAATATTTAAACACTACGAACGTCATTGACAGATACGTAATATAACACCACGCTTGATTTGTGTACAGTCTATATGGCAGTTGTACCAGGGAGTTGCATAACAACTCCCTGGTACAACCAACGCGAAGTCTTGAATCTATTTTTAGCAACGGCTCATAACTAAACCTGCATCTCTGATTGGTTGAATTCAAACTAGTGGGTTTGGCGGAATTGTATGCGATTAATTTTAACTGTGAAATTTGTCGAGGACACTCTTCTCATTTATCGACATAAATCGTTAATTACTCGCTAATTAACGCTCTTGGCAGGGTGAAACTTGGATGGTATCTTAGATTGCTGTTTTATGATTGATACATGTAAAAAAATCGATGCACATGTTAAAAAAGTGGAAAAAAGCGACCCAACGCAAAATGCTGCTTTAAAGCAGTTTAATCTCTGAGGTGATTTTGTTAACTTTTGAAGTTATCTACAGAGACACAAACCCAACCAGGGTTATTGATCTAGATAGAGATAAACTGGGATGAACAAGTCCCCCTTCCTTCTTCCACCTCCCCCACCCCCCCACCTTACTCCACATCCAGGAGACACAAACTCCAAACACGTAATCTGTGCCATTATCCAGAAAAAAATTCTGCATAAGGTGCTGTAAAAATAAAAATACAAAAAACAAAACAAAATGTACCAACAGACCAAAGCAAAGTTTGAAAAGATGAGTCTTGTTTATGAGTGATACCAAAAAGGTGGAAAAAAAAAATCATCACTATGCCATCATGTGTCTATCTAAAAAGAACCTGGCACAAGATGCATTACAGTATATATTTGAGATATAACAATCCGAGGTTACCTGGGTCTGCATCATGCACAGGGATGTGCCCACGCTGGGCGGCACTGGGCGGCCCCGCCCAGCACTAAAAATTACCGCCCAGCACTGTCTTAAAAATCGTGAATCCCGCCCAGCACTATTTTCATCAAAAATCCCTACTTTCCTAACAATATATTCAACATAAATTGGGCCTAGCCTATGCCAAAATCATACGGACTAATAATGCATCAGTTACGCATGCGAGAAACATTACTTACGGCTCTCAATTGGTCCCTTGTAAAATCTCTTTGAAACAAACTAATAACTTTTACCAGGTACGTAATGTATTTCACTAATAAAAAAATTGTAAATTGTTAGCAAAACTAGTACTTGTGTATGTGCTTAAAAAAGCTACAGCATTTTAAGCACAGCATTTAGCATCTGAGCACCTTCAAAAATCGAATAATTTCTCCAAGGGGAGGGGGACACCCCCTCCCCATTAGACCCCTTCCCCAGGATGGCGATCAGTATACCCGGCACTCAGGAAATCTTGAGCACATCCCTGATGCAGTCACTGTATCCAGTACAGTACTGATAAAATTATAGTTGTCTTAAAAGTACAACACAAAATTTGACATTGTAACTGTTGTCTATATATATATACCAGGAGTTTTCTTCATCCCTATGACCGACAATGGATCTTCCCTTGTCGTCAACCTTTAAAGAATGTTCACCTCTGACCGCGGTCGGTTGTTGACCCTGTCTTGGGGACTGTTGCATGTGACACAGGAATAAGACTATATACTTGACTATGATGACAGGTACCTTGTAATAGTTTAAAGTGGTATATATTGTACTGAAGTATTCACTGATTGAATATAGATATTTAAAATAAAAATATTGGTTTATTTGAAAACACTAACACTATCAGCTCATACAGTTATTACAGTATTATGTATGAAGGAATTATTGGGCAAACTATACAAATGTAGGTGTGTATGTATGTATGTATATATGTCATGGGGGTTGTGCACTGGGTTTATTTACTTCACTTTTTGCTTACCTATCTCCTCACAACCTTAGCACCCGTTCTACCACCGGTTAACACTGTGCGCCCTTTATGACCAGGCTCCCTGTTCATTGTCCTTCCTTCTCATTCTACCATTTTAAGTGCCTGCCCATAGTATTAAATATGTTTGTGCCTCCAATGTCCCCCCCCCCTCCCCACCATCCTCCTGCCTCAAGAATATTGGGGTTTCTGGTACCATATCCCAGTATCTGCTCATAGAGGTCTGCACTTATCTGAGCCACACTTCAAGAGTACTATAGTCTCTGGAAGACCAATTGAACTAATTTATGATCATTTTAGTATTTATCATTTTATTTTCCCTCAAAGTTGGGATTAGCATCCACTTTTGTTTTTACTGCTGCTATCCTCATTCTTGTTTGATCATGTATGGTTCAGTGTGGCCTACATCCTAAAGTTCAACCAGCATTCGTTTGAACAAAGAAGTTACGATAAGTACTTATTGAAACAGATTCCTGTGACCATATTTTGATGAGCAAAGTGATATGTTATGGTAACAAACTTTTTCAGGCTAATAGTTTCAAACTTTTTCGTAATAGCACATTTAAGTTTTGTTGTTGTAGTTAGGTCATTTGTGGCAGTCGTATTGATTAAATTTGTATGTCTGTATTATATATACGTAAACACTGAGAAGCGACAATCGTGAACTGACGAAGAGCTAGTTTTGCTCAAAAGCTCAGCAAAAACTAATCATTGGCCGCTTTACTTCAATCACTCACCTAATGTAATTTTTATATCTCACTCGAGATCCAGCCACTCTCTAAATACAGCATAGTTGTTTGACAGTTTTTTCTGTTATTCTGATATAGACTTGTATGCATATGCATATATGCATATATATATATATATATACATACATATCTCTATATAAATATATATATTTCTATATATATCTATTTATATTATTTGGTTCTAATTTCATCTATGCAACTTACACTTATCTAGCGTCATACTTTCAATGTGTCACATTTTGTACTTTTCATTCGACTGCCAAGTATTGCTGATGAAGGTCCCAGGGGGACCAAATTTGGAAAATTCCAATATATTTTCTAAAACTTACTCCAAGTTATTTGTCAATTATGATTTATATCTTATTTCTCTGGTTTACTCTAATAATATATATACACATGATATGCATATATAGAAACTATTGAAAGTTCATTTAAGTAGGTCATCTTTGTTGTCATATCAAAACACACATATTGCTTGGATACGGTATTATTCTATTTTCTTTGCTACCGCTAATCTTTTTCTCTCATTGCCGTTGATCCGTTTAATTTGCTTTCATTTCAAGCCAGATATAAACACTACCCTTTCCACCTTTTTTTTTCCAATTCCCTTCTTGGTTTTTTTTTCAATTAGTGAGAACAAAACCGGACGTGACTATTGTGTGCAGTATTAATAAAAGGGTTTAAGTGAGGGCAAAAGTTAATGTGTACTGTAATAGGTTCAGTGATCATTGAGACAGCAGAGTGGATCATGTCGCGAACCGTCCACGTTTCCACACCTGTTTGATAAAAGGTGACTGATCGTTAGGCACCCGTATCCAACAACATGTTAAACAACTACATCATCAACTCGATATGACAGAGTGAAAAAGTAAGTGGGGTCCTCTGTTAAATAGTACGATACAAAAGTATACTAAGGAATATAGACCCCAGAGCATAGAAGAAATGGATCCTGTGCCCTAAGTAGGATTTCATGGCACACTCAGTGGGGGGTATAGGGTAATACTGTGAGTTAGGGACAATAGCCCCCATCCCATTGACATACTGTATAAGGTTCAACTGTCCTAATGTTACTAATAGCTAGGCTGTAGGATCCTCTGCCCTACACAGGATTTCAAGGCAAACTCAGTGGGTATAGGGTAGTACTGTGAGTTACGGACAACACCCACCCCATAGACATACTGTATAAGGTTCAACTGTCCTAATGTTACTAATAGCTAGGCTGTAGGATCCTCTGCCCTACATAGGATTTCATGGCAAACTCAGTGGGTATAGGGTAATACTGTGAGTTAGGGACAACACCCACCCCATAGACATACTGTATAAGGTTCAACTGTCCTAATGTTACTAATAGCTAGGCTGTAGGATCCTCTGCCCTACACAGGATTTCATGGCAAACTCAGTGGGTATAGGGTAATTCTGTGAGTTACGGACAACACCCACCCCATAGACATACTGTATAAGGTTCAACTGTCCTAATGTTACTAATAGCTAGGCTGTAGGATCCTCTGCCCTACACAGGATTTCAAGGCAAACTCAGTGGGTATAGGGTAATTCTGTGAGTTACGGACAACACCCACCCCATAGACATACTGTATAAGGTTCAACTGTCCTAATGTTACTAATAGCTAGGCTGTAGGATCCTCTGCCCTACACAGGATTTCATGGCAAACTCAGTGGGTATAGGGTAATTCTGTGAGTTACGGACAACACCCACCCCATAGGCATACTGTATAAGGTTCAACTGTCCTAATGTTACTAATAGCTAGGCTGTAGGATCCTCTGCCCTACATAGGATTGCATTGCAAACTCAGTGGGGGGATAGGGTAATACTGTGAGTTATGGACAATAACCCCCATCCCATAGACATACTTTATAAGGTTCAATTGTCCTAATGTTACTAATAGCTAGGCTGTAGGATCCTCTGCCCTACACAGGATTTCAAGGCAAACTCAGTGGGTATAGGGTAATTACTGTGAGTTAGGGACAATAGCCCCCATCCCATAGACATTTAATGTTACAGTGACCCTAATGTTACTATTTAGCTAGTTCTAGTTTATAATAGAGTGAAGTACTGTGGTGTACCTCACTAGCACACAGACCAAAGAAATGGATCTAGAGTAACCCTACGTAAGGCTACAATTAGGATAACTTTCACTGTTATCCAACTTATCAAACCACTGAGTGAATAACCATGTGTTATATGATCTATATGGCTTATATACAGAGCAGATAAATGGTACATTTCAGTTAATCTCACTTAGGACGCTAGCCTAACATACATTTTAGTTGTATGCTGCATGAAACTCCACTATCATCCTGGATTACTCATGAATACAGTACATTGCTTGCATGCTAACTTTTGACTGGTAGTCTGTGAATCTTTGGCTGAGTATTGTCTGCTCAATTTGTTTTGAAAATATCCAAAACAAATTACAGGATGGTAGTAGAAATCGAAAAAATATGAGTAAAAAGACTAAACTGAAGTTTATGTCTTATGGTCATTTTAAATAATTAAAATAAGAAAGAGTAAAGAAAATGAAAAGAAAAATTTGTCTCAAAATTGTAATTACTTTTTTATCAACTTTTTCATCGAATCTGTCCTGTTATTGCAAACAACTGGTTGAAAATGCAGAAAATAGTTTACGAGTATGAAATAAAAACTCTTTATATTACTTCTAAAGAAAATTCTTGTGAAGAAAAATGAAAAATAGGGTCAAGTAAATGCTTGATACAGACACTTCAAAAATATTTAAAAATGTAATAATAATAATAGAAACTTATACATGCATATATATATTTATAAACAGTGGAATTACGACCTTCCTTACTGGTTTCAAACCTCTGGACCTACAATCAGCGTCCATAGCCTAGTGGTTATGGTGCCCAGTCATCTTTCCCTTCCCTATCCCTTCCCAAACAAAAAGCAAAACAAACAAACCCTATATTAATACCCATTTTGTTGTATTACATTGCAATATACCCCATATTGCATCTAAGCATTTTTGTTTTTGCAAATATTAAGAGGATATTATTCCCAGTGCTCTATATACATATATATTACTTTAAATTTGTTGTACCAATGAGAAACACTGGATGACAACTGATAATATATTTTTTTCCCCTTCTGAATTATTGACTGCATGCTACCAGCACACAGGGAGTAGCATAGGGCCACCGCTAATGCACCAATCAAGTACGGTCCTCTTCCTCCTCCAACTGGGGAGTTTCGGAGGTAGCTTTCATGGGGCCCCGAAATAACAACATCTAATAGCACACAGGGGAACAGCAGGAATCTGTCGGTCCAACCCCTTTGCCCTGGCAGGAGTCGATAGTGTCATTGATCCCACAGATGTTGAACTTTTGAAGAGGGAATATAGAGTTTAAACTGGCAGTAAAAGAGAGAAAAGTTTGATGTCATTATAGAGTTGAACACCAGACAGCAGGGGGTACTGTGTATATGTGATACTTCTCTGTAGGTAGGTTACTGCTATTGGTATCTATAGGTACAGGTGTTGATCAGTGTGTAGTACATTTCATTTTATTTCATTTCATTTATTTATTTTTGTTCTATCACAACATAAGTATGACTATATGACATAGAAGGAGATAAGAAACAAACTTGTGAAAGGAATTGTACTAAAAAGCCCTTGTCAGGTAGTGACACTCCCTGAAAAAATACAGAACTTTACAATTAGAAAAGAGAACCCAAAAAACAAAACAATGAGTACCACCCCTTCCTCTCCCTTCCCTCACCCCCCTCCCCCCAGTTTCATTTCGCAGTTCTAGTACATGTTGATGAAGTGCTTTTGTAAGCTTTCAAAAGCAACTAAAGAAGGCATCGCCTTTAAAGTGAAAGGTAGGGGATTCCAAAGTAGTACATAGCATTGCCCATAATTGGTATTGTCTTTAAATTAAGTCAATTCAAGCAGCTTTTTGGGTAACTATCGGTGAAATTTTAGGTATTTATAACACACACAGTTACGTCCCTCGTACGCATTATCCGCTAATACTAAACTCAAATTGGTCAAGGCTTTAAACAGGAGGTAAATCCACCATCCATCCAGGCCCAGACTCCTCTTTCATCTTTTGGACCATTCGTATGGTGAGATTGTGCAAAATTGGTCCAATTTTGATCATTTAGATGTTTTTAGTTTTTGACTGGGGGGGTAATTGTTATTCTTAGGTAAGTGCGTTGTTAACAAATTCCCAGAACAGGTAGGTGGTTTTGGGGGATTTCAAATAAGAAAAGAAAAACAAGGGGGGTCAACAACACACACTTTTCCCTTTTCAGTTTAACATTAAACTGATTTAGCCTTTCCACATTTAGAGTGGCTGTCTACTACAAGCAGAAACATAGATCCTAAAAATGGACCTGCGAAATCTACATGTATTCTTTGCCAAGGCTCTGTCTGCCATCTCCATGGGTTTACAGGCGCTTTGGGTGGCAAAGTTTGGTACTGTCGACAATCATCGCATGACCCTACTAACTTTTTTTTACGTGTAGAAACGTATAGTCCTAGCCTAACCACTTTATCATTGGCGTTAATGTCAGGCTATCGCACAGTCTTTACTGCACTAACATACCGGGATAGGAATGTAGCGTTTACCCTTCTGGTGAGTTGAGAACACGTTTGAGTTCTTTGAAACCATCTCTGAGTACCAAGTTATCATTTCAAATGGTGATGTTATTTTATAAAACTAAGAAGAAATTTAAAAAAAAATAAAGTAAGTTGCTCCATCTCCACCATTGTATTTATATAATGTGGAAATAAATCAAACTCAAACACAGTAAGTTTTAGAATATGCGTCTCAATATGAACACACCTCAGTCGTTGGCATATCGTTGTAACGTTACATTCCCTTGTATAAAGTAAAGTTGGAAACCCTTTCCGTTCGAAGGTGAATGAAAACAAGAATATGAAAACTATAGAAAAAATAAAACAATTTTTGCTCTCTGTGTGCAACTTAGGAAGTCTTACGCTACAAATAAGATAATCCCTCCACCCGTGTTATCAGATCTTCCTCGCATTTTCACATGTCAAAAAGACTCAAAACATTAAGCTTTAAATATATAAAAAAAAAAAAAGCCTATTCATTAATCATACTTTTTTGAGTTAAATTTTTAACTCTGCAATATTTTGATCTGATATATGGTTTTCTTTCACAGGATTGCTTGAGAATTAAATCGCTTGATAAATACTCATACCGATTGCTTGATGCTTTCCGTGAAGTGTTATGTTGACTATAGGACCAACATAATGGGTCTTATAACTGCTTTTTAATCCTTTGAAGGCATTTCTTTCAAGAAGAATGTGACAACCTGATTTTATATTGATCATAGTTTGATATGATAAGCTTTAATTGGTTTTTTGATCAAACAGTTTATTTACTTAGTGGTTAATAATTATAGCAGACAGTCTAGCTGTGGTTTTTTAACTGTCTCTCTGATATATATATATATATATATATATATATATATATATATATATATATATACATATACATATATGTATACACACACACACACATACTATTGAATATTTATTCACATTCACATGTGCAATGAACAGAAAAAAATTGAAAAAAAGAGGTCGCACAACAATTAACAACAACAAAAAAAAACAAAGAAAAGAAAAGAAAAGTGGAAAAAAAGCAGAAAAGGAGAATAGGTCATAAAATCATTGATCTAGTATTGCTCGATGCAAAATGTTTGTTGCAAAATGCCTGATGCTAAATGATTGATGCTTAATGCTTGATGCCAAATGCTTGATGCCATATGCGTGATGCAAATGCGCATTGCTAAATGCTTGATGCTAAATGCTAGATACCAAATGCTTGATGACAAATGCTAGATGTAAAATTGGCAAATTGCTTATACAATTGTAAAGATGTCTAGCATTTTTTTTAAATAGGAATAATATAATATTGTTGTATTATACGAGACCAAATTCAGAGCCATCAAAACTGCTACACAAAATGTGAACAATAAGTTATTAAATAATTAAACAATTAAACTATTTCATGTAGGAGTAGATGAGAGCAGAGAAGAAAAGAGTGGAAAAGAGAACATACCTGAACTCATCAATTTATATATAGATATATATTTTTATATATTTTTATAGATATATATATATATATTTTTCTAATTCCCCAAACTTGCCAGTAAAGATGAAATTATATTTAAGTTGATATAGAAGTGAAGATAGAAAGGTCAAAGGTTAAACATGAAGTTACACTAAGTTGTACATTCATATCATTATCAGAATGAATATTTAAAGAAGGTTTTCTTGGATGACCTTGCACTACCATAACATTTGTTTTGTAAGGAAAGTTAAAATTTTGGGTCATCCAAGAAAAGTGCCTGTGTAAGTTGCTGTCACATCCAATGCCACACTGAACTCTAGACAGAATAAGCGCATATTTGTTTTTTGTTGTTGTAAACTTTATCATGTTATTATCGTAACTACATTATTAAATGCCAGACTTCATCACCTCACTCTGCCAAAATAAACCAAAAAGAAAACATACACATGAAATTGTCAAAACATTGTTCCAAAGTGTCTAGAATGGATTGCAAAAACTTTAACAACAAAATCAGGTCTGTTCCATGCAGAAAAAAAAGAAGAAAATTGCCACTCGAGACCAACATTTTCATGGTTAACATTAAAATGTACAAAAAAACGCTATATCAAAGATGGTGATACCTTCTACTTCATTTTGAACTTTATAAGATAGTTTAAAAAATTTTTTTTTTTTAAGCTTGATAAAATTAGCTAAATTTTACTTTTTCAGACATAAAAAGCTCCTTTAAGGAACCATGTGTTATCGGGTAAATGATCCCTCTCAGATCAATCTATAGAGGTTTATTTTTATTTCTTTCATGGTCTTGTCATAACGATCAAAGTAAGTTTGCCTTGACATTAAAACAAATGTCGTTCCTTGCTTTAATGCTGCCAAAATCCATTCTTCCTCCTCTCCCATCTGCGAAATTTCTCTCAAGAATACTATAGGCATCTACGTGTACCGAAACAGGTATATAATATGCTCTTCTTCTCCGTTAATTTAGGCCCTTTTTGTTTTGTTTTGTTTTTTTATCTCTTGTCGATTTCAGTTGTTTCTACACTCAATTAAACAGCATGCTCTCTCAACACATTTACAATTTCCTCCGAAATTTCCTTTCGAAATCTCTCTCGAGCCGGTTTTTTACATTTTCTCTCTCTCCTTTGTATTTTCTTCGCGGGTTTGTAAAAGTACTAATGATTATAATATCAGCTATATGGAGTGATCACCCCTAGGCTGTTATTCATATATGTCTTAAAAGTTTTTTTTCCCTTTTTGCATATATATATGAAGATGAAGGGAAAGAATACAATATAAAAGAAAAAGCTCTTAGCATTCTTCTTTTACATTAGAACCATGTTGAAGAAGAAATCTCCATAACCTGACACACAAAAATTCAGCATGAGTGGAAAAAAGAAAAAAAATGCAAAAGAAGAGAAAAAACAGGAAGTAAAAGCATTTTTTTTTTTTTAGAAAACCAGAAAATGTTCAAAACATGTGAGCCCTCCCATCCCCCCCCCAAAAAAAAAAGAAAAGAAGAAAAAACTGCGGCATGACCGAAGCCCTTTTAGGACAAATTACACTTGATTAGAACTGGCTTGGTAGATTCATTCTCCTTCTTACTTTGTGTGAAGAAGTTATTATCCAATTTTTTTCCCTGGCACTATTCAGTCTTGCAGCATTTTTCTCTTTCACCTTGATTAGTCTATCCAAATACTTGCATGCTACCCCTCTTTGTGAATGAACCAACCCAGACAAAAGTACAGCTAACCCTCACCTAGTTGTCTGTGTGTTATAACTGTGAACTGAGAACAAGCGGAGAGAATATATATATATATATATCTATACAATGTGTATAGTCAGGATGGCAATCCCCCTGTGTAGGAATGGAGTCTCCCAGTAAAGGCAGCTAGGTAATTTACATGCTTATAGTGTGAGTTGGAGATTGACTGTGAACTGTCATTGGTTGAACAGTATAACAGCCTCCTATTGCCTGTGCTTGCAATATGACCTGCCTAGGCTGCCAAGGTCAAGTGTAGTATATACTACTTACAGTGTTGTCATACAAGCGGTGGGGTGTCCCTTGATAGCCGCTAGCATATCTCACTACTACTAGTCAATGCACACAGGTGAAAGAATTGGAAGAAGCAGAAGAAGCGGTTTAGTAGTAGTAAAGCAGTGTGGTACGGTATAGTGTGTGTGTGTGGATGACACAATCGAGTGATCACACAAGGCTTCATGTAACCCAGATAGCCTTTTATTTTTTTATTTTATTAAAATTACTGCACTGCAATTGGGGGTGTTTTCTGAGGCCAGAAGGAACTTCCATCTCTCTTGTCTCTCTTAAGAATCACCTTGTGGGATGTGCTGGGGGCTTCTTCTTCTTCTCATGAATGGTCGCCGTCGTTAGTACAACCCGCTGCCAATCGCCGCTGTCCATCAACGTTGGTGTTCACACATGGTATTAATAGTCTTTCTGTATTGTGTACACTACTACTACTGCTGCTGCTTGTAGTACCTGCTGCTGATGTCCACCACCACTGGTAGTAGTACTACTACTAGCCGGTAGCAGAATATATACATACATATATATATAGCAGTGCTACCTGTGCCACTGGTATGTGCCCTGGAGGTAAAGTTTCCCCAGGCAAGTAAAGAGGAAGCGCAGCTAGTCGGCTTGACTCTCTCTACTACTACCTGAACGGAGTAACATCCTCTCGGCTCTTTCAGAGGTGGAAAGTTAAAGTATTTTCAAGAGGTTGTTGTACCATCGATTAAAAAAAAAATTTCCAGCCGTGTTGATGTTTGCAACATGTCCAAAGATTATGATATGGATGTGACTTTATCTTTGTCTGTGGTGATTTGACCTCTTAGAGGAGGGAATTTCCTCTTGTTATTTTTCATTTGCAAGGTGCAAAACAGTTTTGGTGAACTCGATTCAGGAGAATTAATTTTCTTTTTGTTACTTTTAATCCAAGCGGTGACGATATATTTCTTTGAGGATATCGAGCGATAATTTTTTTTTTGTCATTGGGAAATTTTTTACTTTTACTTTTCGTGAAAAGATTTAATTTTTTTCGTTTCGTCGACGATATGTTGGCCACGACGAAAATGGATGAGGGCCCAGCAGAGGCAATGGATACATTGGTAGTGATGCCACCCTCTTTGAGATTAAACGGTCTGAGCGAAAGTTACGGACACACTTCGCTCGGGAACTCGACCATGGAAGGTGAGTTGTGATGGGGGAAGACAGTTATCAAATCTGCACCATATTTTTGGTTAAGGTTTTAATTGGTAGTATTTTTGTGGTGAAATGACAACCATTTCTTCTTGTTGTTGTTGTTGTCAAGATAAGATTGAGATCATTTTAAGTGGTCTTTGTGTCTTATCTGTGGAAGGTTCATCGTACTTGCCTTTCAGAGGGTTTGTTCAGTTTCTCTCCCTCCTCCCTCCTCCCCTTATCTCCTTCTCCAGCTGCTTTACAGATTGAACCCCAACCTGGGTTTCAAAAATAAATAAGCCATCGATATTTTACTATTCACTGCAAAGTCGTTCTTGGTGCTAGACTATGCACTGCAACATTTAACAAGTATTCTGTACCACTAAAAGCTGGATGACACAGTAGTTTAATCTACCCGTGTACCGTTTTGTACCCTCCCCCTGATCCCATCCCCTCACCCCTAACCCCTCACCTCCTGGTATCAGACCACAGTCAATGGCATCTGTCTAGTCGGTTTACCCATCATCGCCCGCTTTGAAGAATGTGCGGCATTGTAAAGAACCCCCCACCAACCTTTGTAACAGTCTGATGATGTTGCTCCCTAAATTAAACCACGATAACATTACATGTTTAATTTGACATTGTAATCATGTTCCATGATTCGTCTTAGCCAAGCTACTTTCTGTAAGCACACAAGTCCTAAGTATAGGATTACTGTACTGAGTTTTTTGACAAACAGCTCAAAAGACAAGCTCAAAAACAGCTCGGAGAAAGAGAGACAACAAACAAAAAACCAGACAGTTCTTTATGATTTCCATCTACAATAGATTAGATCAGAATAGTAAACTCTGGCAAAAACAACTTGTAAAAATGTTGAAAAAGGATTTACATATCTCACAAATTTTGCTAAGATTGAAACTGATTTAAGCAAAAGAGAACATGAAGGGGAATGGCTGGTGTTTGGAGCTCTAGGGAGACAGGAATTAAATATGGCATATATCTAGCTGGTAAAGAATATTACTCCATTTTTACATTTATAATGCAATAATAATAATAATCAGCAGTTATCTTTAGGATGCTTAAGCGACGACAAATGTGGGAGAAACCTGCAAGGGCTTAGGGATTACAACCTACAAGTCGGGTGGGTGGCTTCCAATTCAACATTTTAACTTGAACCTTTTCAACATGGAAAGTCATTTCATATGCGAAAACCATAGATTGCTCTTGGATAAAAAACCCACCTTTACTATGACCCGGCCGGGTATCGAACCCAGAACCTCCCGATTGCTAAGCCTCATTGCTTCAAATGCCACTGCCTTTATCCACTCGGCCACAGCACCGGTGTCGATATTGTCAACGTAAATAAGGTTAATCGTTACTTCAAAGATCCATCAGAGTTTTATGACGTTTGGTGGATCCTACTTCTTGCAAATATAAATATATAAATAAATACGTTTGTAGCTTAGGCCATCGTCGTTTCCTCCAGCTCAAATGTAATATTGAAAAAAAGAGTAGAAAAGTATATATAATTTCCCACAAAGCTGTATGTAAGTTATTTTAACATTTTGTAATATAATATGTAAATGATCGAATTATCCATCTCTTTTTACTTCTGTCATTTAGAAAAGTAATTGGAATGATACACAGTAATGAAAACCACCGAGACCCTTTTGCGTTTGAAAATTTTAAAAGACTTTGAAATGCCGTAATAGATGGAGACCAGGGATCATAAAATCTGGTCTAAAATGAACTGATTTTCTCTGTTTTTGGAAATTTGTACCAAATGAGCTAGCAGCTTTTTTCTGTTACTCAGCTGTTTCAATTGACAATGGAATTATAAATTAACAATTACTAAGATCTGCTAATTGCTTTATTGAAGATTAACCTTACCTGTCTTTTCCGATTAAAATCCTGAAATTATTTGGAATTTAGAAGATATTTTACGTTCATTCATGATAAGCCCCACAATTTTTACCGTATAAATATGTCCTGAAACTTGCTAAGAGCTTTGAAGACAGTTGGCTGTTAAAGCACAGTACTGGAATTTAATCCCATGACATTGAGGGGCTTATTGAATTAGTCCGTTACATGTATATATACACTTGGTGAGGCCAAACCTCTCCGTAGGTGGTAACTAAAAAATCCTTGTTGAACTTTGAGGGTGATGCACGACCATTATTTGACCATTCTAGCCTATTTGGAAGCAACACTGAGTACATTGAATTCAGGGGAGTAAATTTAATGTTTAAATTTTGCGTGGCAGTTTCGAAAGCTCTTGAGTTATATCCCGTATAAAAGTACTATGGTTTCTGTGTACAAAACCTGATAGATAAACCTTTTCACACTTTGTTTGCCTATTTTTACATAGCATCTTTTGCGGTGCAATGAGGGAGCAATGATTCCCCTGCTTTTGTATATATGTAGAAGGTGGCAGAAAACACCCTCGCCCTATCCCTGGTGACTTTTCAGCCAGGCCCTGTCCTTTATGAATATATACAGTCACACTTCTGGTCAATCCACCCTTTTATCTCGAAGCAGCAAGTTTCAATCACATTCCATTAATTCTTACAACGGTCATGAATATATACTCCAAATTGTAGTCTGCTGAATTTTTTTTCTAGAGGTTCACGACCGAAGTTATTTTCCCATATTATTTTGCCGACATAAAGGAGGGTTTCGTCCAGACAACGAAAGTAAAAGTCCAGCGTTTTACTTTTATTCATATTCGTCGCAAATAATCCGCAAAAATAAAACATGTAAAATAACATCTCACCAAATGCAAATGTTCATATGAATTACAGGTTTAAGAGAAAATGACGTTTGAAAATAGCCTTAGCCTTCCAAAAGTTTAAACGATACGAACATTGTTGTGACGTCACCGATTCACTCTGCGTCCATATATATATCAAACTTTTGTGGACGACAATCCCCATAGAAAAACTGCACAGATGTCCGTTTTGCCACAACTAAAAAGGTGTTAAAATAAGACTTCAGAGCAGATTTTTGCCATTCCAAATTCCTTACTCTGATTAAAACTACTTGTATTGTTGCGATCCACTCTCTATGTCAAAAGTTGACCTGCTCACAGATTAGGGGTAAATAATTTGAAGTAAAAGGTGATTGAGCCTCTCTCCATCCTATTGATTATTTATTGGCTTTTATAGCACCGATAATTCTCCTCGTTTAGTTAATTATACGTGTCACTTGACTTGGATAACGCTCCGTTGTATTAGGTCACGATACTACATATTCAGTGAAACTATACTACAGCTGTGGGGGTCAATGGTCTGAAGCATTGTTACACTGTCATGGCAAGGAAGATGTTATCGTAACCAGGACCCAGCGATAGCTGCCATAGCAATATTTTAGGCCGTTCGGACAAACTGAATCCGTGACATCACAACCATTTTCGTACCGTTTAAAATTTTGTAGGCTTGTGGTTAAACGTTGAAATGTCATTTCCTCTTCACATATTAATCAGATAATGTTTGTGCTTTGGTGCAGTGTTGTTTTTTTACTATTCGGTTTATTCGTCATTAATATGGAAAACCGCTGGACTATTCTTTTAAATGTCTCAGAGTGCTTTCGCACTTTAGATCTTTCGAGCAAGGGATCTGATCCTCCGCACGAGATCAGCTTCCATGTGTGAAAGCTCCCGCACTCGGAGGAGCCAGCGGGATTTTTGTTCCACGTTTTACCAAACATCGACAGCACCTTACAGTGGTTTAGTGTGTACGTTCCCCCAGGTGCAGCCCTTTGGGTAGTATTTAAGTACACTTATATCAGGTATATATATAGATAGACCCAGCCACTCTTAAAAAAGTATTCAAATCAGGATGGAAAGTATTAAGGGGCAGGAAATTTTGGTACTTAAATGAAAGCAATTTATAAGCTAAATGTACCAATTTTTGTTCCAGAAAGTATCTTTATATGTATACTAATAAAAGCCAATGGGGAAACATTATATTAGTAATAAGCAATAATATCAGCTAGGTGGATGTGCCATTTCGATTGATAAAATTCTAACTTCGTTGGGAAAGATTATAATGTGTAAACACCTCCCTGTATAGCTACATACTTGGTGGCCAACTTCATAAAGCAGGAATTGACTGAATTCAGTATTTAACTGACATATTTTACAAAACATATCTAGTAGCTTGTATTTTTTTTCTGAAGTGGATCGTCTCTTCCGAGATGTTGCTGGGTGACCTACCGAAATCCAGAAGTAGCGTACAGGTCAGAGAAACTGAGATTACGTTCGTTAAAGACAGTACTCACACAGGAGCTATAGACTTATCCATTTTTGGTCGGGGAGAAAAAAAATGACAAGGAAAATGTGATATACAATATTTATACGGTCACAGGCTCTCACTTCATATATAGATACTTAATGGCCAATTCTATAGTGGGGGAACGGGAGGGGAGAGGGGGGAGGGGTGGAATGAGCTGAACTAGTTAAATGCTTACAAAAAAACAAAGAAAAACCTGAAATCACCTGCAGTAGCTTTAATTGCAAGTCTGTCAATGTGGGTTTAAGTGTGATTTATCGAAAAATACCCCAAAGTACAGTTGTGTGTCGTAGAAGCTGCACATGTATGCTAACGAACCATTTTGACTGTGTTAACGAGTACGGCTTAGATAAGCACGTATGGCCTCAATTGCTGAGTACTCAGAAATTCAAACTGCAACGGCGGAAACATACAGTTTTCGACGAAAAATCTCAAAGTGAAAGTAATAATACTCAGTATGTACACCGAACACTCGTTCCAGCGAGGCGACTCGCAGATGCTATGATATATTTTTTGCTAATCTTTTCTGATTATATATTCGTCGCTAATCTTTTTTGATGATATATTCTTTGCTAATCTTTTGTTGCCCTTTTAAGATTTCGAATGGTCAAACTTGTGACTTTCTAAGCCTTCCCTCCCCCCTCCACACATCTCCCCGCTGCAGGGTGCACTAAACTTAACGATAGTGCGTGTATATGCCTCTCTGTATATATAGGAACGTTGAACATACTACTGGTTACATAGAGACTGCAGTACTTACCGTACTACAATACCTACACTACAGATGAGCAGCTACTGTACCTTCCAAAAAAGTTGAGGAAATGACCAAAATTGTATTTATTTTTATATTCTATAATTGTCATCTTTAATGAGGGTAGCCCTGCTCAGTGCAGAGCACTGCTTCCCAGAGGAGCCCTCAATAATGTATGTCGTCAGGTTGTTAGTGCCGAACAATTCATGCTAATAATTCGCACACAGCTTTTAGGTTTGTACGATCGAGGGCTTGAACTAGTTGGTGCTCGGAAATAACCTTAGTTTTAATGATACTTGATTTCATACTAATGTTCATATATAGTTCAATGTCGTAACCGTACCTTTCACATAACGAACCGTAACCGCATGTATCAATGCATGATATCCGAGCCTGTAATGAGGTAGTAACAACTTAATTTATGCAAAGCAACTGGAAAGTTGAGGTAAAGGCCATCTTATACTTTAGACCCTGTATTTATAGTATTAGTGTATATTACTTGATGTTATCTTCACAGAAGAGAGCTAAATTTTAATGTGTTCCCTTAAGTTTGCAGCCATAGGACTGGATATTGTTAAGTTGCAACTATATAGCTAAGTCCTGGTTATTTCCAGATCACATTTGGGTCGCACCAACATGTAAAATTACATTTAGCATGTACTGTGTACTGGTACTTGATTTCTAAAACATCCAGGAAAACAGGCAAGCCAGCAATTATGCACTCAACTTTTTCCTATGTGGCTATGTTTCCATCGTAACCTTGAAATATTGTTAAATATTGTTAAATGTACCGTGGTGAGAGAGACACATGTCTGTAACAGGTAAATGATTGCAACATGCTTCGATTCGATAACTCTCTGTCCCTAATTAAAATTCTTACTGTGATCGTGCTTTTACGGGTCTGACATTGTCACTCTGTGAAAGTTGACACATCGAAAAAGGGAGCATGCATCTATAGATCTGACAATCCCGGGGGTGAAAAGGTGGAGGGTCCAGGTAGATAGAGGTGGGGAAAAGATTGGTCCTCTCTTATGAAAAGCAATTTGCACTTGTTACATTTTCAAACCGTGAAAAAAAATTATACATTCTAAGCATAATTTGATGTTTTACAATGATGGATGAAATATTTATAAATTGATAGTCTAATTTATTTGATATCACTCTCTCTCTCCCTCTGTGACCTGTCGACAGTCTTACTAAGGTACTTTCGATGCTCAGTGACCCCAACCTACTTTCTGGTAACATTGTGGCACTCCTTTTGAATGGAGCATTCAGGGGGTGGGTGTATCTATGCATTTTTTTGTCCCTGGAGTTTTCTTCCCTGGAAATGTTGTCTGTTTTTTTTCGTCGTGGTGACCTTTATAGAATCAGGAATCAACTTTGCACCAGTTTTCTTCACTTTATTGGAAACACTAAATTTGTATCCTCTGATTTTGTTTCCCATTGATCATTTTGATGTGATTTGATTTTTTCTCGGTTTCACGAACGCTTCTTTGCAATATTCTTTGTACAAGTACCAGTTCTGCAAATTTGCCAAACACTTTGCACCGGTCTGTAGGTACCAGTAGGTCCACAATATTGCGCAAAAACTTTGGTCACATACGCTAGCCAAGTAGCTTCATCTGGAGACAAGGTTTTAGGCTTCTCCTAGGAGGCGGAGTCTAGGATGTAGTATTGAGGGCGCTGTGCAAAAAAATCTTACTAGAAAGTACGTTAATGGGGAAAGTGCATAAGTTGGCTGGTATCATGGCTCGTAAATCCCCAAATCAGTCATTTGAAAATGTGCCCTTTAATACCACTGCCAGAACAGTTCACCTGCCTCGGGCATTTTAATAGGTTCTCCCGGTAGATTGCGGGAAATTTGAGCTGTGCAAGCGATTTTTCCACGCTCATATCCTTTGGTAGGCTTGGCGAATCGATTACGTAACACACAGGCTATCGTTCTAGACATGGTAAAAGGTGAAAAGTGGGCAGTGGCGAGAAATGAACAGCAGTCTTACTATAGGGAGGATTTTCAAATGGTGCACCTTTGCCTTTAAAGAAGACAGACTTTTAATCTATAGTGTTAAAGTCTCAGTACGTGTTTGCCAAATTCAAACTTTGACCTTTCCATCTTACTGCACTAACAGTTCAGTGAAAATGACACAGTTTTATGCAAATTTCATACCGAGATTCATTATTTTTATGAGCTATCTGTCGTTTAAATTTTGAGCTGATTAAAATTCGCAAGATGTAAATAACGTCCATAGACTTCAATCAAAATTTGCAAGCCCCGCCCAACAGATCATGCCCCAATCAAATATGTCTGTTTTTGTTTACGGCCGTTAGGCCTAGACTTACTATTACTTTCGTGGCTAGCCTGTCTTACGTCCCTGCTATTGAACTTTCTCTTAGTCTTACCGATGTTGCTTGTGAAATTGTGTCATTTCCCTCCATTGCAAGGAATATACAGGTGTTTTCAGATGTTTTCTCTGTGGAATTGAAAAAATGAATGATACAAGTATGCGTTACAATATTGATCGCGCCGCATGTGCAAATTATTTATGTTTACATTTTGCAATGAATATGCTGACATGGGCGGTCGCAGTGATTTTACGGTATATCATTTGTACCATAAGGGCGACAGTAAATAAATTTCCTTCTTTCAATTACAACAGTTGTTTTCCATTAAACCCACCTGCATTTGGAATAAGAAACATTGAATCTACTTGGGAAGTTTGTTTTCCGAAATTCATCAGCAAACATGTATTGAGACTTTAAGTTACGACATGACTAGGGATGTGTTCCCAACTACATAGTGAAAAAAATGGATCATATTTTACTAGTTTTTGTAAAAGAATGGATTAACCTCCCAAATTGATGTTCTGAACTTTTTTTGGAACGTTTGAAGGATATATTCCTGTACAGTATATTGTTTAACAATGGTGAAGGTGCAGTCCAACACAATATTGCAATAAAAAGTAGATGTTTTGAGTCGATTTTGATATTTTGTTCGCATTGTTTACGGTATATTAAGTCAAAGATCATATGTGGAAAGCAGAGACGGAAGTTTGAAAACCTCTTGAAATATTATAACTGAAGAAAACAATACATTAGATAAGATTCATACTTTGGTATGTAGATCCCTTCTAAGTGAGTAAAACATAATCCTACTGTTTAGTAAATTTGTTAAAGGTCATTAAAGGTCAAGAGAGGTCATAGTCTGAAAACCTTGTAAACATGATCATAAATTTCCACAAAACTAAAGATTTACTTCGCTCTCCTCTCGTACCTGTCTCCCAGATCACATTCGAACATGCTCTAAACTTTCTACTTTCAAAAGTCTACTTAAGACCCATCTTTTCATTTGTTCTTTTGTAAATTAATTTGCCTTTCTTTGTAAAGCGCCTTGAGCAGTGACCTTTGTCTACTGATTTGGCGCTATATAACTCTCATTTATTATGATTATTATGATTATTATTATTATTATTATTATTAACCTGCACACACCTATCTACACTGGCATTATTGACTGGTAACATTTATATTAAAAATTAACAGAAATGATTGTTGCCAGATTTTACCAATCTTTTAATAATCTATTTTAATAACTCTCGATTGCGTACCAAATATTGATCAGAGGTTTAAACGATTGTTTAAAACTTTCTGCCAAGATAATGCGAAAGTGGATCCTTACTGCATGCATGTATGTTAAGGTCATCGATATTGGCACACAAATTGAAGCACGGCAAATACTTTTGTAGAGGCTCTTAACCATTTATTAATAATAAAGGCAACAAATTATCTCAAATCATTATTTATTTTATTATTTTGTAATGGTAAAGTTTTGGAAATGAGCGACCTTTTTCAAGGTCATGCGCGTAGACTACAAAAATTGGCTCATTCCCTCTTGTACTGACTGGTACGGTATCAAAAGTCATCATCATAAATGTAGTCTGTACATAAATAGCTCTAATATGTTGCATGTAGAGTTTGAAGTTTTAATTTCATAATTGACCAATTCTGCTGGTAGGAATAAATAACACAGCTTTTAATATGTCTACAGTTTATTTATAATCCACAGTGACATAGCTAGTACAGTCTGAAATATATATATATAATTGAAATCGTAGTGAGTTGGAAAATCCATAACAGTGTAAAAACATGCAGCCTCCACAGGGATTTGAACCCGGGCCTCCCGCTTTATATGCGGACACCCGCATATACATCTATATATATACATATATATATATATATAGATATATATAGCTATATATGAATATATAATTATATGTGTATGTATATGCATTCATATCTTTACATAGAAACATATGTATACATATATGTATAAATGTGTACATATACATATATTTGTATTAATATATTGTCCTTATACATCACCAAATAGTAAATTTTCATGACATGATATGTTCTAGACACACTGTCTGCTCGCTACCAAGCAGCACAGTTGTGGTACACTTCAATATATCAATTTCCGTTGAGGGAATGCAACCAAGCGTTCAAGGTTAGACTTTCAGAGGTTATGAAGAAAAGTGCAGCTAATATTGAGTTTGCTGTTGCTATGTACAAGCAGTGTGTTATTCAAACTGCAAACTTGCTGCAACATAAATTATCACAACAAAACCATATCATTAATGGCCAAAATGGCAAATTTCTGATCTCACTTGATTTGTCTATCGTCTGGTATGGTGATGTGACTGATGTCATTATATAACTGTGTGGCTCTGGTCACAAAGGTAGAGAAAGGTTTGGAGAATTGTAAGAGGGAACAGCTAGTTTGTTTTAACCATAGCTCAGGGTTGTAATTATGAATAAATCATGTTTTGTATTCATGTTTCAATATCTATATTTTTCATATATATATTATATAATCTACATAAAATGCAATGAACTGTATACATAAAAAACGTACACGTTTGTTTGTATACAGGTATTCAAAATGGCAACAGCAACGATGAATTAAGGCATAAAAAACCCCAAAAAAGACATGAAGTGTTTGCCAATAAAAAACTAAATCATGGACAAACAATGTTGTAAAATAAAAATCGTGGAAAAAGGATGTAACAAATTATGAAAAACAAATGTAGCAAAAAATTTACCTGAAAATTTGTGGGACAAAAACATTTAATTGCATGTGATCATAAAGCTGTTAATAACCCTCATTATGTAAAATTTTTTCAAATAGTTGCAGCAATGGATTTTGCATGCAAGGACAATTTTTTATGTTCATCTGAGACGGCCAAATTACTGTTCAGATAATCAAAATCAGCTCTTTTTGGGGTCGTCAGACAGACCACTATTGCTTCCATCAATTTCGGAATTCATTGTACACTAATCGCTCCCAAATAGGTAAAAAGATAACATGGCGTCACCCCCTAAAGCTGGTGTACGTGTTCTATGCCACCAGACCTGCTGGTCTCTGCTACAGTGTACATATTTTTAGTTCTTTTTTGGCTTGCTTCATTTTGCTATCTGGACAACCAAGAAATAAATAATCCTTAAAACTGGTAAAAAATCCTTAAAATTTTGACCTAGAGCTGCCTTATCAATTGATAGATTGATCAATTGATAGATTGATCGGTATCCGCTATGAATATGTCACACTGCATATTGGATCAAAATGAGTCATGCTGAAGCACAAATTTGCCGGCTGCCATAAAACGCTGCTCAAACCAAGGGCCTCGAAATATCCTTTGCAACTTGGGGTACAATTTTTAACTAAATATTGTATATATATGAATAGCCTATATATTTTGTATTTTACGAACTACATCACCCTTCACTTGCAAATAATAATGTCACAGCGCTCAAACAAAAACATCGTTGTTTGATGTCAGCTTTTGGCGCAGGGTTTACATAAGAGCCTGTGTGTGTCCCACTGACTTCTTGAGGATATGTTTGTCCAACGCCAATTTGGAATGAAAAGGAAGAAAAGAAACTAAAAATTCAGTTTGGTTAGCCGACCATAAACTTGAACAAAAAGTGAATTTGATTTGGCACTCTCTATTGTTCTTTCTGGTGGTATTAAAAAGGCATGACCTAATATTGCACTATTGTACAAGAGGTCGTTGTACCTAATACCAAGTACAGTATGCAGCTTGTGTACATTTAGCTCCAAATATAGTGGTGGGTAGGACTCTTTACGAAATTCGCAGAAAATATTGAAGTTGAATAAACTTGCCATATTTAACATGAACCTTTGTCCCACTTACTGACTTTTGGGGATATGTTTGTCCAATGCCGATTGGGAAATATTGAAGTTTAATATACTTGTCATAATTAATATATATAATCAGTACCGGCAGCTGAACAAATGAGTTCATTGCAGCTTTATATCTCCTGTAAGTCTAGAATATTTTGAGTACAACTCACTGGGCTGAAGTTTTAATTGAATAATTAGGGAGGGGATGGGGAGGGGGAGGGGAGGGGGTGGGTGGGTGGGGGAGGGGGAGTGTCAAGGATAGCTTGTAAACTTCACCAGCCGAGTGTATATCATGGCAAATCCAAGAGCAAAGATTTTTAATCCGCTTTAGCCTAGATAAGACAATATTAGACCTATATTGTAACACATCATATAAGTTACATTCTCTCAGTGGTCTTACGATACGTGCGTACAACACTCTGGACTGAAAGTGCTCATTGACTAAATGTGGGAGAGAGTGGGAATCTTCTTCACTTTTTACACAAATGATATATAAAAATGGCAAACGTGGTTACCATATAGTGTGTATCCATGAATGCAAGTTGATCGATACTAAGAAAATCTGACTTTCGACAATTTTGGATTTTGACGTTTATGAAAGCCATGGCTGGTTATTTTGCTTAGAGTTTTTAGGCTGTCCTGGATTCAAATCTACAGTAAAACAATAGAGTGATGTGTAATTGAAAGTGGAAGCATATATGGCTATACATACATACAGTGTGTGACAGTTCTTAAGTAATGATATACTAGTTAATACTGTACATAGAGTCTGCTTATAGTGTACACCCAGTATAACACAATACTCTTTACGTACTACATATGCTCTATACAGATCTGCGAAGGGAATTTTCTTTTTAAAGAGAGAACCTGTTTCTTTTTACTTCCGTTGACCTCTTGCACAGTAGGGTACATGCATGCGATTTGACAATGAGTTTGTTCGTACTCGAAGCGTACAGTGCATGTGACCTTTTACTGTACATGCATTGAACTCTTCTATTTGTTGTAGGCTATATATATATGATATATCCATCTACTACTATGTACAGTACAGGATACATGCACTATTTGTGTGTGTGTGTGTGGGTTTGAATAATGCATTCATTCCATGCTTGTTCCATTCATCATACTTAATATCCATATAGAGCTATATATTAAACTGGTAATTACTACTTAATGACATATCTGTGAGACTTGATGAGATATATGATATATGTTAATATTTAAAATGTGTTACTGCAAGATGCAATGTTATAAATGGAATAAAGTATTAAACTTCTGAGAAAGAGGAATTGGGATGGGAATTCAATCGAGTATGGTGGAAGGGGGGGGGAGGGGAGATGGGGATGAAGGGATTGCAGATGGAGGTAGTGGGAATGGATTTATAAAGTTACAAGAAATAAAATTATCTTTGATTTTTACAAAGCAATTTTGAATGTTAATAACTGTAAAAACTAATATTGCATGCAATTAACAAAAAGAAAAGAAAAAAGGAAACCCCACAGAAAACAAAGAAACAAACTGCAAGAATTGCTTAATGCATCTTTTGCTGCTTTGTAGTAGTTTGAAATGTATATTCATGAACATGTATATGACATGCAGTAAATATACATTGTATGCTACCATGTATGATTAATAATGGGTCGTCTACCCAGTATATTTGATATGGGGTGTTACCAATATTTATTCCAGAATGCATGTAAAGATAACGAACATTACTACAGTCCGGCAGAATCAGAAGTCATTGGATTGTATCATTTACATTTTAGCCATTAAAATAGAAATTGCTAGCCTACAATTATAAACTGGATGATCCCACCAGTCCACCCCTTCTCTACTCAGTATATCGGATATGGGGTGTATCCAATACTTATTCCAGGTTGCATTGTAAAGACACAGACAGTACTATAGTCCGGCAATATCAGAAGTCATTGGAGTGTGTCATTTACATTTTGGCCATAAAAATAGAAATTGCTAGCCTACAATTATAAAACTGGATGATCCCACCATTCAACCCCTTCCCTATTCAACAAAGAAATTGTAGTTGATATTTGTGATCTTTTTCCCTTTTTCCCCTTTTTTTTTTGGTGCTATAATTTTAAAAACTCTGGTAACCATACTGGCAGGTTGTCAAAACAATTGCCATTATTATAAAATTTAATGCTTAGTTGCCAATATTTTATCAGATCTAGATTTCTTTTAGTAACCACCTTTATACCTTAAAACAGTCATGAGGGGGTAATATATGCCTATCAACAAGTAGATATCACTTTCCTGGAAGTCTTGTCAAATGTTCTTCTTTGGTGGCTGACTTATAGCCAACTTTCTTTCAAAGTGATGATAAATTTCAAAAAACTTATTTTGGTCTTATTTTTTTCATTTTTTCACCCTTGGATCGTTGACTCATGTTACTATACTCAGTATAAGTTACACCTGTACCAGCTATCCGTACACATGCACACAGATACATACACACGAACACGCATACATACAGACATGTGTACATCAAATTGGTTTTGATTAATGAGTGAAATCCCCATCTTCGCTAAGTGTGTGTACAAACGCCTGCTGTGTGTTCTGTTATTTAAACAGTCACTCGAGATGTAAGTGGTTAAGATTACAGCACATTTCAGTTAAAAAGTGCAGTCATCATGTAAAAGCCGTAAATCAAGCCGGGAACGATGCAACTTTCATTGGGACAGTCGGGTTTCTAAAGAGGGGGTTTAGCCTGGCAGTTAAATTTATTGGCTTTTTCCAGGATGACATACTATGAGGACCCATAATTTTAACAGAGATAGACAGAAGAGACATATATGTTTGTTTTGATATTTATATACAATTTATCTTTTGACAACTTTTCATGGAAAAAAAGTGATAACTTAATTTTTATGAGGATCAGATTTTCATTCAGGTGGGGGGGGTGGGGGTGTTATAAATTTGATTGGGATTGGGACAGGGATTGTACGACAGAGAAATATTAAACTGGATACTGCATGGACAATGTAAAAATGGTTCAATTATGGAAACATGTCTTGTTAAGTTGGAACATGAATTAATTGTCTCAGAATAGATCATTAAACGTAGGCGATGACTTAACAGTATATACTTTTCTATTTCTTCAAATGAAAAAGATAGAAAAAGCCTTTCAGTTTAGAGTGAAACATTAGATATTCCTAAATGTTTGTTTTTAGTTTTATAAGATCGTTCACTTGTCTCTGTATATGTCAATCAGAGAAGGTTGTTGGTGTACGTTTAGTACAACTGGCTGGAACCATTCGCGAGCACATTCGCGAGCACAGGAATTAATTCAGGACTTACACGCAGGAACGTTTACCGTTACGTTCGTCAACCCAAATTAACATCGCGTCATTCAAAGAGTTACTGGCAATAAACTGCAAATGTGCACAAATTTAAAGATGCATAAAATTAAAAGCAATTAAGAGGTTAAAATATTAAAATTTTAGGGTCAGAATTTTTCATGTTGGATTAAAACAGTCTATAATTAGTCAATTATATCGGCAACCAAATCATGCAATAAAATTATGGATCCACGTAGATGATCTGTGAGGTTCCAGGTACCCTCTGTCAAGAAAATCAAACAAACTTGATATATTCATAACCCACATTATTCCCTTATATTGAGACTTTTTGAATGGATAATTTTAAGTGTACAAACAATTTAGGTAATTAACCGTCACATGTATCTTTAACACATGTATGCATACTTGTTTAGGTGTTACACAAAAATTATTTAGATAGTAATCATTGATCAATTTATATACATGCATACATCATGTTTACATTGCGTTACTTATATATAAAGTTCTTAATTAACTCTTAACCAGTATTTTGTTAAGTCTTTTTAAGACTTTATAGGAGACTTCCTTTCCCATTTTACACAATTGGCGATAAACAAATCAATGAATTAAAACAAATAATTGGGGGCATTTTATGAATATGTAATAGCATTTATACATATAAAGTAAAAAACACCAGCATATTTAGCAATGTAAAAAGGAAGTGTGTTCAGATCTTGACTTCAGTTTCATAAGTGTGTGAGAGTCACTTGATGACTATTAAAAGCTAGGTTACTACACTTGAGGCATCTCTGTGTCTGCCTTCTTCAACCATGAGCCGTCTGCTTAGAACGCAGCTCACGAAGACATATTAAAGGGTGACTTTCGGCACAAATTTTCAAGTTTGAAACGTTGGAGATCGTTAAGAACACAGCCTTACTATCAATCCATATTGTATTTCTATACCACCTTGAAAAGTTTTGAGACATGACCCTCTACACATCTGAGTCCCATCAATAGAAGTGGCTGGACCTATTAGTCTAACACAGAGACAGTTTAAGTGGGTCACACAGAGACCCGTTTAAGTAGGTCACTCCGTGCCTCACATGCAAGTAAAACCGCGATAGGAAAACGTGAAGGCATTTATGGCCCTAAACAATGGTTGTTATTTTAACGCTTTCCAAATTTGTCAAGGACAATTGGTATCGAATGTCGTCCAAGGTTACTCTGTATGCATGGCAGTAAAAGAACATGTTCTAGAGAGTGATTATATAGTTTGTTAAACAAAGGATTAACATTAAACATTAACAGGCCTGCTCAAATTAAAGAGCCCCAAGTCATCAGTTTATGGCTTCAAAGGAACGTTCCTAAGATTTTTAAATATTTTATTGCCGAGTATATCTCGAAAACAGAAACTTGCTTAAGAAATGTTTTACTAGCAGTCAAATTTTGTTTTCTTTTCCTTGGACTTTGACATATCGAGACTAAAATTCTGCCCGAAGTTTGTCCTTAAAAATTTAACTGCCCGCTGTCAGAATGTAAATATATATTTCTTGGACGATACTGAAGCATAGATTATCATGTTGCCTGCTTCTACAGTGAAGTATATCATTGATCCAGTTGTATCTCGTGCATGGCATATATACTGTATATATACTGTATATATATATATATATATATATATATATATATATATATATATATATATATATATATATATATATATATATATGTATGTATGTAGTGTGCGTGGGAAGTACAGTTACCTCTAACTTAGTGACACACTTATTCAAGGTCGGCATGCTTATTTATAAGGTGTCTGAGGAAAGTGTTTCAGTCTGTTGTGTGTAGAAGACATAATATATAGTTATTGTACACCCTCCACAAGTGTGTGGGCTGAAGAAAAGATAAATTGCATGAGAGCACAATTGACAACTACCTGTATGTAAGCTCTGCCAATTAGCATTTCGCTGTGTGTGTTTGTTAGTAAATGTTTTCATTACTGTATGGGCGGTGTGTGTGTGAAGTAGGGGACTATAATGGCAATGGGCAAAGAGTACTAGGTAAATTTATAGCTTTCTCAATCTGCAAGCCAAGTTTTATCACAACCATACCCTTTTCTTTAACTCCCTTTCCCTTCCAGGGATCGACCAAAGATTTTATTAAATGAAAGTGTAGGGGGGGGGGGTGGAGGAGGGGATACATTGGCACTGGGGTAGTTGAAGCTGGCTCTCAAATAGGAAGGATACTAATCCCACACTCTCCTAGCCCCAAAGGTTGCATTTAAAAGTTGGACTTGAAGTGGTGCACTCTGAGTCTGAGGCATGTTTATTCTAGGAAGTAGGTTAATGATTAGGTCTAAATGCAAGGTTATGCTGATAACTATTTTTTGATATATGTGTGAGTTGAAAAAGTGGGTGTGTTTACCTTGATGCCAACCATACTTGGCTCTTGCCTTTCCATTCCTCCCCCCTTCCCTTCCCTTCCCTCTCCTCTCCTCTCCTTCCCTTCCCTCCCCTCCCCTCCCCTCCCCTCCCCTCCCCTCCCCTCCCCTCCCCTCCCCTCCCCTCCCCTCCCCTCCCCTCCCCTCCTCTACCCTCCCCTTCCCTACCCCTTCCCAAATGCAAATTTGGCTTTGTAAAAATACACATCAAATTTTACAGTTTATAAGTTTGTAAGATCTGCACGTAAGTTTCTCAAAATATTGGGTCTTGGCACTCAATCCATAATTCCATTCCAATTATGTGAACAGAAATTCAATTGTAAACTACACTAAGTGACAAAGATTCCTTTTGATTTCATGTTGTACAACAGGTTGAACTCATGCATTTAATTGCCCTTTATTAATTTATAATGAACAAATGCTTTCAGAGTACAGCATTATTTAAAACTACTTAAATTCTTACCTACCGATCAAATTTTATTTTTTTAATTCATGACGTGCTGTGCCTATACTTTGGTGATGTGAGACATAGACTTGATACTGTATATGTTAGTTGTGGGAAAAAAATTGCCTTAAAGTTATTGTAACTTTATATCGTAATACTTTCCTTTGTTATGTTATTAAGTTATCCTTCAAATTTGTTTAAATGCTGACAATGGTGAACATGGTGTGACGTTTCCCTTATAGTGTTACTATAAAATTAAGTTGAGCATCTACTGTATATGCATTCCAGCCTAAAGGTAGGGAGTCACCCAACGTTTTGAAAGGACGTTTCCTCAAAAACTCATCATGGAACTACTTCTTCAGGTTATACCGACGTTACATAAATGTTCCGTAAAATCTTTCAATTTGCTGCATTTTACGCTGACAGTCGTACCATGTTGTGTGATGTTCCTTTGGTAGGCAAGTGCGGTCAAATTTTGTTGGATAAGTCTACAAGTGGACACACACAAGTGGACACACACCCTTTTCAAGTGGACACACACACCCTTTTCAACCACACACAAATATCAAATATATGTAAACTAGACAAATAAACCTCTGTAGTAAAGGTAAAGGTCGCTTATGTTTTTAAAAAGGATATTTTCTTCAAGAAACGTCATTGCAAGTTTGTTTGTCAATATGTATAATGCATAACATGTTGAAATACTATGTTCCATGAAATAATTCTTAACCCTGACATTGTTTATTCAGACTGCTGTTTGTATAATCCATGATTTTTTTTTCCTAAGTACTACATATGTGGGTCGGTATAATCGTACGGTCATTTTCTGATTATGTAGACCTATACCGTGCACTACGGCATATTAAAGGTAAATTTTACACTGATGAGTAGCACTGGAGCCTGTTTATATCAATTGAATTTTTTTTTTTTTGCAATTGCAGTTGATGAAAACACGAGCAGTCAAAGTAATTAAAATAGTCTCGAGGACGTGACATAAGTCTGAAAGACTTCCTTTAACTTGTTAGCGATTCGTAACTGCTTATATACTTGCCACAGCCGATTTGTACAGTATGTGTTAGTGTTTGGAGGTACTGTGATGATTATGAGATGCCAAATGTGTAAACATACATTCTGTGGAGAGATAATATCAGCTTGGTCTCCATTTGGTTTGTAAGGAATTTACTGTACTTATTCAGGGGTGTGCACAAAGAGGTGGTTGGGAGGGAGGGAGGGGAAGGGCCGGGGGGGTTCAGCGCATGGCCTTCCATTAGCTGTAGGACAAAGTGGTTCTTTCTGTGCAATTTTTTTACATTCGGCTGGGAAAGATTTAGATGTCACTGATACAAGTGGACACACATCCCCCTTTTCAACCACACACAAAATATCAACAGTATTCATTAGTACACCCTTGCCTTTAGAGATAATTATAGACCTACTTTGAATTCTAACTTTACCTCAGAACGAATCATTTGATGTCTTAACTTTTATTTCATTTCTGGCAGAAGATCCCCAGAACCCCCCTCTCCCCCTCCTCCCCCCTCCTACCACCATCCCACCCACATGAGAGTGACTGCTTCAGAAAGCCCATAAACACTTCCCATTAACACTCCTAAAAGAATTCTTTAAGAGTTGCCTCTGGCCTAGCTTGGTGAAGGTTCAAGCTGCTATACTGTACCCAAAACAGCCGGTGGAAAAATTTAAGATTTCCCCGCCCCCCCTTTAACCCTCCACCCCTCCACCTACCCTTAATTTAAATCTTTTACACGCTACTGCATGTTAGATTAAATAAAAAAAATAGTAAACTTTCAGTATGCTGACAAGTACAGTATTTACAATCATTAAAAGAACATGACTGGACTATCGAGAGGAAATGTATTTATTTAACCAAGAGGATGTTTGTTTGAGAGTAAAGGAACATGCTAACTCAGAACTGAACTTTTCCCTGAACACAAATTAAACATGTTTGACCGGGAAGTTCACACAGTCCTACAAAGGGTTAATTAACTCTTTAATTTAAGTTGAATGGTAGTCTTGTCCAAAGACTTTTTTGCTATATTAGATTATAAAGTGAAAACAGCCTACGACCTTGTACCGGATCAAAAGAGGGTGCTATACTGTGTACAAGGGAGAAAACTCAAAACAAATTTGATTCAATCACATATCATATATACAGGGATGTGCCCGCACTGGGTGGCCCCACCCAGCACTAAAAATTACCGCCCAGCACTGTCTTAAAAATCGTGAATCCCGCCCAGCACTATTTTCATCTAAAATCCCGACATTCCTAACAATATATTCAACATAAATTGAAAAAAAAAATAAAAAAATGTAAATTGTTAGCAAAACTAGTACTTTGTGTATGTGCTTAAAAGCTACACAAGTGCCAGCATTTAGCATCTGAGCACCTTCAAAAATCGAAAAATTTCTCAAAGGGGAGGGGGAAACCCCTCCCTCTTAGACCCCTCACCCAGGACGGCGATCATTATACTCAGCACTCAGGAAATCCTGGGCACATCCCTGATATATACCCTAAGTACTGGTAAAACCGGCGATATCTCATATATACCCAACTGGTCCAGAACTGCCACTCTTTCTGAGCTGCTCCTCATCACCGTTACTCAGATATGAAACTGCTAGTTACTTACAGTGTGTACAGTATACAGCAATGCACAGAGATCGCAGTACAAATGGTACTCGTCCTCTTACCATCCATTCATCCTACGACGAGATTTGTGTTTTATATTGCCGGTAATAATAGCGTTTAATTTGTAATCCAAGTATGGCATATTCAGGAAAGACCGTCATTGATTGACTTTTATACCTGTTCCGTCTTTAACTTGAGGGAGTTTTTTTTTTTTTGTAAGACGCACGACTGACAAGCGAAGCGGCGTTAAAAACTATAATACAAGCTATTAATTACCACGTTTTATTCGTTTGGAAACTAACCGTGCGGATTCCAACCCCCCCCCCTGCAAAATACTCTAACAATTCCAGAGCGTGGTGTTTGTGTCGTTGGCTAATTCTTTGATCTTTTACTGTAGATACCTGTATGCTATGGTCGTGGTTGGCGTTGTAGAAGACTCTGAGGAATATGTGGGAAGGAGAGTAGCATGTTTTTGTACGTTTAAAGGAAAGTTACTGCATTGATTTTTGTCATAAATACCACCATTTCTTTGGGTTGATCTGTAAAGGAGAAGCAAACCCAGCCCACCATCTTTAGCTTTGCAGAGATAATTTGGATGAATTACTAAAATTTCTTTCCAAATATCAAAAGAAAAATCTTGCCTCGTCCAGGAGATATTCAAAAGTCTTGTCTGTGGACTGTTGTATTTGTCAGCCTGTGATGTCTTAGTGCCACACGGAGATGAAACTTTTTATCTCATCATGGTCTTTTCTCTCATGTATATTTTGTATTTATAAACAGTGGTGAAATTGTAGCCAGTGTTAGAATGATGTCCACTCTGCAGTAGTCATTGAATCACATCAACTTACCAGTACTTCCCCAGCCTGCAGTAGTCATTGACTCACATCAACCCAATTAGTTCATCCCCACCCTGCAGAAGTGATGCTTAGAACCGATTGTCAGATCCCACCAAAAGTTTTATTTTGCACGACCCATGATTTGTTTCCTCCCCCCTTCCCCCCACCCTGTATTTTGTGGATGGTTGCTTTATTTATTGTAACTTTTTGCATTTTGCCATCAATGTTACATTACATAAATCACATACAGTAGTATTAAATTGCCAACGGTTTACTAAATATTATTTTCGTTTTTCTTTTTCTTTTTTACTTTCAGCAAGTGAAGGCTGTAAGCTGCATACTTATTTATAGAAAATTATTTCTCCACCTTTTTACTGACATAAATAGACTCATATTAAGCTAAATATTGACTTGCATTATTTTGGGAAATTTTGAATATTGAAGTAAAAAATTTCATTAAGTAGCGTGGAATAGATTTATCCGACTCGAGTCAATATGTTGCTTTAAGAAAACAATTTGCCTCGACTTTGCAGTAATTTTCGGTAACAATACCACAAAAAGCGTCTGTAACATCATATCTATTTCCGCCACATATGTTCGCAATGAACCTTGTCCTTACACACTATAGCTACATGCTGTATATTACATATTCTTGTCAGGAAAACTGTTACCGTTTTATAAATGGCAGCTGTACTGCATGAAAAAGAATATATATCTGTACAATTGAACTATAATGAACAAAATTTTCTTTCCAGAAAGGAATAGAACATTGGAACATCATAGTTATTGTAGCCAGGGTTTTCAAATGGCAGCCCATGGGCCAAATGTAGCCAACAAAAGATGTCGATCTGAACCACAAAACCACATCGGCCAAAAATCTTGATATGAACCACAAAACCACATCGGCCCAAAATCTCCATCCGAACCACCAAACCACATAGGCCCATAATCTCCATCTGAACCACAAAACCACATAGGCCCATCATCTCCATCTGAACCACAAAACCACATAGGCCCAAATTCAAAGTCTGAACCACAAAACCACATCAGCACAAAATCTCGATCTGAATCACAAAACCAGATCTGAACCACAAAACCACATCGACCAAAAATCTTGATATGAACCACAAAACCACATAGGCCCATAATCTCCATCTGAACCACAAAACCACATCAGCCCAAATTCTAGATCTGAACCACAAAACCACATCGTTCTATCCAGGCATAGTGGGATTTCGTTTCTCAGTGGTTCGTCCTTTGGGCCCCAATTTTATATATTTTATTCTCTCGCAAATTAATTTTGCCGACCCCTATACTGGCTGCTGACGGTATAACTCAACGATGTACCCATTTCTAGGTAGTTTTTATTTTTATTCACCTGTGATATATAATTTTGAGTGATGTCTCCAACCTGCTGAAGGAACTTATTAATTCATGATCACCGATGATGCAGTAAATTTTCCGTCTTTGTTCCGCGGCTTCGCAGGTTAAAGAAATCTTTCAAAGAAAAGGACACTTGAATGGTACAAGGTCGTTGCTGAACCGCACAGATCACTCACAAAATATAGCACACTAGTCATCAGGATAAAACCTTTTATTCATGCTTATCGGGTTGAGGGTTTTTATTTTTTCTTTAAGGGTATAAAAAAGAATAATATTAATCAAAATGACTTCCATGGACCACTGGCCTTGATACCTACCAAAAAATCTGCCCCAGTTTTTGTAGGAAAGTTTATTTTAATACCCGAATGCACAGGAGGTTATTTTCTTAATTTTTAATTGTAAAACTTTATATATACCGAGAAAGGTTGTGTACTTTTTTTTTCTCTTTTTATTTTTCGATTTCTTTTACTCGTAAGTTCAAAATGTTTCTTTGTCTGCCAGGATCTGGGAATATTGATATGTACAAACTAGGGCAATGTCAGCCGAGAGTTGTAGATTATAAAAGTAAGATCTCATCGAGAGATGATGAACTGTTGATCTCGCCAAATCTCTTTGAATGTTATTCAGCTGCTGCCGGTCGTTCATTGTACTAGTTGTCACTTTATCGGGTGTCTTTGCAGACTTATACTGTATTGTCACACACTGTGGGTTTGAACCTTGATAGTCCATGCAACCGGCTTAGATATCACAAATATAGTATGTATTGCTTACATGTGTGCTGTTTTATAATAATAATAATAATAATAATAAATGAGACTTATATAGCGCCAAATCAGTAGACAAAAGTCACTGCTCAAGGCGCTTTACAAAGAAAGCAGATTAATTTAAATAAGAACAAGTGAAAAGATGGGTTTTAAGTAGACTTTTATGATGTATTTATTATGACAATTTCAAAAAGTTTTAGCAAAAGCCAATTTCAACAACGATTAGAAAAAAAAGTTTTGTGATTTTTAATTCTTTTTGAGGGGGGTTGAGGGTGGTGGTTGAGGGGTTTGAGGGGGAGGGATGTGGGAATCAGTGCTTGGAGCTCCATTTTTAAAGTGCCTAGTTCATGTACGGCACATGTTCGTGAGTTCATGAGTTTTCCAAAAGAATCCAAGATGACACAATGGTTGGGTACATCTGTTGCTTACTATCTTCATAAAGCACATTTTTTTTGTTATATTTGAAAAACTGATCAAAAATGACTTTGAATCCTGCACAGGTCTGTATGTATAGATCTATGCAACCGCAATGTCTATACATATATATATATGTATGCTTGTATGTACAGTATGAAGATTTCCCACCAATGGCTAGAAGCATATTGACCAACTAATGAACTTTGACCTTCGGTCTAGAGGACAGTTTTAAGGACATGTTGCATGTATTGTCATAATTTGAGTGACTTTAAGAGATTTAACTGAAGTACTTAATCAACAGTACATGTTTTCATCACTTTTTGTGTTGTGAATAATGCACATATGGCTCTAACTGCTATTTTCAACCAGAGCTTGTTTGCAATAAAAATTTTTCTTTGAAATGCTCGATACGGTAACTATGGAAAACTCGCAATGATGCTGCACAGTTTGTTAAGGGCTTGATTATATATTGTTTCACAGTACTATGAAGGGAAAAAAAAAAATTGAAACTTAATGAAGAATGCCCTTAATTGTATTTAATAATTGCTACATTATATAACTGCATGTACTGTATAATTGCCCTTCTTCTGTTGTGGGCAGTACAAGATTACTTGGCAATATGTGTCACAGTCCATACATACATACATGTGCATGTTTGTCTGTTTACTGTACCATTTATATGCAGGAAATAATCTTTTGGTTTGCATTATGACCCCACTCCCACCCCCATCCTCCATCCGCCTTGTTTTAGCTTATCACTTTCTCCTGTCAATAAGTCATCTGTTCCTCCTGGGATACAGGAATATAATCCTACTTTTAGTTTGTGTCACTCCCCCCCCTCCCTTCCATCTCCCTTGCTCTAGCTCATCCCTTCCTTCCCCCTCCCCATTCCGTCCCCCTTCCTTCTCCCTCCTCTGGCTTCTAGCAAAAGGTTTTACCCCAAATACAGAGAAGAGTCAGTGCATATAATGAGCCTCTTTTGCGACAAAACCAAAAGAATGTGTAACATTTCAAGTTCTATGAAGAGTATTTAGTGATGATTATAGGTCTCCCAGATAATAAATCTCCCCAGATTTATATCAATTTGTAAACAAAATGATCTAGAGAAAATGTAAAAAAAATCAATCAATCACTCAATCAATAAATAAATACTTGTGATGGTGACAAACCTTGCTACTTTTGTCACTAATTATAACTTTTGTAATAAAAACAGAATAATAAGAAGGATTAAAAAGAGGAAGGAAATTGAAACAAAAGGATTGTGCCCTAATTATGTAGGCTGCCGATATGATCTAGCTGTTCCAGTATAACAACTTTCTCAGAAAGTGTCCCTCGTCTGTTATTTCTAAGTTTTTCTACTAATTATCTGTTCAGTTGTGGTTAATGTTGGCACAGGATTTTACAGCAACTCTGTGCAATTCTGGGAAATTTTTCCCTTAGAAGCAGGCTTGCAATGAACTTTTCAACTTTCAGTAGCTAGGTTTACTACTGTTGGTTGATATGATGTCATATTTATCAACTTTTACCTCATGTGTGTGTGTCTCTATGTGTCTCTGTGTGTCAATGCTTGTGAGTCGAAGGTGACATGTAAAAAAAAGGGAGAGGTTTGGCATAGTTTATTGAAGAGTGCAATTCTCTGGTGGATGAGTTTATGAGACTACTGGCGGTCTGTTCAGGATACTGAGAAAAAGTAAATGGCCGAGCTTTTGTGATTCACACACAACATCACGCATCATATCATCCAGTGCAGTGATTATCATTGTAAAGGGTTTCCAAGCTATATATCACGCTGTCTCATACGCTGTCACTCTGTATTTAGACTTTGCAACATTTGTGTATGTAATTGTCTATGTGCACCAGTTGGAGTAATTACTGCATCATTTGGAAACTTTACTGTTGCTTCTCTGTGAAGAGCTTGTGAAAGTTTTTACCGTTTAAACATTGTACGTCTGTGTGCATACGGTTGGGAGGATACATTACTGTACAGTTAATGGGATACGATACACTGTCGTCATTCTTAAAGAGTTTACAACAGTTTGAACTTTTTAACAGTGTCTTTGTTTACAGTTTTGAATAATTACTACAGTTAATTGGAAATATATACACTCACTTTTTCATGAAGAGCCTGTGACAGTTTTAACTTGAGAACAACGTTTAATTAATTGTGTATACAAGTGGATTAATTACTAAGTTACTAAATTACTAAGGTAAGTGTGGAATATATACTGTTGTTCTCTTGAGTATAACGTTTATTCATTATTCGCAAGTAATTTCCTTGGTCACGTTTGAATTAATTACAACTTACTGTAAGTTGAAATATTGTCCATTCTTATGTAGTTTACACTAGTATATTGCTTATTGTGTTAATTTCATTGTAAGTTGGACAGTACCTACTGTATGACAAATGTATTGTCATATGTTTAGTTCAAAACATTTGTAAATAGAGCTAGTTATTCGTTTAATTGAATTAATTGTGATGTGATTATATAGATTGCAACGTCGACGGTTTCAACAGTTGGTTGAATTGTTTTGTGCATAGCTTTGAAATTTTAATGATTCATAACAACAATTTGAAGAATAGGTCCATCCGCAGGGTTGCATACCTCATCATGGATACTCATTGAAATAATTGCTTAAATAAGTGCTAATTAATTCATTTTTAAAATCCAAATTCCCTCTTCATTTTATGAAGTTCTCCGCACATGAACAAAACACTAGTGGACCCATATATGCTTAGAGTTAGAATTGTGAGTTTCTCATGTTTGGATGCTATATCATTGGTGTTTTCCAGATTGGACGTACTGTAAACCATGCATTTACAGGAGTTTGTTGGTATTTTACCAGACTTGGGAATTGTCTAACGAACTGCTTCTTACTCTCTCCTATGTACTGTATGTTCTAGCGTGTTGCACGCCCGCTGCATACTAGAACCCATCATTAGTTTACTCACACTCGATCTTAATGGTAATTCTAATAGTGCAACCGTAACGTCTACTTAGCTCTCTGCATTAGAGCATCGCTCTCTGGGTTGGAACTTCGCTCTCCGGATTAGAAGATCGCTTTTTGGGTTAGAAAGACTCTCCCTGGGCTATAGAACACTGCATGCTCTCTGGGTTAATACATTGCTCCCTGGGTTAGAACATTGCTCCCTGGGTTAGAACATTGCTCCCTGGGCAAGAAAGTCCGTCTCTCAGTTAGAAAGCCCCTCTCTCGGTTATAATGCCCCTCTCTCAGTTAGAACGTCCCTCTCTCGGTTAAAAAGTCCCTCTCTCAGTTAGAAAGCCCCTCTCTCGGTTAGAACGTCCCTCTCTCGGTTAGAACGTCGCTCTCTCGGTTAGAACGTCGCTCTCTCGGTTAGAAAGCCCCTCTCTTGGTTAGAACGTCGCTCTCTCGGTTAGAACGTCGCTCTCTTGGTTAGAACGTCGCTCTCTAGGTTAGAAAGCCCCTCTCTCGGTTAGAAAGCCCCTCTCTCGGTTAGAACGTCGCTCTCTCGGTTAGAACGTCGCTCTCTCGGTTAGAACGCCACTCTTGGCTAGAACGTTGCTCTCATTCTGCTCTATCATAGCAGGGGGATGGGAGGGTAGGGGGGATTCGAGGGTGCTTGTGTGAATTTGGTGATACATACATATTTCCCAAATGTAGTCCTGGTTCATTTGATTTCCGTGATATAAACAACATATGAGCATATTGAACATATTTTAGTGTACAAGTGATTACACAGTTAGTAAAAGTACGTTAAGACCTTGCTATCTATATATATATATACACACATGATGGATGCTCACATCAAAACAAACAATGTTCAAACATCAGGCATAATGATACTCTGTGCAAACATCTTTAACAGCTGACATTATACACATCTTTAACAGCTGACATTATGTACATGTATAATTGCACCTGTTAATACACAACATTTGCATACTACGTTCACTGCGAGCCAATCTTGTTACATCATGCTGTATATATACCATCACCAGTATCACTTGCCATATTTTTTATTATTTGCATTATTTTTTGGAGCTGGTTTTCTCTGAATGTACTCTTTACCAGTCTTTGTGACCATCATGAAGATCAGGGCGAATTACATCCGTTCAGACAGCATCCATAAAATGAATGATGGGCATGTGGTTTCTATGGAGACCATAAACCATAAACCAGGTCACCAGTGAAGCTTGATGCTTTATAAAGGCCAAAAAAAAAAGAAAAAAAAATTTACATATGTTATAAGCAATCAAAATTTGTCCTTGTTGAAGATTCCAGATGAAGCAACAAATTCATATTTAAGATAGGTATCCCTCAATTTGTCATATATATTTAAGCATATCTCTCCAAAAATCTAGTTAATCACTAATTGGGGGGGGGCAGGGAGGGAGGGGAGAGTCTATTTCCAGAATAATTTATTTTAGTATTTAAGCTACAAAGTACCACCCCGAGAGATCGTTATGCACAGGTCACGCAATTGGTGTTGTTGCTCGGTGACTGCCAAGTACCTATTTCCAGTTAAATGACATGCCCAAAAACTGTATGTACCTAATTGTTAATCATTTACATACATGGCCCATAAAACTTAAGTAGTTAATATGTACATGTTTAAATCTTGCCGAAATTATGTCTAACCGCATGTGACTTCTTGCAAGGTCAAAAAGAAAGCTAGCACTGTATATATTTTACACAGATATTGTTCTGTTATTGTTACTTGAACTTGGGAAACAATAACTCTAATAAAGGATTTTATTGTTTCATCTATACACATACAGTACCTGTATTCATCAGCTAGCTATACAATACGTTAGCAAGCCTATATAGATTTGCAATGTTATGGTTGTACACAGACTGCAGTTTTTGATTTTTGCCTTTTATTTTCACTTTTGTTTCGACCCTTGTATCGGATATAGTTCCAACTTATTGCCAATTGGGATGAGAAGTTAACATCATTTCATTTCATACGTGTGTATATATATTTACATACTTTGTGTAGTGAAATTTCTTTTTTTTCCAAGCTTTAAACATATAATAATGATAATAATAATAAACAGACAGTGAATGCTGAAGACTTGTCGATTGCAATTAATTAAACAATCATTATTAATAATCATTAATTAGATAACATACATAGCTCAGTTTATACTTATTTTACAATGCTGTTTTAATTCACTTTTCACTTAAGTTTGACATTATCCACACCCATTTTCAGGAGTATGTAATTGACTATGACAACGACAATGTTTAAATACCAGCATAAATACTCAATACACATATCAATAAAGTGATACAATGTAATGAAGACTTGTAAAACAACCTTTTTAAGCTAAATGATATACATAATACATATTGCTACATATAATTCAGAATGGGGTGAAATGCTGAACAATGGAGAAGACATATTATGATAATTCTTTAAATTTTGTGCCAGGCTTTTACGTCCTTCACATACTTTTTTTTTGCAGTCTTGAAAATTTTGCCTAAATTGCAATAAAATACAATGTTCAGCAGTTACATTTATGTGTATTGTTTGCCAGAATGCTATATTTACATGTATAAAACTGTATGATCAGGACAATATAAGAAATGTTTGACCTTACAAATGTGATTTGTAAGGTACAAATATGATTTTTGGTTTTAAAAAAAAATGGTAATGGAGCTCTAGCTAGAATATTTTACAATTTGCAACATTCTTTGATATGTTACTATGAAAATGAAATATGAAACATTGTGAAACTCATAATCTGTTGCTTTATGTAAATTCGGTTTCTCAATTAGTTTACTAAGAGCTAAGAGTTGTATAGTCCCCTGCTCAGAGGGCCAGAGAAAAACTTTACTTGGACAAAATAGGGCAAGATTGTTCAGGAAAATATCACAAATAATTGTTAGCCAAAAATATTCAGTTTTATAGCAAATCAACCTTTTTTTTAATTCTGAAAGTAGAAAGTTACATTTGCTCTTAAAGACAAAAACCACATCTCCTAAACGTATCGAAAAATATACAGCAATTTGTAATTGCCCGTCCTTTAGATTTAATTTGCAGCATTTAAGTTGTATTTCGTTGCACACTCTCATTCCAATACTGATATTATTTTGTAAACGATGGGCAAAAGAAAAAGGTTACTCGAGTCTTTTAAAAAGCCTTTTAGTGGAGGGCATGCATGCGTACCAGATTTAGTGTACAAGATGGTACGCTGATTCGTTGACCCGGACCGGGAGCCTTATGCGGGCTGGAATTGACCACATGACTGGGTGGTCAACTTAGCTTGAACCATCAAAGAAATTGTGTCAAGAGCGTGGGAAATGAGGCACAAGCATTCAAAGGTTTCACAAGAAACGAAAAGTAAAAAAAAAAAAAAAAATTAAATGATGTGACGTGACTTGGAAAGCAATGAAAAAGAAATGAAATGAACATGAAATGAGAAAATCAAATCAAATGATCAAATAAATCAAATAACTGGACTAACTATTTATAACTCAACAATTAGGAGCAAATGGATGGTGGTATTGATCGAAGTTTAAATCACGTACCCTGTAGGTGCACATTGTATCATTCTAGTTTTAAACTCTGCGACATAATTTTGTGTTTTACCCTCCTCACTGAAAGTAAATTTTGTTACAGTTTTTGAGATTTATAGCATTAATTTTGAAAGTACATTTTGAACTTCCTTGATCTGTTAATATCTAGGTTAATGACAGTATGACTTACGGAAGGAGTACAGAGGATATTGTCAATTATTTTATGAATCTCTTATATTTCATGTAACTTGAAACATGAAGATGTACAGGTACCTGTTACTGTTCCTGCTCCGAGAAATCAAAGGTGGACTTTTTTTAAGTCCATGGCTTTTTGTATATATATGGCTGGTACCTTTCATACATACTAATTTAGCAGTTAGAACGGTACATGTAAGGTGTGTATGTATGTATGTATGTATGTATGTATTTTAGATGCTCATGCAAGCAGGAACTCGCGAAGAAGTGGCTTATGAAAGCCGCGAGCTGACCGAAGTCAGTCTCTTAGATTCATATTTTAACGTCCATGATTATGAATTGTCTATTGTCAACAACTCTGTAACTGGACGACATACATTAATCTTGGAGTGTCTCAAACTCGGGACCTTATGATTGGAAGGCACCAGCGTTAACCACTGAGCTAACACTCCACTCCAGAGTAACAAGCATAGTGTGGGAGTCAAAGTAACCATAAGAGGGCAAGTGTGTGAGACATTTAACCTATAAAATGTAGAAAATGCCCTTGCCAAACCTTTTTATGAAAAGTTTGGAAACAACTAAACGAGTATTGTTTTTTCTGCTGACAGGAAAATGTTTTCCGTCAATTTTTCGGTATTAAACAAATGAGCACTATCCTACCAATGTCAGCATATGTAAAAATGAATCCTAACCACTTCAAAAGTAAACCTCCTGATTGAAAAGGTGTTTACTAAGAAAACAGCAAACCACAAAAATGTGACACGAAGATTGGAATCTTATCATAGTTGTTTAAAGATCTATCTTATCACTACTTCAAGGATTTTTTGTAGCCATAGCTCGGAACGTCAATATTCCAATGCATTAAAAAGTTACATGATTTTGCGCGACTTTTTCGAGGTACAGCGGTGAGGTGGGTGTGGGGTGGGGGAAGGGGGGGGATTTTCATGTGTTCACAGTTAGTAGACTATCTCTACTGAAATGCCATAATGCTGTATTCGAGTTAAGTTATGTTAGATGGTGAATTCTAGTAAATTCTAGAACTATTGCGGTCGAGTAAACGCATAGATTGCGGCCATCGTCTAGGAGACTATTATTGTTGCTGCATTTGAGTAAAAGAACTATGAGAACGACGCAATTGAGAGAAATGAAGCGATTGTTGCAGTTCAAGTAGATCGAAACACCAGATTGTTGCAACAATTTGAAAAAGAAGTATCAGAATTGTTTCATGTTGCCCTCAAGTCACTCCCGATAGTATAATTTTAAAATAAAAGGTTTTATAATCTAATGTTTCATAGAAATCATAATCAATATAGTTTTCAAAATTGCATAATTTTTCAAATAATTAATATTTCTTTTTCTTTTCTTTTCTCTTCTCTTCCATGCAATCTTCATTCACGCCTGCAGGTAAGACCCTTTTCTTTTTGCCTTGTTCTCTCAAACCTTACGTACAATTTTACCGTTCTAAGTAAGTGCGAGTCCTGTTTTACTTCAAACAAGTTGCTAGTTACCGTGGTTTCGACGACGACGACAACAACTGTAGACAGACTGAGTGGGACAGAGTTTTTTCGATTGTAGAAACATTTAAAAAACAAGAAATTAAGAAAATTAGAGAAAGAGAGAAACAGAATACAACAGAAAGATAAATCGTCGCCCATTGTGAATTTTTTAAACTTCTTCGACACGTTTTGAAGAAATTAAAAATGTAACACCACCGACCGTTGTGAGATTCTCGCGAAGAGAATAATCTCGATTCATCATCACCGTTAAGTGCTCGAATCATATTCGGCTCGTCATCCCTACAAGTCGACCGTACGTACGTACGTCAGTCGAATCTTTTGCTCCTCGCTCGCTTAAAAGAATTACTCACTCTCTCTCTCTCTCTCTCTCAATATCTCACTATTCGCTCATCCCCCTCTCTGCCGTTCCATTAAAAGACGGTAATTCCATTCCTGAAGCAGACTGGAAAGCCAAGTCAATATTTTAATCAAGCACTAAGTTCATTTTCATCATCCTAGGCTCTCTCTCTTGCTTGGGTTGTTTACTCATGACTTGGTCCGATTTTGTGCTCAACTCGTTTCAGCCTCTCCGTCTTCTTCCTAACACCTGCCAACCTGCCTGCCTGGTAAAGGTAATCAGGCGTGTTCCACCTCCTCCCTGTGCTATGCCACCACATTCATCTAGTACTGATTCTTTTGGTGTCTGCTTAATTCTTCACATCAATGGAATCCATTTTGCACGCCGAATGAGAACAAAATTCAAGGTAGAGCAACTTTGACAAGAGATGGAAAAAGGATTTTTTCTCTCCCCCCTCTTGATTTTTTTTTTTCTTTTAAGAAGGGAAAAAAAGAAGGAAAGACATTGGGGAAAAAAATTGTTAAAGTGAGAAAGAGAGAGGAGAGAGAGAGAGAGAACGATAGAGAGATGAGGAGGAGGAGAGAGGAGAGAGCGGAGAAAAAGTTCACAAAAGAGGTCAGCTGTTAAAGAAAAAAAGTAGTTATTTCTGTTTGGCTGTGATGTAAAATTAAGGGCAATGTACCTTAAGGCATAATTCTGTAGCAATCAGACCTAGTTTTTTAGTTCTCTTTTTATTTATTTTCCCCCCTTCTTCTTTCCTGTTCTCCTTTTTATTTATTTTTGTATTTTTTTCAATTCTCTCCACACCTATGCCCCCCCCCCCAAATCTTCACATGCACTTAAGAATAGAAACCCATCTGCAACGATCGTTGAAAATGTCGGCGATGAAATTACCGTTGTGGTCGGTAGATTACCATTTTTGTACCCCCCTTCCACATCCATTAAATTGCTTTTGCAACTCAAAACACTGCCTGTTCCAAGGACCCCCTAATACTTATAATAGTTGCAAGCATCCTTTCCGTATTTGTGTGTGTGTGTTTTCGTTATTTTTTGAGTCAGATATGTGTCAACAATTAAAGTAGAAAGAAAAGGAAACAAAAGAAAAAGAGTCCCTTTTCAGTATTTTTGGTCATAGGGGCGTATAAGTGACCAAGATTTATATTCTTTATAGAGCTCACAGACACAAACAACTCCCCACTTGATTGTTATTTGATCCATAAACCTATGTTTTGCCACAAAAAAAAAAAAGGAAAGGAGCAATATATAGATTTTTTTTTTCCACCCCCTCTATCCAGAGTAAAAGTGGATAAAGTGTATATTGAGTGACCATTGACGAGTATTGAAGTGGACAGTTTTATGCAGAGTGTCATACCTGTTGACCTCTATCAAGCTGTGTGTGTTGAAAAGATTACATGGGAGAAAGGGTGGCCTCATTGGCTGCAGTGTCAAATAGGGCTATTGCGTGAATGGAAACCCCTGGGGGGATAGAGGGGGGAGGGGGTTACCCTATAACTTGACCTGTTTGTGGTTAACTTGGTCAAGATTCGGAACAAAAGGTTCAAAACAAGGGGGTACTTTTTGGCCCTGTAGGCCTCTTTCTGAACTCTTCCTGTTAAAGTATGTAATGCACTAAAAAGAAAAAAAATTGTTGTCAAAACAGATTAAGGATCCTGTGCAATTTGCTGTTTATTTAATCCTCATAAAATGATATTGTACAGAATTTTAAAAACAATTATGTCTGTTGGGTAACATTTAATTAGTCATTTCATGTATATAAATATATATATTTATATATAGCATATAAATTTACATATACATATCAATCTGCTTTTTGAATTTGTGAGGCCTTACATCTCATATCAATTAAATTGGTTATTGTTTATTATTGACAGATTTTCTAGCTGATATATTTTCAAAACTCTTTGGTGTCGTGCATACACAGTGTGTGGTACATTTCCTTTTCTAATATTTGGGGGGGGGTTGACATGTGGGTGGGCACATGGGGGGTGGGGAGGGTTCTTTTTTCCCCCCTCTCTACCAGTGGTGGATGAAAGGAGGAAAACCGTCAGAAAAAGTTTAACATTTTCGTGGCTTGTAAATAGTTGATGAATTGAGATTGGAATGTATTCACACCTGGCAATGTTTAAAGAAAGAAAAAATTGTCTGACATTGAAAAAAAATGAAAAAAATCACTGGTCTTGTTTGACTACAGGTTCTGTATCAGTGTACACAGCGTGTGCCATTGCTGACCTTGTATTTATAAATAATAATGTCCTTGACCATGTACTGTCTGATTTCCTACAACCTTTCAGAACTGCTGACTTCGGTTTTGTAAAATATGTATATATGCAACACTATTCACTTGTGTACGTTTATGCTTACATAGCATTATGTCCACTTAAACTATAGCATTTGGCTATATATGCCAACGTACCAATTTATGCTAATTATATCAAGTGTGCGTTCATAATATGCAAATAATTAGTCGGTTATTAGTAATATGCTATTGACCTTTTATTCTGGATGTAAAGTTTTCAAAGGAGAGAAAAATAATTTTGTAAAGTAAATACTATATATACAATGGAGTTGAATAAATTTGGGTTAATTTTCACAAGATGGCAATTTTCTCATAATTTGTCAAAGCATTACAAAAAGAGTACCATTCAGACACAGAAGACTCGTGGAGGCGGGGACAAAATTTTCCTCACCATTATTTTGGGGGGAATCATGCAAAATATTGCTGTATATTTTAGCATTCCTAATAAGGAGGTTTCTCCATTTTGTTTCAATGACACAATGGAAATTCTAAGCTATGTACTAAATCTGCTGTTTTCACATTTGTATTACAATTTTGGCCTAATTTGCATATTACATTTCTAGCTATGCTACATCAGATACGTACAGTATGCTTGGCCTTTTTCTTCTTTCGGCAAAGTCATCAACGAATACAGAGTTTGAAATCCTGCACGAGCTAGTTCATAGGCAGACAATTAATTTTTGTATGCCATTATGTTGCATGGACCAGTTATAACCACTTCTGTCAGACCAGGTTGCATTAATTTTATACAACTTTTGGTTTCTGTGAAATGTCCCTTTAAAATATCTTAAGAGCCACCAATTAGAACGGCTGGACTACTTAGTCTAATACACAGACCACAAAATGGTTGAAAAGTGACACCTTCACCCTTAAGAAAGTTCCTTGATTTTTTTTTTTGGGGCTTTCAGGTACCATTAAGTTTGTTAGTTTTTTGGTTTGACCCTTATTAATAACATACATCTGATTGATCAGCACTGCTTTAACCTGGAAATAACTGCTAATGACATTTAGCCAGGAAATCCTTATGTCAGTTCTGGTCAGGCTGTCTGCCGTTTAGAGACGATCGCACTTCCCTGCCACCATCTTGTAACCTGTTACATTCAGTTTGGTAGTTGAAAGGGGAAGCCATAATTGCCTTTATAGAAATATAGGTTGGGTACAAAAAAAAACCTGGAGGGAAAACACTATCACCTTGACACCAACCGTTGATAAAACTCCATATCTGCAGCACGAGGTAGCTAACTGATGTATCCTTCAACTGTTGTTGTTCTTTTGTTGTTTTTTGCAGGTAAAGATATCAATCAGCTATTTTAATGAAATTGCATTTAGTGTTGTTATATTTAACAAAGCTGTGAACTATGCTATAATGTTTAACATATACTGGATGCAAATCCATCTAAGACTGTGTGTATTACCACCTAGCTTCTCCTATACGATGAAATTATACACCATTTACTGCGATATATATAAATATTAGATATATATATATTTTATATTTTATTTATATATATATATATATATATATATATATATATATATATATATATATATATATATATATATATATAAATATATATATATGAAAATCGAAATGAGTTGGAAAATCAAGAACAGTGAAAAAACTTCCAGCCTCCACCGGGATTCGAACCCGGCCTCCCGCTCTGTACGCGGACACCCTAACCCAACTAGGCTATGGACGCTGATTGTATGTCCAGAGGTTCGAAACTGGTAAGGAAGGTCGTAATTCCACTGTAGGCGTTTGTCACCTGTATCGAACAATACTAGTTCTGTTTTTGGTGTATATATATATCATAAACTATGTGATGCTGTCAAATGCATTCACAAAGTATATTACCAAATTTGAAAACTTTTTACATCTACTCCATACAACAACATGCTATGAGGATTTTTTGTTTAACCTTAGAACCAGCAGAAAGTATTTCCAGCAATTTTGACAATAAAAGCAATCAACTTTTAGCCACTGGAATGTCTCCCTGTAATAACAAAGTATATATTGTAAGAAGTTAAGTCTTTTTTTATTTTAGAAGGAATGACAATTTGGATCTTGGAAACAATATAGAGAAAATGCTCAGTCAAACAGGATCTAAAAAGGGAAAAAAAAGGGGGGGATAAGCAAGATGCAATTTCCTCTGACAATTGTGTAATTGAATTTCTGTACCATTACGGCATTGCCCAGTCGACCGCCGTGGAATGACGTCGTCGCACTGCAAATGCATACGAAATGATTATTAAACATTTGCCATGCAGCTTTCCCCAATTTTTTTTTCTTTTTTTCCTTCCCTCTCTTTTTATTTTCCTGACGTTTCCATCAAGTCGCGAAAATCATCCAATTGTGTAAAGTACCCTTTTCCTCTCGCTTGGGTTCTCTCCTCCCACCAGCCTCGGTAAACACCGCCGAGCCAGAAGGGTAAATAGCACATCGTTCTTTCACCTCGTTGTGCAAACAGTAACCACAGTGCAACTGCTCCGTCCTTTAACCGCCGTGTGACATCACGTTATAAAACCGAGAGTCAAGAGATATTCCTCCTCTCCGGTCTAAACTCTCTGTCGTTTTGAATTTCATAAATGACCACAATGGGGGGAGATCTAGGCCTTAATTTTAGTTTACTGCAATTTGTGTTAGGAGAGCAAACAAATTTAACTGACATTTTCTTTATTAATCTTTCTTTCCATTTATTATTTCTTCTCTTTTTTCTTCTTGTTTCCCTTTCCCTTTCGTTTCCCCTTTTGTTTTTGGTGTAGAGGGGGTGGGGGGGTTGGGGGTGGGGGTTACACCTAGCTGCTATTAAAGAGGCATATATATATATTTGAAACAACTGTTACATATTTGTAATAGAAAACCAGGGGTAGCAAAGTCACACAATATGTGTATTACAGTTATTAATATGGCCGTGGTTCAGTCACTGCATCTGTTGAAGATATTAAATGTTGTTCTTACCAACTGTTTCACCTTGGGTGACCAATCCTTTTCTCTTTTTTTTTTGTAATGAAATGTTTTCTCTTTTGGCATAATATCTTTTCAATTATTTTCCATCAGTTTAATATTGTAGGCTGCTCAGCAGCGCTCACCAAGGGCACTTTCTCTATTCAGCTAATGCCCTTAAGTTACAGATGGAGGAAGCAAGCAGCTAGAAAATAGTATAAGTTGTAAAGCAATTACAGTTGGTGCCTGTATATGAAATGGGGTCTTTTTTTCAATTTTTTTTTTTCTTTCTGTGAGCTCGTGTGCTACCCAGTATGGAGTAAATAATTGTGTGGGTGTTAATTTGAAAGGATTTTAAATGAAGCCTATCTGGCCAATTTTTAAGCCTTTTGCAATGAAGGGGTGTTTTTGTGAACATATTTTTTTTCTTTTTCTATATATATATGTGCCGACAGAAGCCCTTAGGATTGAAGAGCCTTCCGATGAAATGTAATTTCCTGTATAACTGTTCCATGTGTTTTTCTCGATATATATACGTGTATATATATATATATATACCTACCCCGGTCCGTTATATATAGTCATCCTAGTTTAATTATCTCCGAATCCTAGACGTGGTGTAACATGCAGCTCCAGACTAGCTTTGAATAGTACGTGTCTCGCGGTTTGCAATTTTACACAGAGAACGGAACGTTCACGGTTCGGTCAACAGTCGAACTTTTGTATGTAGAGAATTATTTGATATCGAATAAATATGGTGGAAGTTGTCCAATTAGCCATACAAACCCTTGTTTGCATTATAATGTCGAAAGGGATGACTCAAGGTAGAGCCATAGTCTTGATATGTGACAGTCCTCCCCCCCTAAAAAAAAAAAAAAAATTATCAGAGTTTCTCTGTCATCAGTCGAAAACAATTTTTCCTCTGGTGGACAGCTATCCTTTAGGTAGCAAACTCATTCACGTTCGACGGAGAGGTTAATAAGAATATAAAAGAAATGTCTCGGGTCCATGAGTTTTCAATTTATATTTCTAGTTAATGGCTCTGTAGATTTGATAAAACTGTTGAACAAACCCAGAAAATCTCTGCTTTTCGAGGAAACCCATCATTAGGAATCAAATATAAACCTGATTTGCTTGTACAGTATGTCCATAAATCACTCCTGTTTCTTAATACAATCCACCACCTGTGGTAGGAAGGGAAGGGGAAGGGAGGGTTGGTGTTCAGCACTTTGGCAGATTCACAGACCAGGTTTCCCACATAGAAAAATGATGACAATGATGATTCAACAGTGTGATTGTGTTAAGTTTTTCTAAAAAATGTTGACCTGTAAAATATTCATAATGATAGTATTGAAATGCACAGACATAAACATAAACATAAACTAACCAACACAAACATTGATGACAATGACCATGATGAGACAATATTGTGTGATTGCATAAAGTTTTTCTAAAGAAATGTTGACCTGTAAAATTAGGATAAAGATATCATTGAAATGCACAGACATAAACATAAACATACACTTACCAACACAAACACAATATACATCTTAATTTCCACCTAAATCAAGACAAAAAATCCAACAGTGTGATTGCATATAGTTTTGCTAAAGAAATTTTGACCTGTAAAATATTGCATAATGATGATATTGAAATACACATACATAAACATAAATATATACATACAAAATACAAATACACACAAAATATCTGTAAAACATTTTGGAATTGATTTGACGGAAACATCGTCGGCTACAAAGTTATTTAACTTTTGTACCAAGAAATTTGGCCTCATGTGCGTCGATCAGGCTGAGAGGTGAGACAACTCAATATAAGTGTTAGTCGAAGCATATCACACTACATGCAACATTATTGAACTGTTAAAATTATGTGACCTCTGTAACAATGATTTTACTATATGAACATCACCTGTGGAACGTTTACCGTGCTAGTATATATCATCAGTAATTTGCTGGGTATAGTGAGGTTTCTTTAACTATAATTGACTGCGTGGATTATGGGAGAATTTCTGGTCATATACCATTCATCAAGAGACTTAGGCTTAGTCCAGGTTTTCGTTTTGGAAAAGGAGTTGCAACAACTAAGAAAGAGGTGGTAGAGGGTTGAGGGATGAGGTGGGATGGGGGGAGATGGAAGGGGAGGGGGAGATGGAAGGGGAGGGTTGACCCTCCTGTGGAGGATGTGTCATCATCAAAATCATTGTATAAAATAGGTTTGAAGATTGGAAGGTAGGTGATGCTGTTTTATATTTTCACAGGTGCAGGGGGGGGGGGGATGAAGAGGGAAGGGGTAGGTGGATGGGCAGACAGGGCTGATGAGAGTAGATTCTGTATGTTCTCTGGAATTTCCTGTCCTCATGATTGAACTGATTAATTAAACTAAATTAATGTTAAAGCTAAAATTGGATTATTTGGTGTGGAAGGATTTAAAGCAGCATTTTGCGTTGGGTCGCTTTTTTCCACCTTTTTAACATGTGCATCGATTTTTTTACATGTATCAATCATAAAACAGCAAACTAAGGTACCATCCAAGTTTCATCCTGCCAAGAGCGTTAATTAGCGAGTAATTAACGATTTATATCGATAACGAGTAAAAGTGTCCTCGACAAAGTTTTCATATCTCCAAATCCACTAGTTTGAATTCCACCAATCAGTGAATAGTATGTTTATTCATGAGCATTTTGCGTTTGGTCGCCGTTTTCTACTTTTTTGACATGTCCATCGAGTTTTTTACATACATCAAATCACAAAACAGCAAATTAAGATATTAGCCAAGTTTTTCCCTGCCAAAAACGTTAGTTAGCGAGTATTCCACATACAAAATTAAATCGCATTCAGTTCCCAAACCCACTAGTTTGAATTCAACCAATCAGAGATGCAGGTTTAGTTATGAGCCGTTGCTAAAAATAGATTCAAGACTTTGCGTTAGTACAACTCCCTGGTACAACTGCCATATAGACTGTACACAAATCAAGCGTGGTGTTATATTACGTATCTGTCAATGACGTTCGTAGTGTTTAAATATTCATATTAGGGGCGAGGTTTATTTGGTTCCCAACGGAAAATATCTTGGAGAACAACACAGTTGAAAGTTGCAATTTTTTCGACTTTTATGCCACCATTTGAAGTAAAATATAAAGAGATAAGCTAGTTATGTATGTCGTTATGGCATCGTGGAGTCAGTGAGGTTGAGAAATACCATAGTCGAGGACGCAAAATGCTGCTTTAAGTGGAATGGGATGGATAGTTGAGAGGCCGGTGGCTGGGGATGGGTCAGAGGGGGTGTCATCTTAGGAATGGCTGATTACGTTTGGAAACTGACACAATGTAACGCGATATTAAAACTATATGGGCGATTCCGTGAAAACAGGGACATGACCCCAAAATTTCAAACTCATTTCTGCAGCCATTTTTGGCTTCTAATATACTATAAACACATTTAGGGTCTGGGTTATGTACTTTTTTTTCCAACTATATCACGTTCTTCTACCAAAAAATGTGAATACCTGACTAATGTTGATTTTTGAGGGAACATTTGAGGAAGTAGTATGGATATTTCAAAGTCTCAGATTTCCATATTTGAAAGCACCCTAAATAAATTTGTTATATATGTATTGGTAGTGCCATTAGTGATATATTAAAATATTAATCACAATTCCTCCAAACAGTTTTGGTTTGTAGGCATATATGGCTGTAACGACACATAACTGATTTGAGAGCGTAATGCGAGTTACCGAAAGACCAAGTTTTTAACTTTTTTTTTTCACTGGAGCAGATAATTTCCTGCCATTTCATATTATGCTTCTAGTCAAAGTAAAGAGTATAAAAATAGTTGAAAGAATTAGAAATGTACCTAGTATATAGATATAAATAGACATTGAAAACTGTAATGCGAGTTACCAGTAATGCGAGTTACCGCTGTAATGCGAGTTACCATATATCATTCCAATCACACTTGCAGTACTACTGATTAACAAAACAATACAGCGCACTAAATACTTATATAAGGTGTGCACAGTAGTTACTTCCTGTACCCAGAATGCACTGCAATCTCGATTACATCACATGTGACCCTTAAAACAGTTCCAACAGACATTGATGATTTTATCACCTGACCTTTGTGGAATCACGGACCTACCAAGTTGCATTCAACTGTGACATCATCAAATGAGTAAAGTTAGCCTATTCTTTCTCCATTTTCATGGGATAGTAATTGCTTAGTACAATATTTAGGACAAATTGTGAGCGCTTAGGCTATATTAGTCTGTAGCCTATCACATAGTAATCTATATGTTCAAGGATGGGCAAATATTGTAAATCATGACCATTATAATGTGCCTAACATCTTGATGGAAATTAGTCTTGATGTGAAAGCTGATGCTGCCAAGGGTGTGGGCACCTCAGAATTAGTGGGGTGGGCAGAGGGGATGGGACAGACGGGGAGTTTGCATAGGGGATGATTGGGGCTGCTGGGGGGGATGGGGCAGGATTGCAGAGGCTTGGTCAGTTGGAATAGATTGGTGTGGTTTACCAATTCAAATGTGGGTTCCCCAAATATCATGATGTGCAAACCCCTTTCCCCAATATGAGTGTATAATCACTGCAATGTGAAAATCATCCTTTACTCCAAAGCATTTCAAATCCCCAAATTACACAAAATAAGGCAGGCCACCGGATTTCACGGGAATTGATAACTGGAAATGGCCGAACCCAGGGATGACAAAACTTCCTATCGATGAAGCCAGATGATAAAGAAGTTGGGAACCCCTTTGATTGCTAATAGTTGTGGCCAATTCAAGTTTGCATCAAAATTCTAATTTGATACAAAACACCATCCATTCAAGGTTATCTAAAATGGCCATATATAGCTACCACCATGCCCTCATACCGCATGATGAAACATCTATTGTGTTATTGTTGATAATGTTATTATACTGATAGAATTAGGAACAAGGATTGTTTTATTAGTTACATGCTTTTCCTAAGAACCCTAAATACAAATTTCCAAAGAACCAATCACTTGTTAACATGCCAAAGAAACTTTTCTTGTAATTCACTATATAAGCTGTGAACCTGTTTAACTTTCAGTAGATGTTTTGAGACATTAAAATGGAAGAGGAGAGCTACCAGATTGCTTGGATTAGCTTCATTGGAAATTGGATTGATAATTCAAGAGTGTACATTGCAATCTTGTAAGTCAACAATTTTGGATTGGCTTGATTGGAAATATGGATTGATAATTCAATAGTGTACATTGCAATCTTGTTAGTCAACAATTCTTCAGTTGATTTTCTGGTTCAATCAGCTTCGATTATTATTGATATAATTGACAGGATGTTTTGCAAATTGTTGTTAAAATGTTGTTAAAAGTTTTGGAAAGAGTTTTTCAGTTTCTAAGAGTTTCCAAGAGTTTCAAAAATGGCTTTGGAGCATATCTCTTTCAAAGAATTTGATGAATAAAATCGATGACTGGAAAAAGTGTAATGCGAGTTACCGTAATGCGAGTTACCAGACTTTTCCCCCCTCCATACCACATCTGAAGTTGTTTCATATTTTCTACTGCTGATATATAAACATCAGTAGGGTAGATATCTTGTACATGTATACAATTGAAGAAATCATTCTTTGTTTGAGCACAGTGCCATTTTGTACTGGTGTCAATTTTTCAGGTGTCCTTTTTCCGTAATGCGAGTTACCGATATTTGGAAGCGCACCATACATTAAGGCGAACACAATTATAATTCTTGATAATTTAATATTGTAGCTATGAATGTTGGGTATAACACCACAGAAAATTGAGGAGTAACACTAAACCATATTCGAGCCACAGCACTTGGATTATAAAAAAACAGCAAAAAGTGTAATGCGAGTTACCATGGAATCGCCCATATACGTGTCAAAGATCTTTTGAAGAATTTTACATCCCACCTATCTAACACAAATATGTTGCGGTTGAATGTATAAAGCCTTTTGGCTCATAATCATGTGTAAAACCAACATTGTGACATTTGCGTTTTTATGAATGCTCGGAAGTGGTTAATTTTCAGGGATATCAGAGACTCATATTTTAGGGTTTTATATCTTCCCCACATAAAGGTTTTGATCACAATCTCGATGGAAGATTTTCGTATTAATTCTCTCAGTGACGCACACATGTACATCCATTCAAACACACATCCACACGGCACACGCACATATGTTTGTATTACATTCAGACTGAGGACCCCATTGTATTCTCCATTGTTCAAATCCACCTACCCTAACCTTAACAATACCCCACAACAATAGAATTTTCCGAGGACGTGGTTATTCTTTAGAAATCACAACCGAGGACCTGAAATTCTTTTGTTCAAGTCCTCGGTCAGAATACAAAACAAATGCACACACACACACACATATACAACGGATGAGATAATAAGTTGAAAAGTAAAAACAAATACTTTAATTATCTTCTTAGCATAATATTTGCAGTGAACAGATTGCATGTTCATAACAGTTGAAATGCATACACTCACACAAATCTGTAAAGTATGAAATTTGAAATAATTTTTTTCTCTCAATATGTTTTACACATGTATGCAGATCTCTTAACAAAGTATTGCTTTTGAGTAATATAGCTTCTTGGACTGTTACCACCACCACCACTACACACATATTAATTTTTTTTTTTTTTAGCATTCTCTCTCTCTATCTCTGCCTGGCGTTTGTCCTACGTTTAAGTTGTATCGGTATTTTATTTGTTCCCTAGGACAGCAGGCCTCCGTAAAGTTCAAACTATTTGTCTGACTGTGCACTCCATGAAACTCTGGCGGTACCCAGTGTGGGATTGCCGCCTGTCACCAGCCATCAAAGCCCTTCTCTGTGCCGTCTGTCTAGTGTGGTAGAGGGGTGCCCGTTGATTTGAGAATTGGGTTTCACCAATGCAAATTAGGAGGTGGCTAGGCCCGGCAATATTTGTGTAACTTTTCAGAGCAAGAAATGCAAGATTTCAGGAAAGGTTTTTTTTTTTTTTTTTGTGTTAATGATTTTTCATGTTGGAATTTGATCAAGGCACACAGTAGTTAAGTTAGACATTATATACGTAGCTGTACAGTGGTGTTCCGGTCTCTTAAAGCTTTGCGAGATCGTGTCGAGCGCCTGACGTCGGCTATTAGACTGTTCTCGCACGGTCGGAGGCGATCAAGTCTGTTTTAATCATAGATGTAGATTAGATCGTACGGTCTAAATTTTATGCCGTAAAATCAATAGCAGTTGTATTTATGTAGAGATCTGCATCCAGGTTTGCATGGCGTAATGTTTGAACTTTAAATTCATAGTGTATTCATTTAAGTTTACATAAATTTACATATTTAAATTCATAGTGTATATATACTAAGTAGTATAAGGATTAACATCAAACTCAGAGATGATGGTGATGTTTGTTTTTCCCCCTTATAATCCTTATCTTTTATTTTTGGCTTTGTAAAAAAAAAATGTAATATTCCAGTAGTTCTTATAAAGGGAGAGAATACAGTCTACATCTCATAAATCTGATATTTAGCTATTGTATGTTTATATCCAATGTGGAATCAGGCTGCTTGCAATGTTTGTTTAGCAGATTCAAACGATTCGAATCACACATCCTGCAGAGCTATTATTCGTAACTTCGTAAGCAGATCAAAACCTTTTTATTGATAATCGAAACTGAATGTTCTGCAGCTGAAAGACATTGTAAACATTTCATCTTCTTATGATTCATTACGATCAAATAACATGAGTGATTGTACTCTCCACTCTGTAAGAAAAATTGTTTGTTTATTACAAACAAAATAAAATACAATCATAAAAAAATTGTTTTGCATAAAACAGAAAATTGTATTTTAGACATGAAGTCCCAGATCTCTAATTTGTAATGAAATTAGTTCTGTCCTATACCAAACAGTGCAATGCCACAGAGAGCAGTAATTTACTGGAAATCAAGTTTTGTGTTCCAAAATTGTTCCCTGATCGCATGATAATGTTAAATTGCGATTGAAGTCAGTTACATCAAATTAAAAATCTCCCCCCCCCCCCGTACAATTTTTCAACGCTTGAAAATTGTTGTTCTAGCATTGGTGACCCCACTGTGACCAGTGACGTGGCAGTTAACTACATACAACATCTAGAAGGATTGTTATAGTACTAGCTGGATCGTCATCACACCGTGATCATGATGACACTTGTGGTATCGGATAAAATATAAGTAAACTATTAGGATCGATCGATCCCTAAATATCCTGTGTTTTGTTATTATAGTCAACATTAAATAATAACATTGGATAATCCGTACGATTTCATGAATCTGTCCTGTTCTATTTACTACAGGAATGGATTCGTTTCAGTTCTCCAATTTCTTTTTGGTTCCTTGCTTTAGCAAAAGGAACCTATGCAGTCAGGTTGGCGTGTGTGTGTGTGTATGTATGTATGTATGTGTGTGTGTGTGTGTGTCTGTGACACTTGCTTGGGTACGCTCTATCTCAATAAGGGAATGTTGGATTGAGGCCAAACTTGGACTATAGATCCACCATATGGAGAAGGTGTGCCCTATTGTTTCTGGTGCCCACAAAGGTCACCAAAGGTCAGTTATGGTCCAAAAACCGAAAATATTAAAACTGCAATAACTCCCAGTGCCAATGTGCGACAAGATTGATATTTTGGGACAAGTTGTGAACTGGTTAGGGGAGCATTTTCAAACTTAACGGTCATGTGATCCGAGGTCAACAAAGGTCAATTAATGATAAAAAACTAGTATTTTTGCGATAACTTGAGAACGAAATGTCTGTTAGGGTTGGGAGTTGCTTCAATGTAATCCAATTGTCGACCCGCACCTGGATGACCCTTGACCTCAATTTGACCTTTGGTGACCTTTACATGTTTTTGGGGATTTTTACAGTTTTGATGCTATTTTCAGATGTCAAAGGTACCTTCTGAACATAAATGTCAATAGGTTGACCCCATGTGACCTTTATGTGCGAAGTTATATGGGGTCAAAGTTTTTCGGTCGGAGTTAGGATGGTTGTACAGACTTGTCGTTTTGTTTTTTGGAATCAGGAGATTAAACTACATCTGAAACCAAGGTCAAAAGGTCAAAGGTCACATTAGAAAAAATGTGCTTATTTTGGGAGGAAACGAGCAAAAAAGAAAATGTTTGGTTTTGATGCTAGATTTGGATACCAAAGGTACCTTCCGATCAAAAATGTCAATGGGTTGACACCCGTGTGACCTTCGTGTGCGAAGTTATACGAGGTCAAAGTTAATTTTCAGACATTTAATGCAATAACTCCCAGTTCCAAGGTGTGACACGGTTGATATTTTTGGAGTAGTTGCAAATGGTATAGGGTAATATTTTCAAACTTAACGGTCATGTGTTCCAAGGTCACCAAAGGTCAATTAATGATAAAAAACTAGTATTTTTGCGATAACTTGAGAACAAATTGTCAGTTAGGGTTGGGAGTTGCTTCTACGTAATCCAATTGTCCACCCACATCTGGGTGACCCTTGACCTCAATTTGACCTCTGGTGACCTTTTTGTGTTTTGTGGATTTTTACAGTTTCGATGCTATTTTCAGATGTTAAAGGTACCTTCTGATCATAAATGTCAATAGGTTGACCCCTGGATGAGCTTTGTGTGTGAAGTTATAGGAGGTCAAAGTTAATTTTCAGACATTTCCAGCAATAACTCCCAGTGCCAAGGTGTGACAAGGTTGATTTTTTTGGACAAGTTGCGAATGGTATAGGGGAATATTTTCAAACTTAGCGGTCATGTGATCCAAGGTCACCAAAGGTCAGCTAATGTTAAAAAACTAGTATTTTGGGGGGAGAAAATGGGCAAAGAAAACATGTTTGAATTTTTACAGTTTTGATGCTCCGTTTAGGTCTCACCGATCAAAAATGTCAATTGGTTGACCTACGGGTGACCTTTGTGTGTGAAGTTATGTATACAAGTTCAAAGTTAATTTTTAGACATTTAATGCATTAAATCCCAATGCCAAGGTGTGACACGGTTGATAATTTGGGACAAGTTGTGAATGGTGGAACATTTTCAAACTTAAAGGTCATGTCATCTGTGGTCACCAATGTTATCATATCTGTTGACCCGCTTGTAGGTGACCTTATACTTCTTACATTTTCTACGCCATATTTAGATCTCAAAAGTGCCTTTTGATCAAAAATCCGATCACATTTTGTGATCACAAAAGTGTTGGCTATAGTGTTGGTTACTTTATGCGTACATGTAGGACCACAATTACTTGGACTATTTGAGCCCAATCTTGCTTGATAATATTATGTGTATTGTCATATACCCCAAGCAAGGAACCACAGTGCCCTTGGGCTCTTGTTCATTGTAAATTATTTATAGCTGTATATTCAGTGAACACCAATGATTAATCACTTAATGAACAGATAATTTGCATAATTTGAGCCTTAAATTTAACTGTTACATTCCTTTCATAATCTGACTTTATTATAGTTGTCTCCTTATAAACTCCCGACTACAGAAAGCTTCCTTGGAAAACACACCATTATATATATATATATATATATATTTTTAACAGTTTAACAGTTTTTCCGTTATTCCTATTTTAACAGTTTAACAGTTTTTCCGTTATTCCTATATATATATATATTTTTATATACATATACATACACATACAAACATATACATGTACATACATATATTTGCTACTTTAATATTCCATTTCAAATAATTGGAAACTAAGGCCTGCCAAAGTTGTCATGAATAACCTTCAATTCTTGTTTAATCATTTAATTTAATTTTGCAATGTGTTCGATCTTCAAATAAATCAATCAATCAATCTATCAAACCATCAATCTGTTTTAATTGAATTTGAGCCAAAAAATACAACATGCATGATATCGTGCAGAGTCTGTAAGTTTCACAGAACATTTCCTTCTTTGTTAAAACATTAAAATTTCCGATTTCATTAGTGTCTTTAATTCGCTGGAAATGTTTTTTTTACGAAACAGATGTTGCCGTTCTTAACGTGCCGTTGGTAACCAGTCATATTTATTATTTACATAAATTATATTATTTTTCATACCGGACTCAAAAACAACTTCAGTTGCAACCATGCATGCAGGCTTTAAATTATGAAGTCAGACTAAATATACGTAGAAAGAAAATAGCATTTTTTCTATGAATATGCGACTAGACATTTCCAACTCAAGACACACGTGCTGGTTATTTTTTTTTCCCCTGTACAATTACCGTCCACCTCGGTTTTCGTTTTAGCAGTTTATTTTGCTTGGGTAAGTTTTCTGTCGAGCAACTTGGAATCTTGGTGGTAAACTGGGTTGAACCGTAGTGCATGTACAGGCAGGAAGTTCTCTGGTTGAACTGCACTTTACGGGAACGGTGTCGGTTAGCCTTGTAATCACATTTAACATTTATAACGTTCACGTCCACGTGAAGGGATCGAAAAAAAAGCTTGTAGACCTGTGTCTTTCCTGACCGGGAGTACAGTCCTGTATATAAATCAATTAGATATTTGATTAAAATTTTGTAATTCAGTTAACATCCATAAAGGAGATTCTTATTATTATGTGGATATATATATCGTCGTGGTGACCGTGAGCTAGGAGCACGTCAGCTCGTCCCCAATGACCATAGACCTTCGGTACCGTTTTTTAAATTTTTTTTTATTTTATTTTTTTATTAATGTTTTTTTTTTATCAGCGTCGATTTGTACTTTCGCGGGAAGAAGTCCCATGTCAAGGTCTTCCCTTTTGTGGAACTGAAAAAAGTGCTAGTTTTGTACGAAGTGCTAGTTTTGTAGGAAGTGATAGTTTGTGTGAAGCAAGGCGATAGAGCACCTGCCCACGTAGGCTTTAATTACAAAAAATACTTTTATCTGACCTTCATTTAGTCTTCAGCTCTATATGTGTAAGGGAGGAAACTCATTCAAATCGTTGAGAGGATCGAGGAGTTGGTAAAATAAAGATGGAGGTAGATAAAAGTGGAAACAGATTTGAGAACGGTTTGAGAGGCACTGTAATGTGCATCGGTACTGTGTACAAATGTGCATTGGTACTATAGGATGGATAATGTGGGATATTTTTTTTGGGATGGGGTTTATAATTGTTTGAAGGTTTTTCATCTTTCTGTTCATGTTTCATCGGCTTAATTTGTCTGACAGTGCAGTAATATTCCCATCCCGATTTAGCCGCTCTGCAATCTAATGTCTAGACAAGTATGATGATGGAACACTCTTTTGCTTACCATCCCCTCCTCTCCCATCCCCTCCTCTCCTACCCCCTACCCTTCACTCCTATCTTTCTCCCTCCTCCCCTGGATATCAAAGAAATTGCTTCTTAAACTCCTTTCCTCATTCCGTGCCCATCGATCCTATTTCATTTTATATTCAAAGCGTGGTATGTTTTACTAGCTCTGTGTTGCCATCAGTAATGAATGAATGAATGAATGGAAATCCATCCTATATTTTAAGAGGACATCGTTGGAAGCAGGGCATCCAATATTATTATTTTAAGAGGTTTCCCTCGTAACGATGGTCTGAGACGACTAAATATTCATGTCGGACCGACGAAGCCGTCACAAGGGACGTGAGTTCCTGTACTGTAATAATAAACAGACAGTCACGTCTCCACGTAGTGTACGACAGCGTAATTGAACGGCCAAGTCTTTCGGACAACCCGTTAGACTTACTACCAGCTGGTTTGTTCGATAGTTAAGGACAAACAGTAAAATTGTTACAACTCATCACCAGGTAAATTTCATCTCAGTAGCTGTTGCCACCTGTTTTGCCATGGACCACTCTAGATATACTGACACACACTTTATTTAGTCCACTCTGTTTAAATGGCAATAGACCTGCAGTATTATAAAGCAAGCACCTATCTGATAGGAAAAGAGGGGAATTTCCTAATCCTACGAACGTCAAACAAACGCGATTGAGGTCCCGGCTGCACGATCATTTTTATCCATCAGAATCAAGCTTCCTGTGCACTTCTAGCTCTATAAAGTAGGACGAAGATTATAAGCTTGTATATGGAGCAATCGCTCGATTCATTTGGAGTATGTGTGTATAGAAAGGGGAGTCAAAAAGAATCAAAATCTGGAAAAGTGTTCTACTTTAGAGCATGATAGGAAATATGATCAAGTAGTTGGCATTTGTTTTCATGCAGAGATGTTTTGGATTGTTTTCCTCTGGTAGAGGAAAAGATGTTCCATTTTTGGTGGTTAACAATTTTGTTAATGATATCAACAGATAGGAGACTTTTAATGCTGGTGCACGACAAGCACTGCAGTACTATGATGAGCTGTACCTCGCGTGTGTCGTAACCACAGTAATACATCTAGATCACAGATGAAAGTAGAGAAAACATTTATTTCTTATCTGTAATCTGTATCTATCTGTCTGTATCTGGGTCTGTTGATGTGTGTCGCTTCTCGGCCTGTCGGCTTAGATCACATGTAGCATTAAGTTCGCCTTGTAGTAGGTGGATTGTGGTACACACCTGACGATGATCACACAGTCACGGCTTCGAGTGAGGGGACTGGGGTTGAGGGCCATCAATCGTTTGATTGTCTGGTGTTCTGTGCACTGGTTGGTTCTTTCTTGGGTTACTTTTCATAAAAAGTGTCAGTGTGTATCTGTCTGTCTATATGCCTGTCTTTATGCCTGTCTGTCTGTCTGTCTGTCTACATTGATAAGATGAGAGTGATGTCTATATTTGCTCTTTTCTTATTCTATAAACATATATATACATCCATCTCATGTATTAATATATACATGTATACACATATCCACAGTATAACCTATATACAGAGACACACAGTTTATATTATATGTGTGTAAACAGAAGATACAGACTGTTTTTCCATGGATGGCTTTTTAATGCAACCGGGGAGGCTCTTTAAAAACCTAGGGGGTCAACGACCAGCAGGTTATTAACCCCACCGATACCCTGGCTGGTGTGGAAGTGTAGCCAAGTATTTGATTTCATGAGAACAGTTAACTGGGCTGAACCTATTATGGGGTTTGTTTGTGACTTTAGCAAAACTTTGGTAGGAGACAGGAATCCCTTGAATAGGTTCAAGACTCCTGGGGATGTCAAACAAGTTCAAAAGCTGTCCAAAAAAATAAATCTTTCAGAGAGCTAGTAAAGAACATGCCTGTGAAAGTTTATATTTGGAAGCAATTGTTCTTGACAACTGGGGTTATATTTTATTTCTTTTCATTCCTTAGCAGGGGAACTTTTTTCTTTCCTTTACTTATATTTTTTTCCTTTCTTCTTTCTGTCTTGATATGTAGCTCCTCCTTGTTGTTGATGGTTGTTATAATAGTCTGGGTGTACCTTGCTCCTCAGTTGTGTAAGGAGTTGTGTAAGGAATCACACAGTAGGGTAGGATAGTAGGGAGCCATCAGTATGTCACATGTGTATGAGTGTGTGTGATCATGAAAAATAACAATGCTTACTCATAGATAGATGATCAAAAATCAACTGGGCAGAGAGGGGAGGGATGAGGAGGAGGAGGAACATGTTGCAAACAATTGTACCATCTTCATTGAACCTTCATAGCTCAAGTAGGGCTGGTAATTCAACTAATTGCGATGGTTAAACTTGGTGTTTTTCATTTTTTTTTTTTTTAAATGAATGTATTTGAAGGTTCTGATGCAACTGGTTTTCCAGTATTTTTTTTATTTTATTTTTTTATATTTATTTTTTTATATTTATTTTTTTATATTTATTTTTTTAAACGAGGTGAAGTAGATCTGTCAATTTTATGATGGCTGAAATTAAACCCAATGTAAGCTCTTTATGCAAACATTTTTTGATAGACTTTAATACCTTTTTGTCACTTAACCCTTTCAATTGTGATATATATATATTATGATGTGACAGCTTGTCAAAAACAACCCTCAGTTTGTTTGTCAAACCAGAGAGCTCCACTTATCCCAACAGATATGTCTTGAGTATATCGTCACTAAAAACCATCTAATTCTTGCCATCTTCCTCCTCAAATCGCTTAGTAACAAAAAACTAAAAAAAAAACTACTTTCGTAATCCCGGAGAGGTAATTATTCAGAGAAGCGTGTTATTATTACTTCTCTTACATATACATATGTAGATATATATCGTACGATCCTGCTCGAGTATGATAATATGCACTTACACACCTACCTGTAAGATCGAACGGCTTTGCATTTTGGTATACATCGCGCCAAACCGATTTTTTTCGTTTGATACAGCTGTCAACCTCCATTCAGTCCATTAATGCATCAGGGTTATGGTTTTTATCGCCGAGTAAACATTAACCGTTCTTGTTCTTTTCTTTATTTTTCTCTCTCTTTTTTTCCTTCATCTCCTTATTTCTTTTTTTTTCTCTTTGCAAACTATCAAGCGACCGCTAATGACGCTTTCACTGCCTCTCCCATTTTCCCGAACATCTACTTTTTATATTTTATTGGCTTCCAAACTTCCTTTCATATCGTACATGTTTCTCGCGTGCAGCCAGTAAGTGACGTTAATTTTGTCTTTGGTAAAAAAAAAAAAAAAAAAATTTCCATCCCCTAACCGGCCCGAGGCCATTTTTTCCCTGCTAGTGGTACAGTAATCTTCTCCCCATCTTTTTCACGGCTGAAGCATGCACTCTGCGGCAAGCTCGGAGTTGAAAACCGTAGCAATTAACACTCTTGATCGGGCTTGACCGATTCGTAGGTACGTCTTCGAGGAGAAGATTATCTACCTGTTATTTGCTTTCTGCCAATCGACATAAGTGTTGTATATATATATATATACTCTTCAACTCTCTGTAGCAATCGACCTGTAAAAACCAGTTCAGAGAGATCTCAACATATTTTTCAACATTTGTTTTCCCTCTTACATATATACATAATGACAGAGACTATATTGTATCAGTTGGAATGGTCATAATCTGCACTTTTGAAATTGTAAAAAATAAATTCATGGAAGAGAGAATTATAATTCCCCCAACTCTCTTCCTACGCGCTGGTGGGGAGCATGATGTCAGTAAGTGTGCATTATACGGTTAACTATAGTTCAGTTATGACGAGTTTGAGAATTACAATTCCCACAACTCTCTTCCTACGCACTGGCAGGGAGCGTGCTGTCAGTTAGAATGCAGAATTATAATAATGGAACTGATGATATGGTTAACTATAGTTCAGTTCTAAGGAGATCGAGAATTATAATTCCCACATGTGTTTTCCTACCCATTGATAGGAGTGTCACTTAGACTTGGTACGACAGCTTTCACATAGGATTAACAGTCCTTAACCAGTAAAAGCAAGAGTTATGTTATATTAAATTTATTTACCATCTGACAGTAATATCATACCTATTATTAGCATATATAGCAATCACCACTTTTCCCACTGTTTGTAACCAGTTCAGTTTTAAAGAGAATTATATCCCGAATTTTTGTAGTCACTTGACCCAATGGATCGTAAAACCATCTCAATCAGCAGAATTTATGACACTTTCCGTATAAACCGAATTTAGTCAGAGAGAACCATATATTCCCTCTTTACGGTACCAGCCTGACAGTGATCATGCCATCAGTGTGGAACAATGAAACTGTAATTACTTTGCTGTATCACACAGTCCAGGTAGGGAGGAGATATACTCCCTTGTTTTATATGCACTGATATTTAGTAACGTGTAGTAATCTGCATGTTAATGATAGGATTCTTAATTAATGTAAAGAGAGAACTATATTCCCATGGGTTTGTTTATTTTTGTAGATCTTGTATATAGAAGTAAATTGTTTCTAATAACATTGTAACGAAACCATGCATTGAGTGAGAAATTTCAAAAGCAAAGCTTGAAATGTTCAGAGAAAGATCGTACGAACCCCAAAAAGATGTCGAAAGATCTTCCCATCTGTCACATGAGGGAGTGAGGGAGAGGGGGAGGGGTTGGGGGCGGAGGGAAGGGTAACAGGTTGGGATAACATTCATATATATAGGGAGATCTCTCTGACTTAATAGCCATTTTTTTTAATGTTTTTCTTAAATTTGTGAACTGAATACACACGTCTTACTTCATTTGTCAGCCAAATAACCATCATTGTGACATAATTACTCTGCTAATTAACATTCGATATAACAACAAAATGTAATGCACTGCTCTTTTTTTCAAAGTGCAGATTGCCTGCATAATTTTGCTTCACAGTGTGTTCATTAGCAGCAGTTATATCCAGTGAAAGTCTTGTCGTTGCGGTGGCGATAATCCGATAATGAAATTGTGCTTGACCAGCCCCGTTCCTTTGCCATAGGCTTCCTACCGAATGACTTTATTTGATGACCGAATGACTTTCTTTCTTTCTTTTTTAAACTGTAAAGAGCAATTGTTCTGTTTTCACAACACATCCTGTTTCTTGATCGAGCCGAAAACCGTCGGAGTCGCACCGTTTCTGCCAGCTGTAAAAAGCTCGCAATCAAATCTTCCCCTGCAAGGTGTTCTGTTGGACGTCGTAAATTGGTTTTAATTTGCCGCTTTAATACGGGCACTTAGTCTTTTGTCTCGTCGGCAATGGAGTCACAAGTCCTTTCACAGAGTACACGACGGCGTTCGTATACTCTCGATATTACAAAATTAGCGAATGGGAAATATGTAACGGCCGTTCGTGTAATTGTGTCGATACCCCCCCTCTAGAAATGCACTGTCAGTTATTTGTAGAGCCTCGAAATAATATTGTTGGCAGTTTAAAATCGGAGAGCCTGTTAAATTGAAGTTATTCAGCAATGTTGGGTCCATGATAAATCGAAGCAAATAAGAAATTAACTGTACATAACGTGATTGCCAAATTTCCAATCAACTGCAGGCCTTTGTTGTTTAGTATGTGTTTTTTAGATGTCGTCCCTGCCATTTTTTTGAGCAATTGCCTTCTGTAGGTGTACGTAGGTGGATTTCAGGCTATGGATATGTATAGAGAGTGCAAGTGTACTGTCTAACTGTGAGTTGTACAGGTAGGGGCCCCTCAGAATGTAGGTGTTTTTTGTAAGTCACCTACAGCTCACCAGTTTTACATTATTGGGTAAAACAATGAATAATTATGAAGATTATCTATTAACTTAGATTGCATTTGGGTCCAAACATGAAAATATTTTTTTTATTATTTTTTTTTTGCATGGAGAAAAACCACACTAAAAAACACTTGCCCCTCAAAACGCTGGTCAACAATTTTGCTTATAATTTTCCAGGAACGTGATGAATTAACAACAAATTTTGGCTGGTTCACTCATTTTAAACTCTCTAAGAGTTATTTAAAAATTGATTGTGTTTCTTGTATTTTTTCCCACTGAGGTTCCCAAAATGCTGGTGTATTGCCCCTCAGAATGCTGATTTTCCCTAATGAAAAATACAAAACATGACACCTCCTTTACAAAAATTTTTTTTGTTTTCCCATTCCTTGGCATATTGACAGTCAACAAATGGAAAAATATTCCCCACTTAAGTAATAAAAGAGCAAAAGTAACCAACAAACATCCTAAAGACAATTAACAATACTTTGGATTTCTTCTAACTCAACTATCTACACTTGTACATATGGCTCCTGACATTGCTGTCAAGAACTTTCCAAATCTTCTTATATCAACAACTGAACGTGGTTCTCAAGCACATGAACCCCTGTTGTCAGCGTACAAGTGATTAGATCGACACTTAGCAGCACAGAAGGTAGCAAGACCAGTTGTCATTGTTTCTGATGGCCACAGTTCCAGATTTGATATTGAGGTGTTGAGGTTCTTGAGAGCAAAAGAAATGCATCTTTTCATCACTCCACCTGATACCACTGGAGTCACACAATTACATGACCAAATCAATCAAAATTTGCACTGTGAATACCATAACAGCAAGGGAGAACTCTTTTCAGGGGAATGCACAGTCAACAGGGATGGTTTCATGAAGAAATTGGCAGATGTTTGGCCACGGTGGGCAAACAAACTTGAAATAATAAAAAATGCAGCAAAACGTGTTGGTGTAACCATGGAGCTATAAATCCCAGGTTTATAGCTCCATGGTGTAACTAACCATGGCCTGAGTGTTGAATGGATGCAAAAGGACAAATTTGTTGAAGCATCATCTGTTATTCAAGATGAAACTGATGAAACAGCAGGACCTTCATCATCAACTTCCAACACATCAATGGTTGAGTCGCCAGTTGGCATCAAAAGTACACCAAGCAGTACTATACACAAAAACTGGAGAACTCATTAGAAACCATCCAGAAGCTTGAAGATTCATTCAAGAGTACACCATTGGAGGAGATTGATGGACTACTGACAATTAAGAAAGTGAAGCCAAAACCAAAGGTAACAAGTAACATGAGGGTAACTCAAGTCTATGGATCCATGGAAGGACAACAAATATAAGAGTCAGCGGAGTCATTGAAAAAAGAGAACGAAGCAAGGGACAAAGCCAGACAAGACAATAAGCTGAAGAAACAGTGTAATCTAGAGACATTTTTGAAGTGCAAGTCACATTGTGTTTGCTTGAAACCAGATGGCAAGTGTGAGGCAGAGAAGTTGAAACTGTGTCCCAAATGCTTGAATGTGCTGGCTTCCCAATTATATGCAGTAAAGCTGCATGTAAAGATGAAAATAGAGTCAAGCCTGATATGATTTTGCCTGCTTGCACACAAGGGAAGCGTGTGCGTCGGCAACTTCTTGTTGATGACTCATCTGTTGAAGAGATGTCTGTAGATGATATTGAGGTTGAAGGTGCAGAAGAGGTTGAGGTTGATGGTGCAGATGATGTTGAGGTTGAAGGTGTAGATGCTGTCAAGGTTGAAGGTGTAGATGTGATGGGGTTAAGAAGGTTGGATATGAAGGATGTGAAAGTGTCGATGTGGGTTTAGGTGAAATATGAAGAAGAAGTGTATGATTGGTAAAGTTCTACAAAAGGTGGGAGATGAAGTCTGTGTGAGATGTTTAGAGAAGCCATTTGGAGTAGATTAGGGTATGACACAGGAAATGGAAAAAGAGTCTGCTCCCATATTTTATGGTGAAGTGTATGAAGCAGAAGTGCAACCAGGGATGGTGAAATGTGGAAGAATGTAGAAATACATTTATCAATAAACATGTGTATGTGAAATGAAAAGTTGATTAATTTTATAGTTTAGTTATTACCCTTTACAAGTTTGTCTTTTCTGATGATGCTTTATTTGTTTAATTAAAGTTTCAAATGATAAAGTTGTTTATTACCTGTTAAATATAAATCATTACAGTTAAAAACAGATTGTTCTTTCTTCAGCTACATGAAACTGTTACATGTGAATGTAGGTTCTTTAAAGTGTAATAAATATTCGTTTATACTATATGTGTGTGGTACTGTATTTTGTGCCAACCCATAAGCACCCACCCAGTTGAACTGACCCACAATGTTAAAAATCTTAAAGGTAGCAAAACTTACATCCAAATGAGATCTTCATTTATATAGTAGTCATTTTGGCAGTATGTTGTGAATTGTACATATCTTAGTAAATGTAATGGACATAAAATTGAGGGAATACTGTAGAAGGCAATAGTAAATATTTCTCAGAACATTTAAAAAAAATGAGAGCAACTTATTTAACGTAGTTAAATTACAAAATATGTGAGGTAAGTGTTTATTTTTGGTGTTATTAGTGTAAAATTATATGTTTCATGTAAAAATACAGTTTTGATATTACACTGTAATGGATTTATTAATTTTTCATATTTGTTTTTATTGACCCTCAAAACGCTGGTTTAATGCCCCTCAAAATGCTGATTCTGATCAAGTAATGATGTTTTCAAAAATATCAAGTTACGTACAAAGTGCTATATTTCACTGATCATCATTCTACAAACATGTAATTTTGCAATGTAAATTACCCCCTAGTTGTCCGTTTTTGATGCAGTGCCAAGAAGCTACACTTTAATTAATAGCAAATTTTAGATGCACGATAAGCAAATAGATGATTGTACCCATATATTTTTTTGGAAACTATAAAATAATTTTTGAGTTGTTGGCAATTCTAAATTCATCATACATATATCCTATCTAAAAAGTATAATAAAAAGTTCATGACAGGTTCAGTTTTTTTTCTAGCCAATAATATTTGTTCACCTACATTTTGAGGGGCACCAGCATTCTGAGGGGCCCCTACCTGTAGTTGTAACATTTCAGAAATCATAGTCCCAGTTTATAATTTGCTTAAATGTCGACGGTTTTTTGTCAGGCTTTTTCATTATTGGTCCTGTTTTCGTTGATGAAGATGGGGGTATCCAAACATTGTTGCTGCTCATATTAAACGATCGAATTGAATCAACGTTGTCATTTTTCATATTTACTAGGATGAACTGAAATTTTACATTCTGTAGATGGAATGTCAACAAGGTTAAAGCTAGGGAAGTTTAAAAAGCTAGGGAAACTTAAAAGCTGGGAAGGTTATAAGCTAGGGAAACTTAAAAAGCTAGGGAAACTTGAAAGCTAGGGAAACTTTAAAAGATATTACACCGTAATGGTTGATTTGGGAATGTTCTTTTCTGTTTTTTGTGTCTGTTGGATTCTCTAGTTGTTTACACTTTGTGTCAATTTAGCAGTACACCCATTTTTTTTTCTTTTCCTTTTACAACCTGTATGATATGAATGGTTTAATTGTGAATATTGTTATCTTGGAAGCCAATGACTATGATATGGGAGTAAAAATATAAAGTGATCATCAATTGTGGGGGGAAAAAAAACATGTCTGTAACGCTGACACATTAAAAATAAAATATATATTTCCTTTACAACCTGTATGATGTGAATGGTTTAATATTTGTGAATATTGTTATCTTGAGAGCCAATGACTGTGCAATATGCGAGTAAAAATGTAAAGTGACCATCAATTGTGGGGGGAAAAAAAAAAAACATGTCTGTAATGCTGACACATTAAAAATAAAATATATATATATGTGTATAAATATACATATATTAATGTTAATATATGAACATTTCTGTAGCATCCCAGCTCCTCCCCCCCCCCCGCCCAACCAAAAATAGCAGGGCCAGTAGGAGTGACTCCATAGTTTTCCCTTTCAGGAAACCGAAAATATAAATTCAGTGATTGTTCATTTGTAACTACTGGATCATGTGACAGATTCGGACTGTCTTTTGTCAAAGCTAGGAAGGATTTTTCATGTCTCCCCATCGATGGTGAAATTTAAACCTGATTCGCAAGGAAATCTAAAGGGTAGTTAATGGGGTATATATAGAGCCATTAAATTGTCACCGTAGTCCAAACGTCCTTACATGTTGCTGCTGTTTTGGAATATCTGAATAATGTTTCCTTCAAGTTCTTCCAAGTTCGGTATTTGACCTACAAAACGAAAAAGCAAAAATGAAGAGAGACAGGTTTGACTATTAAGCTGTCCAGAAAGTGCAATGCCATGCCCTGGATAGGAAACCATGCAAAGAGAATATACAGCTTCAATTAAGCATGCATGTATGGCAGATGACATCAAGTTCATAGATACATGACAAACCAACATACCCCCCAAAAAAATTGGATAAAATAAGCTGAGTATATATTTATATATTTCATAATTAAAAAGAAACAATAAGTCCTCCTGGCCCACGATTATTTTTTCAGGTTGCGGTGAAAGTAATTGGCAAAACAATCCAATCATTGTACAGCTTTTCAAGTCTTAACTTTTCCAGATAACTGGGAAACCAAAAATTGTATCAAGACTTTCTTTTTTTTTCAGAAGTGTGACTTGGTTTTGAGGACATTAGTTAATTGGGCTTGCAGAAAGAACCTCATTTTGTATACATGTGTGAATGCGTGTGTGCGTGTGTGTGCATAATGTACATATGCAGATGCACTTCTTTATATGCATACATGACTGTTAATTGTGTGATTATAATCACCTCATCAATAAGGGCTGAATCAACTGATAAACAGCCCCCGAAATTATAAGTGCTGTGAACCTGACTTTGAGACAACAGGGGTGTGGAGGAGGTGACAACAGGGGTGTGGAGGAGGTGTGTCTCCTTTTGATTTCAGACCTCGCTCGATCATTATTTTGCTTTGATTCCCTTTGTTTTGTTCTATTCTCCAAATGTAAGAAAGAAGGGAGGGGGGAGGGTGGGGGGAATGATGACAGAATGATTGATAATCGGTAATTGTATACCGTACAGGTCGATCCAATAACATAAAAGACAATATGATTGTGTTTTTGGTTTTTTATTACTTTTTTAACCTCTGCACTACATTTCTGGGGGTGGCTTTATAACAATAGTCTTAATCACCAAGGTTACATACTTCAGCAGATAGCAAAATTCACAGCGCGTACTCCCTCACCTCATATAACCTATGCATTACCGTATTAACCTCGCTCTAGCATCTGGCAATTTGTCTGTATGTAAGTGTGGCCATCTCCCTTCCGTAATTGCCAGCTGTTACGCAAGTATCGCTCTCTTATTGCTCTCACTAAATCCTAAGATTTCAATTACTTCGTCTAAAGTTTATCGTTGTTTTTGTAATTCTTTTTCATCTATTCAACGTCCTGCACGTTTGAACTGCTTTTTGTCTTTGAAACGTTTTTTTCTTTCGTGATTTTCGAACGTTTTTTTGGTTTACCTCGTGAACGTGGTTCACGTAGCGTGGCTAGGCCCGCACCTTAGTGTAGCGTTCTCCTAGCGTTTATTTACTTCCACGTACAGCAGTCGTGTACGTGGGCTTACTTGCAGTTAAGTAACTGCTTTGTTTAGTTCTTCATACTGTTTTTCGTACAGCAGTCGTGTACGTTTTCCCTTTGCAGTAAAGTAACTGCCTTGTTTATTTTTCGTACTGGTTTAGATACGAATTTCTTACTGTTCACGTACAGCAGCCGTGTACGTTTTCATTCTGCAGTAAAGTAACTGTTTTTAATTTAGTTTTCACAGCTTCAGGTCTCGGAGATTTCTCAAAAAAAATTTTTTCGGAGATTTCTCGAAAAAAAAAAAAAAAAAAGGATGGAAAACTGCCGTTCTTGTAAGCAGTTCCGTCCGTTCAAAGCATGGGATAAGCATGATTTATGCCCAAAGTGTCGCCCATGCGGGAGTAAGCAGACCTGCTCCATTTGCCAGGACTGGACCCAGGAGCGCTGGGATTTGATCGGTACCTGGCTGGCGGATAAAGCCGCAGAAAAAAGAAAGAAGGCGGCTTCCTCAAAGCAGGGGAAAAAGAAGCCGCCGGCGAAGGAACCCCAGGCGGCCATAAGAGATGGCATAAGCCCTAAACATGGGGGAACGGAGGGCGCCATACGAGATGGCTCAAACCCTCCTCAGGAACGGGTATCCATACGAGATGGAGCTAATTCCCGTGCGGCGTCAGCTCAGCCACGGCCGCGACCCCAGGAGGGTCCGTCCACTTCAGGCCACGTGGAGTCCAGAAGCCCCCGAAGACAAGCGGTGGCGGACTTATTTACTTCAACTCCGGGGTCGTGGGACCACAACCGGAGAGATTTCTCGGGGTTCTCCCCGGAGAGTACGGAACGGCGCCAAAGCCGAAGCAGAAGCCGTACCCACAGCCGTAGCCGCGGTAGGAGCCGGGAAAGACACCGGCGACCTCGACGCAGGTCGAGGTCTGGCTCGTCGCCCTCGTCCTCGAGCGGACATTCTTCTGGGCGACACAGGGCCAAGAAACGAAAGAGGAGACAATCCCCAGATCCGGGGCAGGCTCTCCTTTCCCAGGTTAAAGACCTCCTGGGACAATTGCTACAAAAGCCGAGTCAACAGGACCCGGAACAACAAGGGGCTCCGTCAATTCCACCACAACCGGCGCCACCGCCAGCACCGGTTACGGACGATCTCGCCCCTGAGGAGGCCCAGGCAGATCCCTGGGACGACGTCTCCTCCAGAGCTGATGATGCGCTGTCAATCGCAGCTAGTGCCCGCCTCCTCAGTGGAGACTCCGAGGCGGAGGATGAAGAACCCTTACGGGGTACAGAAATTTCGGCGGAAGCCTTTGAGAAGGCGACGGCAGTACTCCGCAGAGTCCTCGGCTTCGAGGAAAGGGTGGATGCGCGGGCCCACGAGGGGCCGGCATCCAAACTCACTTTGAACGCGGCCACCCAAAAGCCTCGAGCCTCCATCCCGGTGGATGTGGAATGTAGAGAGCGGTTCGAGGCGGTGGCACAGGCGAAACGCTGGACAGCCTTCCAGCGATCAGCCCATCGCACTTTCCACGTGGGCGACGAAGACTGGGAAAGTCTTTTCACGCCACCCCAAATCCCGCCTCAAGTGAAGGAGAGACTTCGGTCGGCGGGTGCCTTAGACGGCAAAGACAAGTTCAGGGAGAAGGGTGCACAGACCCTAGAATCCTCCCTGTTCGACGTAGATAGGGCCTCCCGCGCAGGGATGAAGTACTCGTCAGCCCTATTACTTTTCGCCGAGCTATTGAACAGATCGTTCCAACAGGCCCAGGCATCGGGTATCTCCCGCAAAGATACCGCCGCCATCATTGCCCTCCTGGGACCCGTTTCCAGGATGGTATTAGACCAGTTCGCCCGCGTCTCGGTTAAGGCTACCTTGACACGTCGGGACCTGGTTCTGAACTCCCTGAATTGGTCGTCCAGATCCACGGCGGACGCGTTCCGCAACTTACCGATCCTGGGCAGCGACCTCTTCGGCGGCAAGTTCGATGACAAACTCCGGGAGGAGGCAGAGAGAATGAAATCTCTGAGGGAGGCGGATGAGCACATGTCCCGCCCGACCTCATCCTCGCGCCCACGTTTTGACTCAGGACAAGGTAGCCGCTCAAGATCCAGCTACAGTCAGAGTCGGGGCGCTCCGCGAACGCAACAACAATCCGCTCCTTCGCGGCCCGAACACAGGCCGTACCGCCCGCAATACCGCAGAAGCCGCGGAAGCCGCGGGCGCGGTAAACGGCCCTAGGGATGCCCACCCCACCGTAGCGGCCAAGGCCAAGGTGGGGGGGCGACTAAGAGTTTTCTGGGCTCACTGGGAGAAAATCGACCCAGGAGCCTGGGTACTGGACGTGGTAAAAAGGGGCTACGAGATAGAGTTCTCGTCTACCCCACCCCAATATGGCCTCTTCGCAACCACGCCAGTACCCGAGATACCGGAAAAGCGGGCCGCCCTCGAAGACGAGATCAACAGTCTTCTCAAAAAAGGCGCCATTACGCGGGTCACCACCGCAAACGCGGACGGCCCCCTCTTCCGGTCCTCGTTCTTCCTCACGCCGAAGAAGAACGGGACTTGGAGGCCCATCCTGAACCTCAGACCTCTCAACAGGAGGTTCATCCGACCGGAGAGGTTCAGGATGGAGACTCTCACATCAATCCTCCACCTACTGCGCCCAGGGATGTGGGCATCCTCCGTCGATCTAAAGGATGCCTACCTACATATCCCCATCCGACTCGAGGACCAGCGGTTCCTCGCGTTCAGGTACAAGGCCATAGATTACCGCTTCACAGCGCTACCATTTGGCCTCTCCACGGCACCCAGGGTTTTCACCAGGGTAACAAGGGCGGTCCTGGCTCACCTCCGCCGAAACGGGGTAATGGTGTTCGCCTACCTAGACGATTGGTTAGTACTCGGCAACTCCCAACAAGGGGCTCTCGCCAGTACAAACGCCACCGTCTCCCTCCTGACGAAACTGGGGTGGTTAATCAATGTCGAGAAATCCAACCTCGTGCCCACTCAATCGATCATATACTTAGGGGCCCGTCTCGACCTCGCCAGCGGCATGGTCTACCCGACGGCCGAAAGAACGGCAAGCCTAGTGGCCACGGCCAGAAAAATACTAGGCAATCGGAATACCCCAGCGCTCACGTGGCAGCGCCTATTGGGGAAGATGGCGAGCTTCACAGACCTTCTAGACCTGTGCAGACTCAGAATGAGGCCGCTCCAGCGGCACCTCCTCAAACACTATGCCCCGGATCGGTCGTCGGCGGCAACGCCAATCCCACTTCCAACGGGGCTTCGCCCGTTTCTCACGTGGTGGGCAGAGTCGGACAGGATCGCGGCAGGGCGACCTTTCCGGAACCCAGCCCCTACAACGTCGATCACGACGGATGCCTCCCTCAGCGGCTGGGGAGCGGTATGGGGCACACACACAGTTGCCGGCGAATGGGCGGAGCCCGAGAGGGGTCTCCATATCAATATTTTAGAGACGGAAGCGGTCCTGAGGGCCGTACGTCACTGGGCAACCCACCTAACGGGCCACACTGTCACGGTCCGGTCAGACAACACCACGACCGTGGCGTATATCAACCGTCAAGGGGGCACTCGATCCCTGGCCCTCCTACGCAGGACATGGGACCTGCTCGTCCTCTGCGACTCCCTTCGGATCGGCCTACGGGCGTCCCACCTAGCAGGGAAAGACAATATACTGGCAGACGCACTGTCCAGGGGGTATCTAGACAATGGGGAATGGGAGCTCTCCCGAACGTGGTCCGACCACATATTCCACCTGTTCGGCAGGCCGTCCGTCGACATGTTCGCGACGGCCAAGAACGCCAAACTCCCGACGTTCTGCTCCAGATACCACGACCCGCAGGCCTGGAAGACCGACGCCCTAGTCGTCTCATGGGCGGGCCTCTCCATGTACGCCTTTCCCCCACTGGGATTACTCCGCAGAATTCTCACGATGCTTCGGGACGTGGAAGCGGACATGCTTTTGATCGCACCTTGCTGGCCCAATCAAGCATGGTTCCCACTCATCATCGAAATGCTGGTGGACCTACCATACAAATTCCCACCGGCCGCCAAGCTCCTCTCCCAACGGAGCGGCCACATAACCCACCCCGACATCACGAGCCTCCATCTAGCTGCGTGGAAACTCTCCGGCTCTCGCTCCAGACAGCGGGGTTTCCACCGGAGGTTGCGGACATTGCAGTGGATGCCCGCCGGCAGTCCACGGTTAAAACATACGATTCTAGACTGCACCGATACTATGTTTGGGCCGGGGACAACGCTGCTGATCCCGTGGAGGCCTCAGTAGACCAGGTGGCGGCCTTCCTACTCGAACTCTTCCGAGAAGGGAAGCAAATAAGTACAATTAGAAATTACCGCTCCGCAATAGCAGCGGTTCACAGCGGATTCTCGGATGGCTCCTCAGTAGGAACCAACCCGGTCCTCCGCCAGGTCTTAAGGGGCATGTTCCACAGACGCCCTCCCAGGCGCCGACTGGCCCCGTCATGGGCCCTCCACGAGGTCCTGACGACCCTTGCGGGCTCTCCGTACGAGCCGTTACACAATGCTCCATTGGACAAACTAACACACAAAACTCTGTTTCTGATCGCGGCCGCCTCTGCCAGGCGCAGAAGCTGTCTCCACGCGCTCACCCTCCAACGGGGGTTCACGAGGTTCGAACCAGGAGGAGTCAGATTACTACCTGACCCTCACTTCCTCCCAAAGAACCAATCAGTAACCTTTACCCCGAACGAGATCTTCCTACCGAGTCTGTCACAAGCCTCGTCAATCGCGGAAGACAAGCGCTGGTGCCCTGTCCGAGCCCTTAAGTGGTACATAGAGAGGACCAAACAGCTACGTACCTCGGACAGGCTCTTCATTTTACCGCGGTCGCCCTACACCCCGGCCTCAAAGGACACCATTTCACGGTGGATGGCCGACTTAATTCGTGCCCACACCCAGCCTGGGGAACCCGTCCGGGCGCACGACGTCCGAGGCCACGCCACGTCCAGGGCGTGGTTCCGGGGGGTTCCCCTGGAAGATATTATGAAGGCGGCGGCCTGGAAGACCCCGTCTTCCTTTGTCGCCTGTTATCTCACAAACACCCCTGCCACGGAAGGGGATTTTGCCCGAGCGGCCCTAGGTCCGCCGCCCGCGAGATCCTCGACCCACCGCCAGGGCTCCTGTGTCACAAATGCATAGGTTATATGAGGTGAGGGAGTACGCGCTGTGAATTCCCCAAACCTTAACCGGTTTGTGAATTAACGAGCGACGTACTCACCTCATATAACATCCCGACCCGCCTCCCCACTATGGGGGACCTCGCGGACGGAACCATACAACCATGTCGGATACCCTCCTCGGATACTAGGGGAACTGGCCACACAGATATGACCATGTGACGGCCTTTCCCCCCCAGGAATTTTCGAGGGATGTCGTGGGGTCCCGCCTACACCCACCGACGACCCACTCTGGACCCACTTCGGGCCCACTCAGGACCCACCTGTCACCCACACCAGCCCACCTAGGGCCTCTTCAGGTGAGAATGTTTTTGGTTGTATCCTCGGGGTTTCCGCCCCTTGGTCGATCCTCTCCCCCTTCTCCGTCCGGTGCCGCACCATTGCGGCCTGGAAATTACGGAAGGGAGATGGCCACACTTACATACAGACAAATTGCCAGATGCTAGAGCGAGGTTAATACGGTAATGCATAGGTTATATGAGGTGAGTACGTCGCTCGTTAATTCACAAACCGGTTAAGGTAGTCTTAATCACCAAGGTTACATACTTCAGCAGATAGCAAATTGAACTTTAATGTCAATTTTTATTGTCTTTTGATTATGTTGGTTATTGATTTTTGGTCCCCCCCCATCCTCCCTCCTCCCCCTTTTTGTTTATTATGTAGTTTATTATTTTTTGGTATCGCCATTCCCTCCTCCCCCTTTTCTTTTCTTTTATAGGTTACTATATTTTTGTGTCCCCTCTCTCACCCTCCATCCCCCTTTTCTCTTATTATGTAGGTTATTATATTTTTGTGTCCCCATCCCCACCCCCCTCCTAATGCTTCATTTCGGTTTTTGACATTTTGAACTTAAGTTTGATTCCTAAATGTGCAAGCACAATCTATTGTTGGTCAAATTCCATCCGTTATACTTGAAGAGACAAAATTAAGCCAATTTTTAACATATTTTGCTTAATTGCCATTTTATGATTTTTTTTTTTTTTTTTTTTGGTAAAACATGGCTATAAATTTAGTTCTGCAGTAAGAAAAAAGGGGGTGGGGGTTGGGGAGGGTGTAAAAGTATGGATTATGATTTTATAAAGCGAGAGGAATAGAAATATATGTAATATTTGCATTCAAAGTATTGAGTGAAGTTATTTATACCAGCAAAAGTATCAGCTCATTGATATTGATACGTATACCAGAACTGGAGACACACAATGAAGGTCGTACAAAATGCATTTCACATATTGAAATGAGCAATACATTGTGGTGAATATGTGGTGTCGCCTGCATGCACACATGTGTTCTATATCTCAAGTTCATCACCGATTAGCACTTACCATAAAGAGCTCTAGGTGACCACGCTTTCTGCATTTTTACCATATATACGGAGTGAAATCTGCTGGTGGACTTGGTATGCACAAAACTATACAGACAAAAGTATGGAAAATTTAGGTCAACGTTGGGAAGATTTTAAATTTGTTATAATTGTGCGGGCTGTTTCATAAGCTGCATCTCCCACAGTTCTAGCCGAGATGGAAACATCTTAAACCAATCAAAATCCTGGCAGACCGCAAGGTGCACATGGCAGTTTCTGTATGTGGTCGCCGGGGTATGATGTGCAATTCGGACACTACATGCATAGTACAGCTAATTAATCTTATTTCCTCGACATCAGTATGCTGGAGCTATGTTAATTACTACACACTCACATACAGGGGAACTGCATGGCCTTTCTAAATGGGTTATGTACTTTTTCGCAGCTGTAATATGTTGTTGGTCCACTAATTTCCTACATCCAGGGGTTTCGATCGCCAATTAGTCCGACTATGTTTGGAAATTGCTTCTCGGTAAAGGTCTGATTCGCACGGTCAGGCGTGATCGGCTACACCTACGCTATCAGGGCTTTTAGTATTAGTGTAAGATTCCTTGTGGTATTTGGTCTTTTGTGTTTGGATTCTTACAGCAGGCTATAGAAAATATATACATAACTGTAGGATGTAGCTATAAATTATGCTTGTTTCCTGCACATGTGTGTGTGTTTGTGTATGTTGTGTAACAGGGTATGTATGGTAACTTAATTAATGGTCGGCAAATTCGTGCCAAAGATTCTCTAGATACGCTTACAAGTGAGTGTTTATATGAGAGTGAATGTAGTTTCCATAAATACATGGATGGATTTCAGCACAGGAAATTTTATTCTGACATTCTCTGCTGTGAATATGTCTATATGGATATATATATGGATATATGGATAGATAAATATATATATATATATATATAGATATGTATATAGTTATATATATAGTTATATATATATGTATGCATATATATGTGGATGGATTTCAGCACAGGAAATTTTATTCTGACATTCTCTGCTGTGAATATGTCTATATGGATATATATATGGATATATGGATAGATAAATATATATATATATATATATAGATATGTACATAGTTATATATATAGTTATATATATATGTATGCATATATATATGGATATATATATGGATATATATATATATGGATATATATATATATGGATATATATATATATGGATATATATATATATATGGATATATATATATATGGATAAAGCTATATATAGATATATCTATATAAAGATATATATATATAGATATATATGTCAGAATAAAATACTCGTTGCATACCAAAAGCACAAACACAAAATTCAAATGATACACGGTAACACATTCGCGTACTAGCACCCGACGAGTTAGAAATTTATATATATATATATATATTTATTTATATTTCTTTATATTTATATATATAAGATAAAGTTGTTTCCGTATTCATACATTTGATTCGGCAACAATTATATCTGATGCTTTCAATAATACACGGATGAATGTCAGGATGAGGGTGTGCGACCTTTTGGTTTTCACACCTACCCCACCTATCCAAGATTGGATCTTATAAGTTCGTAGCACTTTTGCGCTTTGGGATTTTCCCCCAGAATGTATTTTCCCTCTCTCTATTTTCTTGCATAGATTAGAGATTTCAAACTGTCCAACATTTGTCAAGGCGATCTCTGGATTTCTTCGATAATATCAGAGGAAATGTTAATTTAAGTCTATTCTTGTATCTACATCATTACCAAGGCAAATTTATCAATGGTCGTCCTAGCTGTCACCTTTGGGTCTCTGTTTTTTAACTTGCAAACAAATTTGCTATTCAGACAACCGAAAAAGTATGGCTTGACGTGTCCAAGGGACCAGATAAACCAGCCAAATATATGTAAACATTTGCCGTATTTTATCACCGCAAAAATATGAAAGATGTATTGAAAATGTGATATAAATATTGGCTTGGGTATTTTGCCTAGATTTAAAATTTCCATCATTTTGTAGATATAATTTCAACCATTTCCCCGAAAAACAAAAAAAAACATTGATTTGATGCCAAATAAAGGTTGGTAGCTTTTTCTTTCCTTATTCTAGTTTGAAGCCTCTTCTAGAGTTCTGCAAATTCATCCACACTCGTCCCTCCAATTGTGCCGAATTTCATGACTGATGCTTCCCACACCTCCCTCCCATCCTCCCCCCCCCCACCATCCTATTTTCCTTTTCAAAATTTGTACTTTTATAATTACGATTAGCTGTGTGACTTACTTTGTGTCTCGGCACATACAGAGACCCCTCCTACAGAGCGCCCTCTCTCCCTTCTGTGTCCACCGCGGGTGATTTCTGCCCTCGTAATTGTCTCTCTCACATGTCGCGATTAATTGAATTTTTTTTTTGGGTACCGGCCGCTTTTGTCTCTAGGTGTGCTGTGGGACGACATTTCTTGGTTAGCTCTCCTTCCCCGATAGGAAGCTAAACTTTTGTGGTTTGCTCTTGGGAAATACCACCTACAGGTGTACAACTGTGCTCTCACCTTGACTTCTGCAACACAATTGAATATGTATTTATGTCATGGACGTGACAAACACCGAGCCTCAAGTAACCACCCCATCACAAATGACACTCTGACCTAGTAAAAATGGGCACAGCTCAAGCACAGGTCATCCTTCTGCCCAATCTGAAGGAACTGTCTGTATATAAGGATGTGTAACAGATTAGACTGTATATATTAATAGGAATAGCTAGTTCTTGCATCTTATGTATGTGTGTATTTCTGTATGTTAGGTATTTATGTGTGTTGGTATGTGTACCAGGGAATAATTTGTTACAAGATTTTTGGAATCTGTAAATGACATAAAAATGAATAATAATGATAAAACATATTGTGCTAAAAGCAAATATATCTCTAGCATTTCGTTAGTCCAATTGATTATTGAGTCTTCTTATATTATCCATTCTTGTTTTGGGGTATTTATAAACATCATGATATAATTGACAAAAATATATATATATTTTTTTAAGTGTGAATTAATTTTTTTAAGATCATTATATATAGAACAGTACAGTATACCTGCATCTATGCTATGCATTGTGTTTGAATATGTAGTCGGGAAGTAACCATCCTATTAAGACGAAAAATCATTACAGCCGACCACCGAAATAGAAACCACCTCCCTTTCTCTCAGGTCCCAGTTAGTTTGATGTGGAGCTAGGAAACCTTGAATGACTTGTCAACAACTATACCCGTATAACAAAAAAAAAAAAAAATTATATTTGAATGTAAAAAAAAAAAAATATGTAAATGGATAAAGATCTTTCTAGACGTGTTTGTAGGATTATGATAATGATGACGACGACGACGATGATGATCTTGACATAAGTGCTGCAACGCAGCTCAATCTGCTGGAAGCTCCAATTCATGTTAACAACGAGAAACCCACCGCTGACACCGCTGTTGCTGCTCGTCGGATCATTAGAATGATTTCTACCCCCGGGACAATTCGACACTCTCAGTCTGATGAGAAGTTGACCAACCATTGTCCAACTTCGACCTGAAATTCAATTTACCTGATTTTATAAAAGTTCTCTCTAATTGTGGAAAGAGCCAGGCAATCAATGTCCGCTGCGAGCGGAATTTTTTTCTTCCCTTTTCTCTCTCTACTTTCCTTCTTTCCTTTTCCCTGTTGTGAGAAAAGAATCGCGCGGCATTGAGTGCTATATTGCTACATCTATCAATGAGTGTGGGATACATGTATGTAAGCATATACTAAAAACGTCTCATGTTGGAAAGTACCGAGTCGGTGTCAATTGAATGTTTTTGGGGAAAAAAGGCCGTTTCCGTGAGTTTATTGCTATAAGAAACAATTATTTGATTTGAAGTTGTTTATCTCTTAATAAATATACCTCGGTCTGAATGTTCTTTTTTTATTAGGCTAATGGTTAGGTTAATGTTAGTGGTTAATGGGTTAATTAGGTTAATGTTAATTAACCCTAGTAATTAACGTTAAAATAATGTTAATGTTATTTAGGTTAATGTTAATGGTTAGGTTAAAACGGTTAGGTTCTTTTAGGTTAATGGTTTCATTAACGTATTTGTACCAATTGTAAAATTAAAATGGAAAATCAAAAAATGGTCTGAAAGTGGGTGTGGGAGGGGGGGGGGGAAATTGGTGAAAAAATAAGAGGAAAAAGAACAAACAATTGAATGATTATAAAAGTGATAAATATAAAATTATATCACTGCGGTATACTCAGTAAGACTATATAAAGCTCTCGCTATTTATGCATATACATAAAGTCATTGATCTTTGCACATAGCAATGATTCTCAGGTACACAAAAGTAATCGGTGGTCATTAAATTGTTCAGAGATCAGAAATGTGTAACTAGGTGAGTGCATGGGTGTGACTAGGTCACATGGTATGTTTCCAAAGATCTATGTAGTTCCGTGTTATGACTATCTGGTCTTTATAAATATGTTTCCTGATTCTAAACCAGGATAAACGATCTATAACTTCTGGGTGATGCTGTGGTTAAAAAGAAGGAGTGTAAAAAAGCTTGGACCCATTTTATAAACTCTGTGGGCAAGGTAGGACAATTAAAAACACTAGTGGTGTTAACTAGGTGTCAAAGTTTTCAAAAGATAGTAAACACCAAGGGGGGGGGAATCATGAAATGGAGATTCTGTTAAACTGTAATACAAGAGTGTATACTCTTGTGAAGGAGAGGGTGGTTGTGATAGATAGAAGGAACTGGTTCCCCTTATACTGCCTATCAACATACTCTTTATACACATTTTCAGAGCATTAAATTAAGTGGGTTCAATTGAGTTTTCCACGAACCATTTTTTGTGATTAATTAATGTGGTTAGTTTTGAAGAAGGTTGATGGTACTGTACTCGTTCTGTATACATGTGTGCAGAAGAATAGACTTTTATTAACCCAGCATTAAACAGTACACACATGACACGCCCACTAAACGTTACAGCGGTGACCCGAGTGGGACCTTTTATCGCAGCTGTGCAAACAATGTAAGTAAGTACTTTATAGTTTGGATAAATGTTAAAAGGACAAACCAAAAACAGAAAAGTTGAGAGAAAAAGGGCAACTTATATAAAGACTGTTTCAGGAAGTGTGTGGGTTTTTTTTTTTGGGGGGGGGAGTGCGGGAGGGGGTTGGGTCAATAATGCAAAGCTTAGAGATTTTAAAGGAAGTTGGAATGATTCACAGTTTAAAACATGACATTGCTCTTTTCTTATGTTTTTCTGTATCTGGGTCTTATGCAATCTAGGTCACATGCACTTTTAACAGCTAGTACATTAAAGTTTGGAGTATAATTTTTTATTTAGAGCAATTTTATTTTTTTCCCGTCTGGTCGAAACTTAACCAATTAATGCTCAACATAAGATTGCAACTGCTGGAAAGTAAGACACGCCCCTGACCCTTCTGGTATTTGTCATTGGAACAAGTCAATCGTTATTGAATGAAGAAGAATTGGAATAGATTCCAAATATCTTTTTCACCCAGACACTTTCTCCGTATCGGTGTCGTATAACGTAAACGAACTGATTGGAAACTTCCAAATTTTGCCAGTCTATCTACTTCATTTACATAAAAATGAAACTTTATCCCTACCCTTAAGATGATAAACATATATCACATACCAAATCCTTTTTGAAGAAAAGGAACTTCTCTTAAAAATTAGCCAAATTCATACATGATTTTTTTTCTTCTTCAATTCTCTAGAATTCATCCTCCACCCATCCCAGACAAAAAAAATTATATAACCTCAAATAATCGATATCAACGAAAAATATTTTCTAGATCATTCTTAGACAGTAATTTCTTTTGCTATTTTTCCAAATCTGTGTTTCAACAGTTCATATAGAAACCACCACCTGAAAAAAAAAGAAAAAAAGTAGAAGAAAAAGGCATATTTTGTTTAGCAAAAGTTTATTTTCAAAAGTGATCCCCTCATAACCCAGTTTACTGGCAGCATATTTGTGTTTGTATGTGTCTTTAGTTCCATATTGTCTGTGATCAGAATTTCTCTTCCTTAATCTGTTGTCACATGCTTCTTTATGCCCTTACTGATAGGCTAGCTGCTTCTACTACTGCTGCAGTCTGGGTAATTTAAAACCAGGGGAGGTAAAGCTCCATTTTTTGAAGATAACAACTTTTGAACCTTCACTCGAAGTATTTCATCACCCGGGCATTAAAAACCTTTTTTTTTCTGAACTGAAACCTTCCTCCACTAGGAGACAAGAGAGGGTTATAGTAGTTCTCTTCTTCAAAATACCAGGATGAAATATGACTGTGATATATGTTTGGGGACATGACCCTCTGTTGCTGTCTGAATACTCAGGATGGTTGACCTGTTGTGATCCCATAACGAAGGAAACGTAGGTCATAGGTCATGGTGGCAATGACTGGAAGGGCATCCTAAAGGGAAATGAACAGGCGAAGAAGAAGTGTTGACTAGGATGATGATGTGTGTAACCAGCCAGCCATGGTTAGTGATATATTTGTGTGTATGTGTGCGTGTGTGTGTGTGTGTTGGTGGACTCGGAAATATTATATCAAAAGTAAAATGACTTTGGGAATGGCAAATATTTGTCATGCTAGAAGAAGGATGATCAACTTGAATTATGGTCACTTCCTCTTTGGTAAGGCCTAAAGTGTTGGTGTGATACAAATATCTCTAGAATTATCTTAATTAACAGGGTGAGAGGTGGAGAGGGAGAGAGAAGGGAGAGGGGGGGGAGAAAGAGGTCCCATACACAAGTAAAACAAGAAACTGACAACTAAGAACACAAGGATGTAACTTATAGGACAGTGAGTCCGGTGTGGCTTAGTTAGCTTCAAAGTTAAATTCCCAACTTAACATGAGATAGATGAACAATATGGGTGTCATTCCTTATTTTTAAAGATTTTCTCTTTGAGATTGTTTTCTTCTTTTGAGAGAGTGAGAGTTTTTGAGATCTACCAAGCAAGGTGTCTGTTGCAAGAAATCCCTGGATCAGCCTCTTTGCTGAGTCAATATGATATATAATGGCTATGTGTACTTTTGAATAACTTGTTGGTTTCCCAAATATATGGAGTGACTCTTACCGAGCTTGCAAAATTGTGAGGGAGACCGCAGATTTTGCAAAGTCGGCAATGACTGTAACGCGGATCGCAAAGAGGGTAATGTCTATTACGGTTTTCGATTCGTCCAACACGGCCGCATACAGAAATATTCAAAGCCAAAGCCAAAGTGAAATTAATCGGATCACTCATCAGGTAGTCTGTGCATGCTTAAAGTTCTTCACTACCGCCCTCATTACCTTTTCGGGAAAACATTTCACACTGTACTTTTTGATTAAGTTAGTAGCAGCTGGTTGCACTTTCAGTGTGTAACATCTTGCACGCACCAAATCAAAGACCTCGACAGTTTGGCCTTTGAAATATGTCACACTCGATATTTTGAAGAAATCGAGAATAGGACACCTATCATCGTCGTCTTCCAAAAGAAACATCAAGGTTTTAGCTTAGGCCTAGGGGTATCAATTATACTAATTAGGCATTTCCACTGTGAAAAATGGTAAAAGATAAAAAGATAAATAAAATTAAAATTAAAAAAAGGAGAGAGTGAGAGAGAAGACGGAAGGAAACTTGAAATGTGTCTTAAGTTTGATAAAAATAGCAGTTTAATGATCTCGATAGAAAATAATGATCATGTTTTGTAAATCTATGAATTGAAAATTAAGCAATCACACCGATTGGCTTAATTATTACTAACTCCAGACTGACTATATAGTATATACGTACTGTGTGTGTACTGACTCTGTACAAACTCCGTACTAACACCCAGACTGACTCCATACTAATGCCCAGACTGACTCCATACTAACACCCAGACTGACTATGTACTAAAACCCAGACTGTCACCATACTAACACCCAGACCGATTATATACTAATCCCCAGACTGACTTTACACTAACTCTATACTGACTCCACACTAAATCCCAGACTGACTCCATACTAATCCCTAGACTGACTCCATACTAACACACAGACTGACTCCATACTAACACCCAGACTGACTCCCCCATACTAACACCCAGACTGATTAAATACTAAACCCCAGACTGACTTTACACTAACTCTATACTGACTCCACACTAAATCCCAGATTGACTCCTTATTAACACCCTGACTCAATACAGTAACTCTATACTGACTCAATACTTAATCTCAGATTGACTGTTATTCACTGGCTTTACACTGACTCCATACTAAACCAATAATTGACTCTTAACACTGATTCCATAACTAAACTCAAGACTGACTTAGTACTGACAACACTGAGCTTCTTTTAGTGCATGATATGCTGAGCTGTCTTTACATGAAGAATTATGAAAACTCTGCTAATTGTTAATAAAGAGATGTCGGAGGACGGGAAAGGCGGGGGATGGGGTGAGATGGGTAAGAATGGGGGGGGGGTTGGGCACTAGTTGTGTACTTAGCACTAAAAAGTGTCTTCCAAGTTCAATGCATACAAAACCTACATTGATCCATAGTCAAGAATTCTCCCGATTTCATTTCTTTTGTAAAGATTTTCCATGGGAAGCAAAAAGTTTTCTCAAACAACTTACCAAGTAGGTGGCGCCCTTGCAGTATTCTTCTCTGTGAAAATGCAGAGCATATTCTACAAAGTTTCTCACACCTTATATAAGACTCTGTACTGTTTGAAATTGTTTGGTGTGCCACATGAGATCACTTTTCTATGTATTGTGTAGGTACTCATGGTACTTATATATGGTATCAATTAAGGCATTTGTCCATATGGTAATTTTATTTATAATTTAAGGTGTATTGAAAATAGCTCTTCATAGAAAAGTATTGTGCCCTCCCACTTCCCCCTCTCCCCCCCCCATCTCCAGTCCCCTAGATATGCTACTTATTGACATGGTGTCCCATGATGTTATTTTTTTTAATTTTATATATACCTTTATATATATTTTCTTTGTAATATTTTTTTGTAATATCTCTGCAAAACTTACTGTAAAATTGAATGATTGTTAATCACCTGGACCTCGGTTCCTTAATTTCTTAATCATTTATGGAGAAATATGAACCTTTTTAACAATGCACTAAAACATTATTTTCCCTACATTATAATTAAACCCAACTTGTGAAAACATAGGGATGTAATTAATACCATTGGTTACATAGGTTACATAGGTTTATAGCAAACTTGTATGTATAAAATTGTTGACAGATGAAATGGAGGGCGCTATACAGAAACTACTGCAAAAAGCTTAAAAGCCCTTGCTCTACTTGGGAGATGGCTGTTGGCTGGGTTTATGACACCTAATTGACATGGTTTTTGTGAGGGCACTATAACAGAAAGTTATTTTAGCAAAGCGTAAACAGACAACAACCGAGAGATTTTGAGGAACATTTTGAAAGAATAGAACAGGACATTTAAGTACTGGTTTCAAGTGATTTTGATGTTTAAAGTATTTGTGATTTCTCCTGCACTTGTTATCTGTGGTGATAGAAGTTTAAATATGGTGAGCATATTGTATGACAAGGGGGCAATTGGGATATCATACAAGATTTGTGAAATGGAAATGATAGAGGTAGGTGGTAAAGATTTAACACAGGAGGAATAAGGAGGAGGAGAGAGATTTGGGAAAGAGGAAGAGATAAAAAGAGGAGAGAAAGGATGAGAGGGGAGGATGAGAGAAGAGGATGAGAGAAGAGGATTAGAGAAGAGGAAGAGAGAGAATAGAGAGGGGTAGAAAAAATGAGAAGTGGAAAGGGAGGGGGGGATGAGGGAAGAGAAGGGAGAGGTAGAATGGAAGGTTGGGGTGGTGGAGAGTGAAAGAGGAGAGAAAAGATGAGAGGGGAGGATGAGAGGGGAAGAAAAAAGGAGAAGTGGAAAGAGGAGAAATGAGGGAGAATGGAGAAAGAAGAAACAGTAGGTTGGGGGAAGGTGGGGAGAGAGGAAGAGATAAAGAGAAGATAAAGGATGAGAGGGGAGGATGAGAGGGAATAGGGGAAGAAAAAAACTAGTAGAAGAGGAGACAAGGGAGAGGTAGAAAAGGAGAGAGAAAGAGGAGAGAAAGGATGAGAGGAGCAACTGTGCCAGATGATTCACGATGACAACAGTGACAGTTATAACTTTGCTTTGACAATTTGTTGTTTATTAAGTTCCCTCTCTTGATTTCAGTCCAAAAATGTGAATCATTCATGAATTTGTTTAATTAATATTGCCGACAATATGTAATGACAAAGAAACTTAATATTAACTGGAACTAGAGCTAACAACTAGGCCCACATGCTGTTGGTTGGAAATCACATGCAAGAATCTTTTCGCGCAGCTAAGCAGATTTTCCTCGTAGCTGGTAAAGTTGACTGCGCATGCTCAAAATTGGATCTATATTGAGCTTATGTTGGCTCTTTCCAATCCATGCGTGCTTGGTTTGCAATTTCACATGGTTATTCATAACTAGGTTGATGAGAAGGGCCGGTTAGAGAGGGGCCCAACGAATCTAACAGAGGATACACTGTTTGCGTCAATACATATGACGTAGTTTCACTAGGATCTGAGATTTGGATTTGTGCCAAAAATGTTACATCACAGTAGTGACAGTACAGTTGAGAAGTTCAAATGCTCTATCTAATCATAACTTTCAGGCTAGTAGTAAACAACTTAAAGGGGGAATACTAAGGCATGCCAATAGTGAAAATATTGAAGTTATTCATATGTGTTAGTTTATTATCTATACACACTAAATGACAAAATATACAAATAATGAGAATTGTATAAATTAGCAAATACCATGACTCAATGAGGAGAATAAAATGTTTCAGGGATGCAAGTAGAATGCAGAGGCACATAGCAGATAGATGGTTCAGGCTGGCCTTGAAATAGTCCTCCCGGTGTCCCGGGGGTCCCCTAGGGCTCCCCTAGGGTTGGGGTCCCCTAGGGTCGGTTGGAGCCAACCCATTTCAAGTACAGTACCCGTCAAGTAAGATTGCCTAACAGAACTTTGTAGAGTTTTACAATTTATGGCTTCATGTCGAATGCAGTGTTTGGATGAAATAAATGGTGAAGTTGGTCCCTGAACTGTCACCCTTGGACCGTGCATGGTCTCTGAAAGCCTAGCTATGCCACTGGCAGAATGGTCGTTGCAACAGTGTGATTAGGAGTGATCATTTGTGTAAACTTTCTAGCATATTTCATGACAATGAGCTGATACCTTGTTAGCCTATGGCAGGCCGTAGAGTGCTTGTAGAGTGTATTTTCTCAATTAGGTGAATTTTACATGAATTTTCAGGGCAGCAATTCCACAAATGTCATGTCAACAATTATAATAGGTTAACATTTTCAGCATAATTTTTGATGTATTATGGCTATGTTATAACACAATCTAGTGAATTGAATTGAATTGTTGTAAAAAGGTTTATTCCTGTTTCCTTCAATATTTGTGGTGTTGTGGCTAAAGGCCTGTACTGTAGCTATGTATATAGCTGATCTACACATCCTCCAGTATAGCACTGCCGTTGTTAACCTATGTGGGTCGAAAATGACAAAAGTTTGAACGTGGTGTTTCTATCTGCCGCCCTCTATATTCAGAGAGCTACTGTGTTTGCCTACAAGCTATAAAAGACCTTGGAGTCTAACATGCGAAGCTCAAATGACATCCTCAGTCTGGTATTGGACAAAGCCAGACGGATTTGATTTTTGTGACAGCCACTTCACCCATTTGGCAAATGGTTTGACCCGTTTTGATAGGGGTTACTGCTAGTGGCAATAAGGTTTTTTGGAGAAAGAGAAAAAAAAAAAGTTTTTTTTTTATGATGTATGGCCTGTGGTGGGATTATTTTGACATGTGATGCTTTAGTGTTCACAGATATTGTGGCCTGTTGGTGGTTTGTTACACAGGAAAGCTTTTATACTTTCAGTTTGATGGGAAGTTTCTGTCTTTTACCTTGTGTCTGATAGTAAGAGAAGTTTAACTCTTGGGTTGTTGCACAGATTGGAAGTTTTAACCCAACTTTATCAGTAGGGACAGGACATTACCACAGTGTGTGTGTGCTGTGCGTCCTTGCTGCCGTGGTGGACTGGTTGTGTGATAACTATTTTGAGCAGCTCTCTACCCAAACCAATGTGATATATTAGTGTTTACACACATATATATATACATATTGTTGTTAATGGTGACTGAGGGAAGGCTTTTTTTGTCATCCTCTGTCAGTGCTAGTAAGTGGTGGTAGCCTGGTCAGTTCTGTTTACAGCTGAGATACGTTACTGGTCTGGGGAATTTATACAGAGGATTAAAAAAGGTCATATCAGAATATATATTTACCCATGCCAGCGAATTTAGATCTGATATTGTGTACCACAGAACTGCATTCCCGTTTTGACTCGCCACTCATCATGGGCCTACAGATCAACTCCAGGATGAAAGGTACCTTTTTTTTTTTTTTTAAAACTCTTAACTCTTTTCACCTTATTTCCAAAGGATTTTGAGGTAAAGTTTTTAACTCTGTTAAGTATGTAAGTACATCAATCGTGTGTAGATAGATGTCTATATATGTGTGTGTGTGTGATTTGGTGTAGATCCATAGGACTTGATAGATGTGGTTTACTTGATAACTATGTCATTATAACAGATTTGTCACTCAGGGGGTTCTTATCATGTTTGTCCTATGATCTTTTGATAACTTTTATTGGCATCATTAATCTATAAGGGTTCATTTTGTTTGTGAAAAGGTTCCCCCCCCTTCCTCCTCCTCCCATATATTAAGTTACTGAAAAGAGCAAACTGTAAACTTGTATTGATACATACAGTATAAAAGAAACACGCAGGGCCTGCATGGTGACAGCAATCTGCCAGGACACTTGTCGTAGAAATTTCTTCTTCTACCGCTGTAGTTTGCATCGCATCTTTCACGCTTGTCAGTGGTGGTATCAATCTATACTGTATTCTCTCAACTGTTAGAATCAGGAAGATGTACCTGAAATACCAAAAACATTCGCTTGAGCCATCCGAAAGTTGTAACAGTTTATGACTAAGTTCCATCTTAGGCTAAAGTATTGTTCAAATGCTTTGTTTGCAAAGAAAGCAAGAAAACAGTGCACTCCATGGTTTCCACGCAGCCTGGTATATAACGTGAAAAAGTTTGGGAAAAGTACGGGAAACAGAAATGCATCTATTTCAAGTCTTGAAAGTCCTTGAGTTTGGAAGCTATAGGTTGGAAGAGCGGTGATAAATTAAGTCTTCATTTATGTTTTTCCACGACTACTGTACTTATGTAGTCTCGTCTGGAGCGGTTTGAAGACATGGTATCCTGTGGTTGGATCTATTCCATGCTAGCTACAGTAGCATTCATGCAATTTATAAAGAAAGCAACGCTTTCGAGCCCAGCTAGGTTGAAGATGTATATATGGCATTCGACTGCCAAGTATTGCTGAAGAAGATCCCAAGGGGGACCGAAAATTCCAATATATTTTTTAAAACTTTACTCCTTATTTGTCAATTATGAGTCATATCTTATTTCTCTTATATATAATATATGTACATTTATATGCTAGATCTAAACTTAAGCTGGGCTTACTGGTTGCACTGTGATAAACAATGTGAGCAAGGTATTTTAAAAGTGTGAGAAAAGAAAGCTTAACAGTGTTTTAATCAGACTGTGAAGGAAAAATAAAGTCCACAAAAAGCCTTCTTTGGGATTCTCTCCTCTCAACAACAACAACAAGAAACTGTGATACATTCTCAACAGCTTAAAAAACAAAAATAAGACACTGCCTCAAAACATTTGTTTTTGTTTTTGTTTTGCTCTTTTTTGGAGCTTTAATCTCGAGCAAGTGCAGAGTCTAACTGTTCAGTAACAAGTACCTAATTCTCGTTGTTATTTGGCATGGTCAAACTTCAGATGCTTGATTTGCCAAGGAGATAAAGTGAAGGTGAAGTGTGCTTGTGGTCATATCCATGCAACAACATTGTTCACCTAGGACCCCTACAATCCCCAAACCCCCTCAACAAAGAAGGAAGGCCCCTTCCCCCCCCACCCCCTAAATAATCACTTACGTTGTTATATGTGCAACTTGTTTGCAAGATTCACCATTTTAGGCAGTCAGCCATAGTAACAAGCATTGTTAAATTGGGAGAGAATTATCTCAGTAACCGAGGGTAGTCTGAGATTAACCTTACATTGATTGGAATCCTCAAGATGATAATTATATTAGCCAAATTACCAACATTTCCTTCAAGTTATTTAAGCGTGCTGTTGGTGTGGGTGTATCTGATACTTAATGTTACATAGTGTAACATGAAAACCCCACCCCCACCCCAGAGTTAACAGTCAAGCCACTACTAAAACCATATTTGGATTATTCAAAAAACCTTGTCGCGATCGGGCCGAGATTGTTTTTCTCACGATGAATTAACGTCCAATTCTAATCCTCACAATTTCTCTGGGTGAAGGTACTTTTGGAGAAGTCGTACATGTTTGTTAAACAAAAACTTGGCAAGCAGTTGATTCCTGATCCGTGACGCCATGAATCCTCTCCTCCGGCGACATACATTACCTTAAATGGTTAACCGCTCTATATGCATGATTAATTCATCATGATATTTGATATTGAATTAGTGATAACATATATAGTTAATCTTGCTGGTACAGAATTAGTGCAAAACTTCCATTTCTTTGATAAAAGATAAAAACAATATCACAGTCCTCCAGTTACAGCAGCAGCCATGAAAAATGATATTACAAGGATTATCAGGCTTTTTAATCTTATCAGCAGCTACATATTCCAGGGATGTCGGTTATCCCTGCTTGTTAATTTATGTATATATTTATATATATAGATATATATATATATATTATGTATAAAAAAAGATTCAGTTGTTCACTTACTGCTGCAAAAGTGTCATCCCAAAGTGTTGCCATGGTAACAGACCGCCCAGCCGTGCATGATAGGAAAAAATAAGGGTACACGCTCGTTCGCGTCCAATTGTCTGATAATCGCCGCACAGGCGTGAAACTAGAGTAACAACATGCTGTAAGTTACCATAAAGGTAGACTTTACCATATGTATATGAACATACCCTATACTAACATGACCACTGCCAGACTGCAAAAGGACTTTCCCCTTCCCCCTCCCACTTCCCCCATTCCCTCCCCTTCCCCTTCACAAAAGATTCAGTATAACAAAAGATTCAGTTGATCACTTACTGCTGCAAAAGTGTCATCCGAAAGCGTTGCCATGGTAACAGACCGCCCAGCCGTGCATGATAGGAAGAAATAAGGGTACACGCTCGTTCGCATCCAGTTGTCTGATAATCGCCGCACAGGCGTGAAACTAGAGTAACAACATGCTGTAAGTTACCATAAAGGTAAACTTTACCATATGTATATGAACATACCCTATACTAACATGACCACTGCCAGACTGCAAAAGGACTTGCCCCCTTCCCCCTCCCATCCCCCTCCCACTTCCCCCATTCCTTCCCCTTCACAAAAGTTCATAATAACAACTAGTGGTAGAGTGTGAGTTACAAGTTGCTTTGTCACATCTGATTTATACTATTTCTGTTCTATACTTCCTTAACAGTAAAATGCTGTGTCATTTTTTTATTTTTTTTATAACAATGACGATAAGTTAAGACCTTAAATTGTCTTTCACCTAGCTCTCATGATGTCTGGGGAAATGATTTGTAATTTCAAAACACTGTGGGAAAGTGCTTTTTGAAAATGTGTTTGTCGGTTTTCGACTTATACATGTATCTCCATTATTATGACTGGTTTTACGTGGTGTTCCACATTGAAATCTCTGAAGAGGAAGGGACAAAGAGGTACAACAGTTGACCGTAAAGGCTTGATGATCAAGAATTGCTTTACAAATTATTCATGGTATACCAGCCATCCCTGTATCTTTTACGACATTCCCCCTTCCCCCCCCCACCTCCCTCCAACTTCAATAGGAAAAGAGCAACAAATAATAACAATGATAATATACAGTATAAACAATGCAAATAATGGTGGGTTTATAATCATCTCTAGAGTTTAGTAAAGGGTTCCTTTTCCCTAGGATAATTTGATTAGAGATCCGGAGTATTCATCACCTTTCCCTTTTCGAAAGGTTTATCGAACCAAGCAACACGAAAAAGCTAGCGTGAGGTTGCGTAGCGTATATTCCTCTCAGTGTAACACACCGTACTTGATGGGTATATGTAATAATGCGCCTTTGTTGCGAGTGGCATCGTACATACCGTCAACTGTATCCTCTGGGATACAATCTATTTTGACAGCCCACAACCGCTTACTCTATAAGCATGCATGAATTAATATTTATATATATATATTAGTGTTTGCACGGGTTATCCGGGTACCCGCCCGACGTGATACTACCCGGTTCCTAATTTATTACCCGAATCCTAAGCAAAGTGTGATTTAAAAAAAAAGAAAAAAAAAATTGGCAAACCGACGGTTAGGCAGATTTCCCATTGACTTAGTGTGGTGTTAGGCAACAATGTGGTCGAAGATAACAGCAATAACGAAGAGGTCCGCTCGACGAGATACTACCTGGTTCCTAATTTATTACCCGAATCATACGCAAAGTGTGATTGTTAAAAAAAAAAAAAAAAAAAAAAACGATGGTTAGGCTGATTTCCTGTTGACTTAGTGTGTTGTAAGGCTACCATGTGTTCGAAGTTAACAGTAATAACGAAAGCTTTCCATAGATATCTTATAACTGCGTCACAATTTCAGCAAATAAACAGATGGTTAGGCTTAGCTAGATTTCTCATTGACTTAGTGTGGTGTTAGGCAACCATGTGGTCGAACGTAACAGCAATAACGAAAGTATTCCATGGATGTCTTATAACTGCGTCACAACTCCAGCAAATAAACAGATGGTTAGGCTTAGCTAGATTTCTCATTGACTTAGTGTGGTGTTAGGCTACCATGTGGAAGAAATTATTATTTATTCATTCGTTTATTTCAAAGAAGGAAAGGCTGACAAGGAATTTTACGCGATGTTTATGGATTATAGACGGGATAACTAAAAAATAGTTATCGCAAGTGGCTTTTTACTAATCGTTATTCCAAATGCTATCAAATTGCGCGAATCGCGCAATCTCGCGGCTAATGCGAACCCTGGGCCTGCATAATAGATAGTAGTAAACTGTTTAAGAGCTAAATTGGATATTTATATGGTTTGATCCAAAAGACGTGCACGAGCTAGCATAAGCAGCGGCGGCAGTGCGATGTTAGTAGTAATGCTAATTATAATTAAATAATTAATTTGTTAACAAGTTAATGAAAGAAACAAGCAAATAAAAATTATTGAGGGAGGTCAGTTATGCTACTTCTTACACCTACGTATTTGAACATGGAAACATTGTCAGTAGAGAATATAATGCATTTCTTACGCATCCAATATGTAATTTCTTGAAAATCGTGATACACAAGGGTAAACAATTTTTTTTCCGGGTACCCGGATACCCGACGGGTAATGGCCCTCGGGTACCCGGTTCCCGATTTTTGGACCCGTGTAAACACTAATATATATATATATATATATAATTACTACCGATACAGCAGTGAATGATACTGTACCTGTTTACCCCGGTATATGATCGTATCTGTAGAATTCATGCAAAGTCTATAAAGAACTTGAGCAGTCGTCCAAAGGTCTTTGGACTTTTATCGTTTCCTTCTCCCCTCCTCCCCCGTTCGTGGTGACAAGCTGGGTTACGGGAAAACCGTATCGATTTTTGTTTGTTTGTTTGCATTTATGCAGACGTTGTTTACACCTACCCCGATTGTAAAATGGAAAGTTTGCATAAGGCTCTTTAACTGACGGCAATTAACATGCTCTACACTCGAGAATTACTCGTAAACAAAAACCTCCAGTTTGTGATTACTTGCGGTTTCGTTTTCCATAGAAAGACTCGTAGCTAGTAGAAGTTGGCATCGCAGTTGCTCAATGACAGTGTGAAACCTGGGCACTGTGATGCAACGCAGCCAGTTATTTGCAATTTTAGGGGAAACTGTTACTTTGGGCGTAGAGGACAATATAAACCCTTTGACTATTGTGTAGTATGACATAATAAACATGAAAGTGGTGTAATACATGACGTGAATAAAACCGAAAATGACATTGTAATGCAAACAGTTATACTTGAGGTATCAATCTCTAGTCAATTAAATCCTGCAAATTTCCCCAAACTTATATAAAGGAAGAGAGTTTATTCAAAATGAGAATCAAATTGCCAATTATCACTCAATAGATAGATATCAGTGGACTTCACTGAATTTTGAGATTTCATGAGAATATTAATGATACCCCCCCCCCCCCTCTTGTCAACAGAGCAACACCCAGACACATTAATATGGAACTAATTCATGGATATCAAAAGATAAATTGGAAATAATTCAATACTTTCAAGTTGTTCTTTGTGTGAGAGCGTGGTGGCCAATTGGCTAAGGAGTAAGGCGTCGGACTTGTGATCCAAGGATTGCTGGTTTTGATTCCTGCCTACTTCATTGCATTGTGTCCTTTGGTAAGATGCTTTATCTCACTTGCCTTTCTCCACCCAGGGGTTTAATGGGGTACCTGTGAGGTAACTTGTCATTGGGCGCAGTATATAACTGCTGCCGACTGGAGGGATTGTCTCTGGGACAGGTTAGCATTGACCAGGGGTAATATAAAGTCTGTAAAGCGCTTTGAGACCTATCGCTGGTGTAAAGTGCTATATAAAAATCAAATATTATTATTTATTATTAATTACTGTACAACAACAAAAATGTACATAAAATTTTGACTATTTATAATCAAGCTACTGTACAGTAAGTTTTGATATGGATTTCTGATAAGAAAGAGTTATAAACTTAGAGTGCAAAAGTTAGCAAAATCTTTGCAGAAAGCTAACTATATGCATGGTTTAATAATTAGCAGTAATATTTGGTTCATATTACAACAGTTCCAAAGCTTCAAAGATTTCCACACTAAAAGATGGATATAGACTTAAAAAGTTAACATCTTTAAAACTTAATCGGAAGCAAATGGAGAATATAAATGAAAGAAAAGGAGAAAAATTTTGTCGAAGAGAAAATATTAATGAGACGTTGTCCTCTACATGATCCTACTTTATAAAGAAATTTATAAATAGGTTGGGGAGGGGGGGGGAGAATAAAGGGGGGACTAATAAATGAAAAGAGTAAAGAAGGAATAAGGTGAGAAACACTTAACTTCAATGCTAATAGTATCCTTTTTTTTAAGTTAACGTAAAATTGACTGATGTGTTTTACTTCTAATGGATGGCAACATGAAACAAGCGTTCCATTTTTTTTTTTTTTTTTTTAAACCTCCGAGGCGATAAATACCCTCGCTCGCTCACGCAGTTACTGTTTAGCAGATGATTGGGTTAATAATAATCATCATCATGGCAGGCACGGCATTCGCAGAGCTGAAGTCAATAAAATAGTGTGTTTGTAACGTGACTCATAGCTGAACAACATTCAAAATAACAACCTTCTCGTCTTCCTGTTTAAACAGTTTTGGTCTCGTCATTGTCAGGAAACATACTTACTGTTTAAAGTTGCAAAAAAAAATTTACTTCTTTCGAAAAATACAATTTGAAACGCCACTTTTGCCTCCGGTGTAATTACGCAGCACGTCAGCGAGAAAAGAAAAAGAAGACGAAGAAGAAGAATAAAAAAGGCTAATTTGGTATAAATCTATCTAATGCAAGTTGCCTCCAGACAAGTACTATAATCAATGATAGAAAGAGATAAATAACACCATTTTTTGGGGGTTCTTTAAATCTTCCTTTTTATGGACTCAAACCTTGCATGCCTTTTTCTCCCTTATAAATACAGTATGTTAGTATAATGTTACTTAACAATAAGGAAAGGTGGCAGAAAAGCTAATGACAGAATTTCTACATCAGTAAAATCTGATTCCTGACATTTATGTTAATTGTTTTTCGTTGTTGTAATATCAGTTCCCCAAAGTTAATACCATACAGTATGAAATTAATGCAGTTCATATAGACTTAACAGATAGAAATTTCATAATACTCTATCATAATAGTGTTAATTAGAGAGGTAAATGGAATCATAATTCATGCTCTTTGAGTTGTTGGTCTCGGACATTTCCGTGAACCTGAAATAGACTGCGTCATTCAATACATAGATTCCAAGTATTAAAGAGGGCACATACAGTAACTCCATGCATGATCACATTCTACAACCTCAATTGGCCGTGATGGTGTTTTCGACAGGCTGTAAAAAAATTATTTAAAATTAAATAACATGAAAAATATTTTAAAAAATAAAATTAATCTTTTTATTTTTAAATTTTAAAATTTTTTAAATATGCAAACATTTATCTGCAACAATTTGGTTGCAATATGTTAGACAAAAGTCGTTGGTGTACTGACCCACCGAGCCTTATATGTGACTTACTATTTACAGTCATATGGGAGGATCTACAGTGGTCTGTGAGTATGCAGTCCGTATATTTTGTAGGCTGGTAACCAAAAAATATAGCAAGTGTTGTGACTGCAGCTTTCAGCAACAACAAAAATGCCATTTTGGAATGCGTTAAAAGAGTGTGGACCTTTCTGTTAGAAAAAACTATTCATATACTTCATAAATAGGGAGCTCAAACTTGTCAATTTGGTAAAGAGAATATTTTACTGACTTTTCATGCAAATAAGTTTGGTTTATTCTTGATTTTGTTTAATAAGGTCAGACCGTTGTATGTACTATGTGCAGGTCCGTACAGCAGTTCTTCTCCCATTTAGTCATCCCGGACTACAGTAGTAATGGATAGGTCAGAGTGTCTCCATTAAATCTGTGCCAATGTCCCTGACCTCTTTAGAGGACCTGGGGTGGAGTAGTAAGGACAGCGCTTACCTTGACCTGGAGTAAGGCAGGACTTTTAAAAGGAACTGAATCAGATGTCTTTGCAGTACCCCTGTCTGTCATCATCAACCACAAATGACCCCCACCTCTTCCTGGAGGAGTGCTTGGTGGGTTGTAAAATCATGAGGACAGTGGAAACAGAAGGGTTACAAGACAGGTTTTAGATTATAGATTCTGATATGGATAGGGTCGCAAATAAGCTACTGTAAGCCTTCTTGATCCTTGGGTCTCTAAAATAAACTAAACTAAACTGATCAATCTTTAGAGTTTTTGAGTTCTTGCAGTCAAGAAGTATATTTATGTGTTACAAATGTTCAAGAGAGGTTTAGATTAGATTCTAACACGGATAGGGTCTCAAATAAGCTACTTTAAGCCTTCTTGATCCTTGGGTCTCTAAAATAAACTAAACTAAACTGATCAATCTTTAGAGTTTTTGAGTTCTTGCAGTCAAGAAGTATATTTATGTGTTACAAATGTTCAAGAGAGGTTTAGATTAGATTCTAACACGGATAGGGTTGCAAATATGCTACTGTAAGCCTTCTTGATCCTTGGGTCTCTAAAATAAACTAAATTAAACTGATCAACCTTTAGAGTTTTTGAGTTCTTGTAGTCAAGAAGTACATTTATGTGTTACAAATGTTCAAGACAGGTTTAGATTAGATTCTAACACGGATAGGGTCTTAAATAAGCTACTGTAAGCCTTCTTGATCCTTGGGTCTCTAAAATAAACTAAACTAAACTGATCAATCTTTAGAGTTTTTGAGTTCTTGCAGTCAAGAAGTGTATATTTATGTGTTACAAATGTTCAAGACAGGTTTAGATTAGATTCTAACACGGATAGGGTCTTAAATAAGCTACTGTAAGCCTTCTTGATCCTTGGGTCTCTAAAATAAACTAAACTAAACTGATCAATCTTTAGAGTTTTTGAGTTCTTGCAGTCAAGAAGTATATTTATGTGTTACAAATGTTCAAGAGAGGTTTAGATTAGATTCTAACACGGATAGGGTCGCAAATAAGCTACTGTAAGCCTTCTTGATCCTTGGGTCTCTAAAATAAACTAAACTAAACTGATCAATCTTTAGAGTTTTTGAGTTCTTGCAGGCAAGAAGTATATTTATGTGTTACAAATGTTCAAGAGAGGTTTAGATTAGATTCTAACACGGATAGGGTCTCAAATAAGCTACTGTAAGCCTTCTTGATCCTTGGGTCTCTAAAATAAACTAAACTAAACTGATCAATCTTTAGAGTTTTTGAGTTCTTGCAGTCAAGAAGTATATTTATGTGTTACAAATGTTCAAGAGAGGTTTAGATTAGATTCTAACACGGATAGGGTCTCAAATAAGCTACTGTAAGCCTTCTTGATCCTTGGGTCTCTAAAATAAACTAAACTAAACTGATCAATCTTTAGAGTTTTTGAGTTCTTGCAGGCAAGAAGTATATTTATGTGTTACAAATGTTCAAGAGAGGTTTAGATTAGATTCTAACACGGATAGGGTCTCAAATAAGCTACTGTAAGCCTTCTTGATCCTTGGGTCTCTAAAATAAACTAAACTAAACTGATCAATCTTTAGAGTTTTTGAGTTCTTGCAGTCAAGAAGTATATTTATGTGTTACAAATGTTCAAGAGAGGTTTAGATTAGATTCTAACACGGATAGGGTCGCAAATAAGCTACTGTAAGGCTTCCTGGTCCTTGGGTCTCTAAAATAAACTAAACTGATCAATCTTTCGAGCTCTTGAGTTCTTGCAGGCAAGAACTTGTATATTAATGTGTTACACATGTTATCAGGAACTGCTTGAGTACACTAATAAATATTTGAAAATTTCTGTGGTAGTGCATTGCTCCCCATCACCTCCTCCTCCCTTCCCTGCTTGCTCCCTTTTCTCACCATCTGTAACCCCCCCCCCCCCTCCCATCCTCTTTCTCTCTAATTATTCAGCTCTACACTCAATCTTGCCTTGCCGCAAAGGCTTCGCAGTCCTGCAGATGGTCATCAAAGTATAGTGCCAACAGATCTCTGATCAAAGGTACAAAGCTTAATGTCAGAACCAGTTGCCAAAAGGAAGCAATATATAGCCCTCTGATAAAATCCACAGATAAAAGATTTAGAAACCAAGTCCTGTAGTATTTTAAAGCAGCATCAATTTTGAGTTTTAAATAGGCAAGTTTCCCCCCCCTCCCCACTCCCCCTCCCCCCCAAAAAAAACTTCCAAGAATTATACTCAAACTAAGATTGACAATTTGATCCGAACTATATAAAGACACCCACCCTCCTAGCCCTTTTTTTTTTTTTTTTACTATAAATGAAAGTTGAAATGTTGAAAGTTATTAATGACTCAGTCGAACCATAACATTATGTGACTTGAACAAGTTTCATTGTGATAAAGTTGTTATTATAATAATAATTATGGTTATTATGATTATGATGATGATTATTATTACTGTCATTATCCCACATAATTTAAGTGCTAAATGTACAAAACACAAAGTCTGCTCTCACGCACAGAGAAGAAGAAATAAGGAGAAATAAGGAGAAATAGATAGACATTAAGCTGGATCAAGTACTTTAGTATCGCAGGAAGAGATAGTTGGTCTTGATAGTTTGTTTAACAAGGCTTCCAGTGAGTCGATAGTTCTCGAATGTTGATGGGAGCTTGTTCCACGAACGAACGAGGGGCAGCCCAAGGGAAACCTTTCTTCCGTCACACGTTGTTCTGATTCGGGGAACAGTCAACCATCAAGGTCACATATATAATTATAAACAATTTACAAGCGAACTGGAAAATTGCCAAACGTTATCGACTATTTCTTCCTCACTAATTTGAATTGAAACTCGGTAATAATCGGGAATTAAATGGAATTCATTTTTTGGTGAATTCCCAAGTGATTATAGTATATTTTTTTTTGCTTTTTTTGGTCATCAAAATCAACTTTAGAAAGCTGCTTTAAGCAGAGGGTAGACTGCATGACCAAAACATTTCCTTTAAGAGGTGAGATATGGTTTGTTTTAATAAGTACAATGACCTAGACCACTGGGGTCAAACCGAGGGGACAAGGTTAATGAGAAGGAAGGATTGAAACAAGAGCGATGCCTTTGCTCAACATTGTTTTCTCTGGCATATTATTACTTAATTGTGTACAGCATTTCCTTTCCAAATTTTAAACCTTCGAAACTGATGGGAACTCTGAGTACAGAGCTTAGAAAAATAAATCAAACATTTATATATACAGTGTATATCTATCCCGCCTGGGAACTTCTTGGGGTTAATCATGTGAAATGGAACATAATGTTTGTTTTTGTTTACATTGATTTGGAAATTTATATACTGTACAAACTAATTGATCGTTTCCAAGTGTGATAAGATTTCTTATTTTGTGATAGATAATTTGGTGTGTTAAACTTTGTTTTAATTAAGTCGATAAATTGTAATATTGGATAAATTGTAATATTGTTCTGGGCTGTAATATAATATTGTACATTGGTTCGTTTATAAAATTGCTAGAAATTGGTAAATTAAAGCAAAAATGTAAACATATCTTTAATAGTGAAAGGCACATAACAGACATACATATACATGTATATGTATCGTTGCTATGGTGATTTTGGGTTAACAAACAGTCTCAGACATTGAAAGCTATTAAGGAGATGATTATGAGAGGTCCCCCCCCCCCAAAAAAAAAAAAAATTGGAATAAAGAGAGAGAGAGAAAGAAAATCCATGTTTGTTTTATTACCGATAAAGCAAAAAAGATTTTCTTGAAATTACAACCTGGGCCAATGTTTTCCCCCTAGAGCATTGGCTATGTTATTAAGAATAGTTTTTCGGTCTCTTTCCGAAAGCCATGCTTGTATATTCCCTCTAGGTAAATGCTTTTCAAGTTGTTTATGAAAACAAATTGGTTGAGGGGGCAGCAAAGTCTATAACACAGGTTGAATGTTTATAACCTGACAGGTGCAAGTTCTCTATTTAAACTAACAACTCCCGAATCCGTTTCTCCAGAGGATTTAGCGACCCATACTCCAATAAACCCCGGGTAGGTAAGGCCTAGACTGCAGTAGTACACTGGAGTTTCTTTTGTGTTCTCAATTTATTGTTCCCACATAATGTGTCTTTTTGTTAGTTTACCCTATTCCTCCAGAGAGTAGTAGGAAATTGAAGTCTCGGTCGAAATATAAATTGCATAACTTGCGTCATGCTTTTTGCTTTATGGATCCGTCATTAGCTGCTGCTGCTGTCAATTTTACACTCTGCCAGGAATTGTTTGGTGGGGGGGGGTTGGGGGGTGTGTAAAGGCTGGGTTGGTGTGTAACACTAACAGCTTCTAAGACACATACTGTACATAGAACTGATGACGACCACACTATTGTGTATGTATGTGTCGATAGCGTGTGTTGAAGGATATACGGTAGCTTAGCCTGGACATATGGAGAAATATGAAATAGATTTACAGACAGGGATAGATATTAAAAAGGAAAGACAGATACAGTATATATGCGACAAACCCACAGTGTATTATTATGTGAGGGGATGATGCCTATTAAATGTAAATAAAGTTATCAGCACTTTGGTACTTTGGAACTATAGTAATATGTCAGGTAGCTAGGGGAAGGCTTTGTATGGAAGTATAAATTTAGGGACAAAGTTTTTTGTTGGGTACTGTATTTAAGAGTAGCAAGCTGGCAGGAATATTGAATTTGCCAGGAACAGAAATGGTGGGGTGGTGGGGAATTGTTGTGGAGTAAATATCCCCTTACTCTACTCTCCTCTCCTCTCATCCCCTCCCCCACTCCCTTCTAGCTCCTATTCCCCTAAATTTAAGTTTAGTAACAGTGTACATGGAAAAATTAAATCAACATGCTGCTTAATATTTTCAAGGCATTAAATTAGAGTTCTAATTCAAATGTTAAATAGGAACTTTGATCAATTTTAGCATGCTGGAAAAGAGATGCAATATAATATTTGTTGATTAAATAGCTCAGTACAAGATGCATGGTGCATTTAGTTTTTGTAGTACATGGTGTCAGCAGTGGGATCGTTGGTATTGTCGTTGAACGTAATGGATGAATTGTGTATACATACATGTGTCATATTGGTAAACAAGAACACTAACAGTATACAACTAAACCTCACACATCACACACAATGACAACCACAACAAAATAATTCAACCTCTCAAAAGAAGATGTTTACTTTGATTAATTAGAACACAGACAAGGCCTCCCTATTTAATTCAGCTAACATCTGGTCACTTAATTCATCTAACATCTAAAATACAAAAAATATTTCACATGCATGTTTTAAAATTATTTTCACACTTTCCTCTCACAAAATTATTATAATCAAAAGCAAACAAATTATGTTAATATAGTGGGAAGATATGTACACAACATCCACACTATATGCATAATAAGATTAAAGGCATGAATGTTTATCCTAAACATGCACTTCAAACTGTAATCGTGAATGTCATTACCAAACATTTTATGCACTTCAACAGTTGAAACTACATCTGGTATCACATGCTTTGAATTCATGAATCGACAAAAAAAAAATTTAAAAAAATATGTGAAAAGAATTTTTTTTCTTTCCGATAAATAATATACCATTTGGTGGGAGAGAGGACCTTTTCCTTGCATGTGTGGTGATCTTTGGCTGATAGAGTAGAGAGGAGGTTGTGATTTCCATTAGCGCTGGAATGTCGTCCCATTTTGCCCCTTGGGATCCCCTCAGCTAAAAGGTGATACTACTCCACTGGTGGTCTCTCAGAGGGTCAAGCGTACTTTTCTCTCTCTCGCTCTTCCCCAGTCCTTCTTCGTCCTCCAAACTCTTCCAAACTCGTTTTCCTTCCCTCAGAAGAGTGTCAACAATATCAGCGAGGAGAAAAGGGCAGCGTGATGTGAATGATTGTTTTTGATTCCGATAATATAGCCAGAAGCTGTGGTGGGCTCCTCCCGTTTGTTGTCATCTCCGTCGCTAAGAAATATGAACGAGATAAAAGTTCACTCTACCTCCTCCTCTGTATAACAACTTGTACTCCTCCTCGTTCCATGTTTTGACAGGAAAATTGGGAGATTAGCGGAAGCAGGGGTCTCTTAAGAGACCATGATCTTAGCCAGAACTTGGGCAAAAAAGAGAGCTATACACTCAGTCTCTTCTCTCCTCTCCTCTCCTCTCCTCTTCTCTTCTTTCTTTTTTTTTGCGGCTTCATGGTTGATATATCTGTCAAGAGTATACTCTAGAGACCCCGACGCAGAGGACTGAGGATGACGGGGTCGGCTTTCCGGCTCTTGTTGTCTAAGGAAACAGTTCAGTGCTGCTAGCTACATACATTGATTGTGATCACACCGTTGCCCAACATCTTCAATTGTTTTCGCCCCCGGGGGGAAGAAGCGCCGCTCAGCCTTCGTCTCTGGCCACGTCCTCGACGTTTAAATGTAAGGGTGCCATCTCAGAAATCGTCGGGCGACAGACGTGGTAATTTGTCTGTTTTGTAGATCACCGAGTGTTTACCAAGCGACCCCTTTTTTTTTTGCCGCAGATAGACCGAATGAAAATGTTATTGGAACCTTACATCGTCAACAGAAAATACATTAGTGGGTTTGTAGTATATTGTTTGTGGTATTATGGGACATGGATGTAAAAGATTTTTATAAAAGGAGAGTAGTAGGCAGTATGACTTTGACTTGTCTGGTGCCATAGGCATATATGGTTTATGTGTTAGGACAAGACATGACCCGTCCTGCTCCCCCTCCCCCCCTAGCTGCCACTCCCTCCCCAACCCCTATCCGTAACCCTTCATCTGATCTGCAGTTAGCTTAACTGTCAAATGGATTGTGAGAGGGGTTTTTGATAAGGATGTTTGTTGCCTTAATTCCTGTTTCAAGCTTTGTCTTGTACCAATGGAGATGTATGTAATATTCTGTGTTCAGTATTGAAGTGATCAATTTAAACGATTATAGGCCTTTAACCCTCACTATATATGCCAGTCATATTACAAGGCATGAAACCCATTTATCAATTTATCTCTTTTATATTCAATTAGTATAATGTTGAATATTGACCCTGTAAGCATATACTGTACCCAACTTACGTACCATCATCCCACTTCCACCTGCCCCCCACACCTGCCCTCTCCCCTGTCCCTCCCTTCCCAATTGATCCATGCCACGGTAATAGTGATCGTATAGGTAGTACATGAGCTAGATCAGGGCTTCTCAATAGGTCACCAGAGGGGTCAGATCCAGCTTGCAAAAGATTTCAATTATGGCCCTCCAAAGAAGAATCGATTCGTGAACACGTAAGATCTTACACTAACTGCGTGTGAGGACCCTTATCGCCTTGTCGAAGCACCTTACAGGCATACCCTGCACAATTTGCTCATTCTAGATATCGTGATTCTGTCCGGCCGTTCGCTGTGACCAAGGTTTTCTTTGCCCAGCTTAGAATTTTAGTTGAGAGTACCCTCGATCTAGACAATACACTTCTTACCCTTACTGGCATTGCTGGAGATATTCATTGTACAATTTATTATTATCACATTTATAAACAACATCCTTATACCCTCCCACCCCTCTCCTCTGCCCCCTTCCTCTCCCCCCTTCCTCCCTTTGACCCCATACATAATTAAGGGGGATTATCCCATTCAAAAACTTAATCATCTGTACTAATTATTAATACTGAAAGTAATCTCTTTTTGTTTTGTGTAAATTTGTCATCAGAGCTTGTTGAATAGCTTTTTCCTGTTTCTCTGTCCTTTGGTGTTGGATTTACTTTATGGTCTCTTCGACACTTGTAAGTCGATCGATATGTTGCAATTATCCTTGTACAGACAGTGTGACAAAAAAGAACTGGAATTACTTTGATGTGTGGTAGTTATGAGTTATAGATTTCGTGAATAATTTTAATTTGTAAAAGCTTTGTTGGAGACATGTTTCTATTAATTAATTAATTAAAACAACTAAGAGAAAACAATACGCATTGGAAAGAGAGAATTTAGAAATTTGAAGGAAGAAAACTGGAAAAGAAACATACTGAGGAATATAAAAGAAAGAAAAGGAAGGAGTTAAAAAAAAATGGGAGCTGAAGGAGGAAAAGAGAAGTATTCAAGAAAAAAAAAATAGAGGGAAAAATATAATTAAAAACTTAACTAAAAGAATTAAGGAAATAGACATTGAAAAGAAAATTAGGTTAAGAAAATAAGGAAAGGAGAAAAACGAAGGAAGTGACAATATTAAGGGAAAAGAATCTCACAGGAAAAAAAATAACGGAATGAATTAAAAAAAAAACAATAGGCGAAGTAAAAACAATACAGAAATGTTAAAAGCAGACCATAAAGCAAACTAGAAAGCTTGAAAGAGTTGGTTCCAGAAATTATAACGTGCATTGTCTCAATTATAAACAATTAACATCAACAGATCAGTCAAATGAAAAATTTGGTAACAGGGAAAGAAAGTTTAAAAAAAAAAATTGTTTAAAAAAAATGTGTATATAAGTTCTAAATAACAAGGAAAGTGTGTTTCTTGATTAATTACACTTAAGCGATCATTTTCCCAAGCAAAATTTCTCCCCTACGGTCACCAAAAATTTGCTGATAGAAACAGTCCCCCCCCTAAGACCACATCGCTTGACATCAAAGTGAGTAACGTTTGAAGCCAAAAAAAGAAAAAAATTAAACATATAGACGCGAGTGATTCTTCTTTGTTCATACTGTGCCCGAGTTCTTTTCTCGATGCCTCTGTGACTATCTGCTCTGGGCCTGATATTTTCTACCTTTACGTGCTCGACTAGAAAATAGCATCGGTTAAATCTTTAATCCTTTTGAGTTTTTTTTCCAGAACTATGTTAATTTCGGCTGGAATTAGAAATCCCTTTCTCATGTCCCCGTGGTCATAAAAAAAGGAAAAAAGAGAGAGAAAAAGTACAGACGGAAAACATTGGATAAGCCTCCCCGTCAGGATTTTAATACAAGAAATGAGGTCTAAACATTGTTTACCCTCCTCCCCCCCCCCCCCTCCAATACACCGTCACACATCTAGGCCTCTGCAAACAGCTCCTTTATTACCTTGTAATGTGTAGTTAGCAGCTAAAAAACAGAAAGATACTACTATACATTGCCTAGTATGTATACCATGCTTTGCCAAACACTTAACTACTATTACTACGCCCCGCTATTTATCATAGACGGCCAATACCTGCAGGTGTGGGGAATCACTCATCAAGAAAAAGAAGAAGAAGAAGGCAGTGAAAAAAGAAAAAAAAAAAGGAATTGCCGAAGCCTCGACACCCTGAGAAAGTAAACTGTGCCTCCCGTTGACTTAAAATGGAGCATCGTGCAGAACCTCCGGCTATCTCACCCCTGCTTGCACTATTCATACCCCAGTGGGATAGCTATGTGCCCCAGGGCCATATGAATAGGCCTGTTTATTAAAAACAGGACCAGTCTTAATCTATAGGTCAGGTCTAGCAGAGTGCTACGACCTTCAGAGGGGGGAAAAAAGGGGCACAAACAGTTATAGAATCATATAGTCTTGTCTGTCCTACCACTATTCCACAGGGGAATATCGATGAAGCAGCCTCTTATTAGAAAGAATTGTGTACTCGATTAAAGAGAATCGCCCAAGTTTTATAGGCTGAGCTGGCTTGTCTCTCTCCAAGCATGTTCAGTCTCGAGCTTTGATTGTTATGGTAGTTTCTGGCATATACACATATATATGTATGCATGTATATATATATATATATGTATATATAGGTATATATATATTTATTGACAGCTGGGGTTACATTCTTACAACAAAGGTGGATTCTATCAGTGCGTGAATGACTGCAGTCCTATTTACAAAGACAAATTATTTTGACTTAAATTATTATAATAATATTATATTGAGCTAATCGTTCTTCTCTACACTTCTAAATATTTTGGGGGTTTTTTGTTTAAAAATTGGTTAATTTTTGTTGAAGTTGTTGTTGCTTTTAAGGAGGTTAATATTGTACTTCTTGAATAGTTGGGTATAAAGTGAAGTATGTTTCATAAAGTTATTTCAGTCCTTGTCGCGTAATCTTCCTCGGTCGTAAGTAGAGTTCAAATATGGTTGCAGTCTCAGATGTTGCGATTATCATCTTCCTATGCAGTTACTTCATTGGTTCCGCTTCGATATGATGTTAACTTAATCCTTTTGTCCTACACGTCCCTATGAGAAGGTTGTAGAATATGCTCGCAGAGTTTTTTGCGATATGACATTTTCGTCCAGAATTATGCTCCCTTTTTGGGTTCCCCCCCCCCTTTAAGTTCTAACACTTGGACTCTCCATCATGCTGTCATACAACTAGTTTCTACATTTAGTTTCTTCATGTTGCTCCCTGTGGGGGATCTTTTGCAGCAATTTCTGTAATGTAATTTTTAAGCATTGAAAATGTGTTGAGATGATTTCAGATGGCATGAAAGAAACAGTCACCGCATGGATACAATCATCGGGCGTCTCGGTACATCTGGCTGGAATATATCACCATCTGAACGAGGAGTAGGAGGAGGAGGCGAGAGTCTATGTTGATATATATATATGTATTGAGTTATAGAGCTGGTTTTATGGAGAGTTTAAAATATGATCTTTGTTTACACCTCGGGTTGAATCTTTAGTTCGTGGAGGGGCCCGCCAAACGGGAGGATAAATAGGGACGGCTCAGCTTTAAAGGAGAAAGCAACGACAAGATATGATAATGGCGTATAGATGCCGAAATCAATGTCCGTTATGAAGTGGGACGTAAACCTGTAGTAACAGACGGACAAATACATATCCTTGTGAAAGTTCAATCGTAGTAACAGACAGAAAATATACACTTTCCAATTAAAGTTCAATCGGTTGTAACAGACAGACAATATACACATTCCAAATAAAGTTCAATCTGTAAATCTGCAGTAACGGACAGACAAATACACATTCCAATTAAAGTTCAATCAGTAGTAACAGACAGATAATATACACATTCCAAATAAAGTTCAATCGGTTGTAACAGACAGATAATATACGCTTTCCAAATAAAGTTCAATCTGTAAATCTGCAGTAACGGACAGACAAATACACATTCTTGTGAAAGTTCAATCTGTAAATCTGTAGTAACAGGCGGACAAAATACACTTTCTAATGAAAGTTCAATCTGTAGTAACAGACAGACAATATACACATTCTTGTGAAAGTTCAACCTGTTAATCTGTAGTAACAGACGGACAAAATATGCACTCACATGCAAGTTGAATTCTTTAATTTTGTCATGTTCATGACATACAAATTCTTTGATATTCTCCCTAACTAGGATATCCTGGTGGCTGAACTTGATGGCTTAGCAAAATTGCTGAAAAAAAGTTTCGGCAAGAACCAAAACCTCATAGCATATTCTGTCGTGAAGATATGAAGTTTTTTAAATTTGTGCTATCTTTTACAAAGTTTGCATCTGGCAATAGCAGAATGGATGATGTCATCAGGGCACACCCGCTGAAAATGGTCTCTAGTTTTTGTTATAATTTGTCAATCGTTAAACCACAGAGGGAAAGAATGTTTCTATTGAGAGAAAAAAACATATCTTGATGATATGTTCGGTATACCGAACACTATGGCAGCTAAGCAAATATTCCATGCAACATGCTTCAAGGATGATAAATCAATACCAAGGTTAAAATAACCTAAATGTTTTGCTTTGGAAGAGGATTTGCAAACATGATGTCACAGATCCCCTTCTATGATCCAAGTCTTAGAGTAGTTCAAGGTTAAGCTAGTCAAAAATAAGGTTACATTCAATCAACCGTATATCTCGAGTTAGTGCCAAGGAGTAAGATATTGAGGTATTGATATTAACATGTGGAAAAATTTTGGTAATATTTTACTGCTAAAATGTAAACATGGTACATACAGTAGGGATTTTAGGTTCCATCCTACCTTAACCACTGTCAATATATCTGTGGTCTATATATCTCTCTCTATCTATCTATCCCTCTCTTTATCTTTCTTGGGTTTTTTTTTTATATCAAACTGCTGGCAATCAATTTGTTACACAACAAATCGGCTCAATCCATTCTGCAAGCAGTCAACCATGTGGTTTCTTTGAATGGTTTAATTATCCAACAGCCTTATTCAAAGAATGGTTAGGATCAATAAACTCTGAATGGTACATATACAAAGCCAAGGCCATTATATGCATGCATGCATTCATTGAGTCCTGTCTTTCTTTCTTACCAGGGAAGGAATAGAATAAACCTTGTTTTCTACCTAAGCAACAGTAGTATTATATATAGTATTCTAACCTAGGCTGTCATAGACCATACACTACTGTAGGGCTAACTTACTACTACTGTAGCTTCAGTTTGGGACTATGGTCACCTGCATGGGCTTATAACAACATCAGTTATAGAATGACAATTTGGTGTTTCCTGCCTAAGTAGTCTTGATACTGGCTGGCCTTTGTGTGTGTGTGTGTGTTTGCTAGTTCAGTAATACCATCATTGTAAACCTGGATTTTTGGAAGGTGGACAAAAAGAGAACACAACTTATTGGGGTATGTTCAGTTTAGTATTTATATAGCTTAGGCCTGCCCTACTGTGCACAGTAAGCTGATATCTAGTTCAGGTTAGGATACCATAAGTGTTTAATTTGTTGAAGAGATGTTGACCACTGACTAACTTAGTACACTAGACCAGGCATGGTTAATTTAATTTGATAGCAAGACAGTTTTATATGATTTTCTTGTATTATTATTGTTTTTGTAAATGGTTCATTATGCCAATGGTCAATGATGTATGCACTTACTGTAGACCATGCACTTAGTACCCATAGTACACTAGACGAGGTGTGGTTAATTTAATTTGATAGCCAGACAGTTTAATATTAATTGGATTTATTTGCATCCCACAAATTTTCTTTTGTATGAGGCTGTACTGCATAATGTTGAATTCAAGGTAGCCAGTATAGGCCCCAAATTATAGCACACTATAATTGCTAGAAGTTTTCATAAAGTACTTTCCGGGATGTCTTTACTCTTCAAATTTTTCTCAGACATTTTTAAGGAACACACAAGATGACTGAATGTCCCAGTGAGGAAAATTTCCTCGAAGGTTGTAATTAAAAACAGTTTAAGAATTTTGACCAAGTGTGACCATATTTGAATATCTAGCATATTTGGGACCAATACAGCATACCTTTAAGGTACTTGCCAAAGTCTCCCCCCTTTCCCCTCCCCTTCCCCTCCCCTCCACCCCCTTCTCCCCCTATTCCAGCCATTTTGGACACATATTTAAGTCACAAAAAGAACTCGATTCAAATGTATCGATCGCTATTTAGCTTAACTGCATCTTTGCAGAAAACTGACAAGTACCATTAGTAAACTTTTGGCTCATAATACATGTTTTTAGAAAGAAGCTCTCATCAACCTTTTGTCCCCTTGCTGTTCTTGGTTGTTTAAATTATGAAATTGCTAATGTTTTTGACAGTATTTTAGTTTGGTTTCCTTATGCTTGAGATATGATTCATACATACCGGGCTGTAGGGAATTGTCATTTTTAGGTTTTTGTATGGCTTTCAAGAGATGTCCTATGTTTCGTGAAAGTATACCTTTTTTTTTGTGTGGTTTTGTTTTTGTTGTTGTTACTTTCAGTTTCCAGTCGAGGAAAATGATCCGATTGAGATTCTAAGAATTTACTATTTGTCGATGAGGTCATGTACTGTTCAAATCTGCATAATTATCAATTGTGTTAATTATCACCGCAAGCCCTACATTCACAGATAGACACTGTTAAAACGAGAATAAAAAGGGCATGTTACATCGGCGAAATTTTGGTCTGATGAAAGTATAAAACAATATTCGATTACAATCATGATTCAAAATTTCCGAGTCACAGTGCATTCGAAATGGGCGCACTATCGATATGGCAATATCCCTCAATTCCATATCTGCCACAGTCCCAGGTTACCATCAGAATCAAACAATGATAGCTCTAATGTGCACCGGCAAAAACAAAAGTAAAAAGTACTTTTGACAACCTTTTTTGGGTATTAAAGTTTACTAAGGCTCTGTATAGTCTAATCCAAAATGATACAAACATTGCCATGTACTGTACTGTTCTTGTTCCTTGATATTTTATCAGGTGTCCTTTCTGCGCCGCTTAACTTCTCCGGGGTTTCCCTTTCTGTTTCGGTGTCCCTTTGCTACTGTACAGTATGTTACCTTCCTATTACAATGCTGTTTCATCATCAATTCCCAGAAAGAAACCCAGTAGAGGAAACAATAGAATCATGCTCTCGTGGTCATATGACTAGCGTTTTATCAGCTGATCATAGTAAACCTCTCTACCTGTACATGGGTATAGTTTACTAGTATATTGTACATGAAACCTATACTCCCCCTGTTTTCTGTTTCCGAGGTCATTGACTCTGGGCTCTTGTTTATAGACACACTAAGTTGCCCTTTAGCTGTGATTGGAGCCAGTTCTTTTTTTTTTTCTCTAAGTTCAGACTATAGTTAGACGTGTCCCATTACCATGTTCAGTACTGGGTACGGTGGTATGTAGCACACACCACAATAGGCTCAATGGTAGACATTGTGGTGCAGTAGTCTGGTTTCAGTGTGGGTTGGATGTGGTGTTTTGGTTAATAGAAGGTTACTATATATCAGTGCCATCACAACAGTTGTTGCTATTGAAGGGGAAAAGTGTGTTTTAAAAAAAAGTCTGGTAGACATAATTATTCAATTTATAGCATATAGGTATTTTATATTCCCCCCAAAAAAGTTTTTTTTTTAATCCTAAGTGATTGTGTCATAGAGTAAATGTGGCAAAGTGTCTTCCAAATTTGCAAATTGTACAAAATTGATACTATATATGAGTGGATGATTTCCTGGACAGCAATAAGTTACAGTTAATAAATCAGTTCAAATTTATGAATAAATCAGTTTCAAATTTATTATTAACAGTGTTGACTCACAACCTGGCTTTCACTTGGTATATATGATATATCTAGAACATTGTGTAGAAGTTTCATCAGACTTTGCAATAATTAGTCATTTTTGAGCAATTACAACTTTGAAAGTTGTTGAAAATTCTTCAATAGGCTGTAGATGATGAGTACTACTTTGAAAATAGAAAAGAAAACAAATTGTGCTAAATGCATGACCAAATTTTTGATTCATGAGTAAAGTTTGGGTTGCTAAGCAACCCAAAATGCCACATAAATGTGAACTTGAGTAGAGGAAGTCTTTCATGTGATTACAGTATGTTGTTGTTGTTGTTGTGGTAATGGAGTAATGATCCATGCAAATCGAAAGTTTGCACAGATCAATGCAATTTGCACGTAAACTTTTGGAACGTGCAAGTTTTAACAGCTGTTGTAAGCTCACACACATGATTTAAAGGTTATTGTCTTGATATTTCAACTTGCTAAGAATTGGTAAGTTGGTACAACATTTTTGTGGAAGGAAGTTTCACCCTTTGCAAAAGCCAAGAAATTAAATGAATTTTTCTACGAGGGCCCTCGTACCCATGTGTGTGTATGACCCCGGTCCAGTCTTTTTTCGAGGGCTGGACGGAAATCTTCGTAGGCCAGCGTTCTCTTCGGACCTCCAAGTGAGAACCGGCCCCCCCCTCCCCTCCCCCGATACGGTAATTTATACCCATGGATACAATGAAAAAGAATTTAATCAAGTATTGGAAGGCTAATCAGTACGGTGCAGTGCAGTACTGCATGTCTCTGTGAGTGAAAGTAATGTGTATTGTACACGACTGACAGTACAGTAAAGATATATGTAAATTTGAACTCTGAACAAGAATGACCTCCTTTTGAGTTTTAAACAGAATGCATCCTTTAATCCAAGGTTATAATATATTTAGTGATCTCAATCGTAAAACGCATCTCTATTCACAATCAATCAGTCAAATTTTCCACGTCACTACAGATGCTGAGTTCATTGTTGTAGTGTAGTAATGCTGTATATGTACAGTATGACCCATCGGATCATGCTATATAGTTTGACAATACAGTCTGAATTTATAACGGCCGTATCGACTCTGGGAGTTGCACTTTTGTAGGCAGGACACGATTAAGCTGAAGAGCCAACATCTTACCCGCAACTGTGAACTGTGTCTTTGATATCGCAGCTGTTATCAGTACGCAAATTGTATTATATGGATGGGAGCGAGATCGTGGCAACGACTCCTTCAATGCACTTTTGTCTTCCTCGAAAACAAAAGCTTTTGTGTCTCTGCCCTGCACGCATGGTGCTGGTATAAATTAAAGCTGCCTTAGCCTGCCTGCATATGTGTGACATAATATGAATATATATATATATGAATATATATGAATATGAATGTGTATATATGTATATATATATATATAAATATATATATATATGTATATATATATATAAATATATATATATATATATATATGTATACATACATTTATATATATATATATATATGTATATAAATATATGGACCAGTAGCTGAGTGATCATCCCTGAAGGTGAAACTCTGAGTAACAACTACTAGTGTTCCACTAATCTCAACTAATTTTCACCGATACTTCGTTCTGTCCACCGGACATGGAGCACTCTGCGCCAAGATAAACGCCACCCAACCAGACGTTAATAAATTTATTTATATATGTCCGTCTGCTTAGATTGTACCAACCATTCAAGACCCCTTCCCCCCTCCCTCCCCCTGAAAAGTGGCTTTGGGTAGGGCAGGTTGAGAAAGATATATCATTTATATATATATATGTTGCTATATAGTACTACCACTATTCCAATGTACGGCAGGAAGGCTGTTAAAGCTGTTCCTTGTGTCCTTTTTGTTTTGCGGTTCACACATCCAATAAACTAATGAACAAATTTATTGAAGTCGGCATCCATTGTTACTCACATATATATATACTTGACGAGTCTGAGACTGCTGGAGAAAGTTTAACAGATGCGTAGACAGATAAAGCAAGTTCGGGATTCGATTCGCAGAACATACAGAAACTTACGACTATATGCTGGTACACCCCCAACACTGTATATATACGGTATACAGTATAGTTATACCAAGGAAAGCTTGCTTGGCTTTGGCTCCTCGTCATAGTGCGAAAGTCATTGCACTTACTGTGCACTGTTTGTTTGAAAAATATAGATCCACATGTTGCCGGCGTGGAAATATTTGTCGCATCTCTGTCAGAATTAATTTGACGGGCATGCATATCGCAGTCTGTTTTGGATTAAAATCGTCTGGTCGAAATAAGCTCGACCAACTGCCTGTCGAAAGACGGTTCATTAATAAATAATGAAAATGCAGAGATTGTAATCTGGTATTTATAATTGACAAACATTTGTTTGCGGTAGTGTTTTGAAGGCAAGTCTACTTCAGGGCGAGAGGAGAGGGTTGGGAGAGGGGTTTGTAGGGTGAGAGGAGGGGGTTTATTGGGTGAGGGGAGAGGAGTTTATAGGGTGAGAGGAGAGGGTTGGGAGAAGGGCTTATAGGGTGAGAGGAGGGGGGTTATAGGGTGAGGGGAGAGGATTGGGAGAGGGGTTTAAGGTGAGAGGAGAGGGTTGGGAGAGCATTTTTATAGGGTGAGAGGAGAGGGCTGGGAGAAGGGCTTATAGGGTGAGAGTTGGGACATGAGGAATGGGTTGATTCAGAATGAGACAGACAATGTTTTATTCAGTGGACACTGTTTTTGATATTTTACATACTTGAAATTTGAGGGGAGGCGGAGGTTTGGGAGATTACAGGGGGGGGGGGTTGAAGGAATTCCATTCTGGTTCCTAAAAACAGAACTTACCTACCATAGCTGCCCCTCTTACTTCAATCACAACTGCTATATAGTCAACTGCAGTACCTTCTAATGGTAAAGTTTCTTTGATGTGTTCTTTGCTCCTTGATATCAATGCCTAGTTAACTTGTCTGCTTCAATCCACTTAACTAGGTAGGGCAGCTTTTTGAGGTGAATATTGTTTAAAAAATGTAAATTAAAAAAAAGAAAACAATTTTGGTGCCATTTTAATACTAAAATCCCATAGCAGCAGAGGTAATTACTGTGACTATTAGACCAACATTTCAATATTAATAAATGAAAGCTGCATTAGTTGAAGATTGTTTTATTTACAGACCAAACTAAAATATGATGCTTCAACCGGTCATCGTTCGTCGGTAGACACACTTTGACCTACACTTTGACCTACACTTTGACCTTCACTTTGACCCCCTTTGACCTACAATTTGACCTACACTTTGACCTACACTTTGACCTCCCTCCCCTTTGACCTACACTTTGACCTACTGCTCAGTACCAGTTATCATTATTAACTACCACAATCTTATGACCTTTGACATCAAAATTGTTCTTTATATGTTATCCCTCTCACTAAAAAGTATGCTCTCTCTCAGTTTTTATCCGCTATGCCAGTACAAAAAAACAGACGGAAAAAAACAAAAAAAACAATCCTCTCTCTCTCTCTGTCCTTTCAGATCCATCTATGACTATAAAGAAGGAACCGAATGATTCGGATGAGGACATGAGCACAGACTACAGCCCTGGAGCATACTGCCAGTCACAGACCACCGTCGCCACGCCCTCTTCTTCAGTCTCAGCCTCCTCCGAATCCAGTCAAAACTTTCTGGGCTCCTCCTTATCAGATGGTGTCAACGGTTCGAGTGTAAAGAAACGAAAAGGCCCCGCGCCCCGGATGGATCTAGAACTCTGCCTTGTCTGTGGGGACCGAGCGTCAGGTTTTCATTACAATGCCCTCAGCTGCGAGGGTTGCAAAGGTTCGATAAGAGCATTTTTCTTTTTTTTCAATGTCGAGAAGTATTACGGAGATGGTCGTGCTTAAAAGCGGGTATTGAACTCTGACACCCTCCCCCGCCCCTCACCCCGCACCCGACATCTTTCATGGAGGTATTTTTGGAAGGAGAAAAGGAAACCATTACATTCTATAAACTAATGGTTTTAGTTTTAGTTTTAATTCGGCTTCTATGCCGTTGTTCTACTCGCACGAAAAATTGTTTTTCGTGTTTAAATCGCTTGCTCGTTCGTGCTCGCATAGGATTAACATTTTTTTTTACGCAGGGGGAAATATCTGAGTGACAGATGTGTCTGAATTGATTGCTACCGTTAATTACATGTTAAAATTAGTTTTAATATCTCTGCGTGAAAATGAGCTGGGGGTGAGAAAGCAAAAAAAAAGAAGGAAAAGAATTTTGCAATCTCTGCAGAGATCAATGCCTCGCAATTTTTTTCCCGTAAAAAGTTGCTGCTGCAAAGTCGGATGCCAAAATGCCGCCACGAAGTGTCAGGACGACACCGGCGTTCGTTCACCCCTCGGTACAGATTAAATGGTTACGGCTTGATTCATGTTCCGTGCAGTAGGTGGGAGTTATATAACATCACCAGAAGGTTATTTGAGAACGGGTTCTAGGTTAGAAGTTTAGCGGTGGTTTATATGAAAGTGTCAAGTCGTCGTGAAGAAATAAAGAGACTTAAGTGGTACAGCAAGGGAAGTCACCCCCTGGTGAGAAAAGTACCGATCAGGAAAACCCCCAACATGATAATGACTTCATTCTTGCCCAAAATCGTGTATCTCCGGTTGACTTTTGCGCGCAGTCTCGTTAAGGTTACGGAAACATCTGTTGTTTGTAGAGTCCACCGAAATCTCACAGTGGATGCACGAAATTATGTGAAAAGTATGCCAATCAAAAGAATCTTCATTAAACTTTTAAAACAAAATGTAAATTTGTGGGACCAACTTTTTGTATTGATTGTCCTTAAATGGATTGTGAATCTCTAATTTAGGGAGCAGCAACAGATGGCTTTAACCACATAGATGTGTATTAATAATTTGATTGAGCCGGGGTATCTAGTTGTGTGTTCATGAATATGATGGTATGCGTATGTCAAAGCAATACAAAGTCACCGTATTCCAATTAAGTCATATTTTAACGCTATTCCAATTGTGACTTGGTTAACTAGTCACGAGTTAAGATACTAACTGTAAGAAGGGCTATGTAAGGGAGTGATGGGGGGGGGGGGATGGCTTTGTAAGGGAGTGATGGGGGTGGGTGAGGGCTACAGTATGTAAGGGAGTGACAGGGAGTGAGGTCTGAAATGTTGCCTCTGGCCCTTCGAACGGTGCAGTCGGTAATTAGTGTTGTCTTGCAACTTTTATGTTCTTGTTCTAGTAGGTAAAGTACTCCAATGCACTAGGTACGACCGATATAGTATATGGCCCATGGTGCATGAGTGGCCACATACATGGCCCTTGTTACATCCACGGTCTTTGGGGTACATCCATGGCCCTTGGTACATCCATGGCCCTTGGTACATCCATGGCCCTTGTTGCATCCAGGGCCCTTGGGAACATCCACAGTCCTTGGGTACATCCAAGTCCCTTTGCTATATTTATTGCCAGGTCTGCATTGTCTCCACTGATTTAAACCAGTCTTTTCAAACCCACAAATAATTTATTCCACAATCACTTTCGTGTTCACAGTTGATTGCTCGCTCAGGATTTGGTCACCCAAAGGAGGGGGGAGGGGGTTGACGGGGGGAGATTACTAAACCGGAAGTTCAGATATTCATGGGTGGGTCACTCAAAGGCTTCATGGAATATGATGGTATTGCAATTAGGTTTATGCACCCTGTACATTATGAATATTTATGAGCATGTTGCCTCCTGTAGGTTTGCTTATGGTGTAAACTGCGACAATTTTCAATCATCAATGTCTCGAAAAGCATTTCATAGAGGAAACTGAACAAATTTCAACCGGGAGCCCTTAGAATATCTTCTTCTTACATCGGTCAAAGCCGAATTGTTTTTTTTTTCTTTCTCTGCTGTATTAAACATATCTGAGCATTGTGCTTTAACCACCAGACAAAAGATGTAAAAATTTCATCGCTCATTGAAGCGAAAAATTGTTCATCATTAGCCTGCTCGTCAATGAAGTAAAATTCATGATCGGTTTTAGGGTCAATGTCTGCCAGGAATAGTATTCAGTGTCATGCGACAGTTTTCATCAGATTTTTGAAGAAATTAAGAAAGTGAAAGGTAGTAAAGCTAGGACAGAAAACTGGTTTTACTCTCAACCCTAGCCTTGTCAAGCCTATTATGTTTTTTCACTAGCAATATGTATGAATAAACGTGATTGGAAACTCTTTGAGTGAGACTAAAATAAGTTAAAAATTAAATGACTATTTAGTAAATGAAAATGGCAAGGGGTGCTGTTGGGGTGGGGGACATGGGGGTGGGCATAGGGGGACATGGGGGTAGGGGACTTGGCAAGGGGTGCCGTTGGGGTGGGGGTGGGGGGACGGTGGCAGATGTTGGGTGAGAGAATTTAATGGAGGTAAAAGTAAAATAGTCTAAATAAATAGTCTAATAAGATGCATGTTTTGTAAAAGTAGAAAAAGGGCAACAACTGCAAACCACTACAGTACTGGGCTGTGAACACTTGTTCTTTCAAATTTACAGTAATTTTCCACTAATAAAGCACATGAGTCAGCTACAGGGACTAACCATATTTGTTTTGACAAGGAATGTAATCTTTATACTAATCTCAAAATATTTTTTCTCCTGGTTGTTTTTAGCTCATACCAGCATGCTGGTGTGAGCTATTGTTACAGTGCGGCATCTATCACTCTATCCGTCAACAATTGGTAAAACCGCTCCCACTCGCACAGTGTTTAATGGAATTTCATGAAACTTGAACACAAGGACCATTGGGTATAGGGCCATCAGAGATGGTCCGAAATTTGGGGTCAAAGGTCACCTGTGGGCCGTAATGGGCCATTTTGTGGAAATACGCAAAATGCTTCTTCTCCTACAGATTCCATGGTACAATGTTGAGGGTTTGTCACGATAGTACTATGGAAGTTTTATCTTCAGGGTGTTCATGAATTTGAGATCAAAGATCAACTAGGGGTCTTTTGTGGCCCGGGCCGCATCCCTATATTTTCAAACTGCTTCTGTTCATACAGTGTATGGCCAGTTATAATGAAACTTGGTCACAACGTTCCTCGGGATGAGGGTTAGGAGTGGTGTTCGGAAAATTGAGGTCAGATGTCATTTAGAGGGTCATCGGGGGTCATTCTTTGTAATATTTTCAAATATCTCAATCTCCTCAAGATTTCGATGGATCATACTCAAAGTTGAACTGATGATTGTTGGATTGTGTATGAATAAGGTGATGCCTAAAAATTTTGGGTCAAAAGTTAATTAATTACAATTAATCCCCATTGTCTAAAAATATCTGAGCCTTCACATTTTTCCTAAGCTCCTTTAATTTATCTACCAGTCTCTGCAGTGTTTGTTTACATTTGTGGTTAAGCTCTGCAGAGACTGTTAGTGGAATTAAAGCAGGATTGGGAGTTGTTATTAACTGTTGAACTGTAAGCATGAGAGCCCTGTAGCCAATCAGCACTTGCCGATTCTTAAAAGTCTTTGAGCCTGAGGTATGTAGGCAGCCAGCCAAAATTTTGGGAAGGAGTGCTTGTGAAGTTATTTCTGCTCAGGTAGAGGGGAGAAAGTTTAATAGGGTAGGTCAGTGGTATTGTTTGAGAGAGTGGGTAAAATAGGACTTAAAGGGGGAAAATAGGAATTATAGCCAGTGGTGTGGCCAGGATTCTGCTAACGGAGGGGGGGTTATCGCCGTTTTGAACTAGGGGTATAAATTTGTCTTTGAACTTAAATTGTTTGGCCTCATGGGCCCAAAATTGGTGGAATCTGAAAAATGGCCTGAAATTTGGTGGGCCATAAAGTTTTGTGGGCCCTACATTTTTGAGCTCGAAAAGGTATGAGCTTCTGCACCATTGGTGCTCTAGTTTCCAGAATTGAATCGATTTTCGCTATCTGTAACTTTACTTTATGGCCGAACGGGTGCGAAATTTATGCGTGTGCAGTATTTGCAATCAAACGAGTACCATTTGATTTCTACTGTATTAAACACAGGCACACACACAACTGCTCTTTGTTCGTTCATACAAATACTGAAACTGGGACATCTAAGGGGATGTTTTTTTTCCCCCACAAATTTTTGTTTGCGTCAAAGGCTCTTGTAGTGTCGTCCTGCAAAATTCGGGTGGAATTAACTTAAAGTATGGCTCGTTAGGCATCAGATATAAATGCATGGTATTTCCTTCTTTTCCTTTTCTTGACCACTACATGGTGGGAACATTGGGCAAAGGGTTAACTTGTCCCTCTCCTTCTGTTTTGTCTCCAGGTTTCTTTCGGCGAAGTATCACCAAAAATGCGCAATATAAGTGCACGAGAGGGGGTAATTGTGAAATGGACATGTACATGAGACGGAAATGCCAAGAATGTCGGCTTCGGAAGTGCCGGGAAGTAGGAATGTTACCGGAGTGTAAGTTTAAATCCAGCGAAAATCACAAAAATGAAGACTGTAAGGGGGTTTGGATGAGGAGGGGGGTGGATGGGGGAAGGGTGGTATGGGGGTGGATAGGGGAAGGGTGGTATGGGGGTGGATAGGGGAGGGTGGTATGTGGGTGGATGGGAGAGGATGGTATGGGGGGTGGATGAGTGGAGGGTGGTATAATCATTGGATTATGTTGAGTTATACTTTGGAAATTCTAGCAGCGTGGTGTGTCTCACAAGAAGTTAACATATTGATAGTTGCAGTTGTAAGAGAGGGAGGAGGGGGGGGGGCTATCGGGGAGGGTAGCCAGCGATAGATAGGATGTATTTTACGGTGCGTCTAGCTTACCTGTCTCCTGATGGCAACTGCACCCTCACGTTACCTTGATGGAGCTCACTCTGTGTTTGACCCAGTCCTGTACCTATCTACAGAAGGTACTGTATCATATCACCATGGGGGGGGGTAATCATCTTTTAATATTTACAAATGATATAGACATTACCTATCAAAAAAATAGTATTCGTGTGAAGGGCTCTCAAAGACGGCGAGGAAGACGTACTCTGATATCACCGTGAGATTCTGCTTCATTCAGTCGTCGGCGTGGATATGCTGTTCATTCATGAAGCCTAGAGTGAATCCTTATAGTCAAAGGTGGCTAACTGTGGGGTTTGTGTATAAAGGTCAACCTCGCTTTGGATGGAACTCGTGGCTTAGACACAGACCTTCTGTGGTTATAAATCACTGCTTATAGTAGTTTATCTCGATTTAAAGACAGTTTAGAAAGTTTAGAAAGATCAATATCTAACATAGTTCAGGGAGAGAACTATTTGAAAGGACTTAATGAATAAAAGTGAAAATATATTAAGGGCGACGGACAGTGCAAAAATTTCCAAAAGATTCCAGTCGCCTTTAGCGTTGCATTTACAAATTGCTCCAGCTTTTTTCACCTCCCATAGTTTTCGGTGTTTTTGAAATGCTCTCCTTTAGCAGTGCATTTACCAAGTGCTCCAGCTTTTTTCACCTGCCGTTAGTTTTCGGTGGTTTTTTGAAATGCTCTCTCCTTCTCTCTGTCGTCGTCGGTTCAGGTCTACTAACAGAAGAACAGTGCAAATCCAAACGGCAGAGAAAGTTACTAAAGAAGCAACAACAGCAGGAGATGAGTCCTCAGCAGAGCGACGAGGATGGAACACCGAACCTGACGGACGAACAGAGGGACATCATCGAACTGTTGATAAACGTCCACAAAGAGCTGGAAATTCCCGGTCCAGAGGACATGAACAGGGTTACAGTAAGTCGAACGATTTAAAAAAATCTGTTTCTCGACTTTTTAAGGAGGATGTAGTTAATCTTGAGAAGAATTAAGTCGTATTGCACTCTAAACTTAGGGCTTACGATAAGAACCTTTTATTATTGCATGGGGTACCCAAGAAGTAGGGTAGCCAAGAATGGTACTCAAGAAATAGGGTACCAAAGAAGGTACTCAAGAAATAGGGTACTCAGTGGTAAGGCATAAAAAGGCTTCCTAATAAAAAAAGAACCTTTGTCTGCCTCAGGTACTTCAGTAGTAGGCTACCTAAGAGGGTACTCCAAGAAATATGGTACCCAAAGAAGGATACTCAAGAAATAGGGTTCCCAAGAAGGGTACTCAGGGGTAGAGTATAGGTATGGAACAAGGTTTCCTAATGTGAGAAGAAACTTTTGTCTGCTTATGGTACTCAAGAATGGTACTCAAGGGTAGGGTACAAGAAAGGTATCCTAATAGGAAAAGAATCGTTGTATGCTTAGTGTACTCGTATCACAGTTATTGGACTTGCATTTACACTTAGCCTAGCAAAGCTTGGTTGGTATCGCTTGTTTGTCAGTGCTGGCTTGGCCTAGCGAACAGATGAATAAAATATCTATATCGTAAACTTGTTTTCAGTGATATACCAGACTCTTCATAAACATACAAAAACAAAGAAAACAAAAATCTACAAAAGGGGAAGGGGGGATTTCATTTACTCTTCAACAACTTCCAGAAAGAAGCATGCCTTCCAGCCGATAAGAGCTGAAGCAATTGAAAAGACTCCCGGGGAAGACAATTTTAACCATCCTTCAGAACTGTATAGACTCTTTAGTTGATTTTGAAGTTAAATGGCGAATCTTTAGGAAAACCTTTGTCCGTGCAAAATACGAAGAAAGCATATTTCAAGCACCAAGACAAAGAAAATGGTAGCCAAAAGACAATTTGATTTAGAGTAGACTAAAATTATTGGTGGAGGCAGTGGGGAATGCAAGTCTAGAAATGACCGTTACTGCTTAGTCATTACTGTAGCAGCCCAATCCTGTTTGTTTAAATGCAAATATGATATTGAAGAATTTAAAAAAACATGTTGTTTACCACATTTTCAACATATGAGTACTTATCCCATATTTTTATTTTTAATTTGATGCAAACAATCAAAAACGAAAAACAGAGAGGAAGAATATGAAAAATGAATTTGATTTGGCTCGGCAAATTTACAAAAACGTCGTTATCGCTCGTGACACGACCATAAGAGAGGTACAAGATAATTATGGGTGAAACTGTCTGAGCTGATTTTAATCAGCTAGTGGGTAACTAATTAGCAACATTTTATGGGAGAAAAGGGCCTTGTCTAATTTTATCAACGAACATATTTTTGTCGTTTATTGTACAAAATATGAAACGTTATGAGCACTGATACGATATGATGAGATTGTAACTTACAGCGGTTGTGGATAGCTTGATGTTTTTTTTACTTCAGAAATTCAGGAAGTGTGCCAGCTTCCCCCTCACCCCTCCCCCGCCCTTTCTCCCCTCCTTGAAAGTCCATTAGTAAGAAAGACTTATGAGAAGGTATATTAACTATATTTCATTCCATATTGGGACAATTTTTGCAGCCAAGGCTCATGAAATGACCCCATCAATGGCAAAACTATTTTCACGATACTTGGTTATTTAGCTCTGTACTGTATCTTGTGGGTAAGCTGTTCCTTCCTTCCCTAGTCCTCTCCTCTTAGTGGTGAAGTGGAACTCTCCAGACAGAAATATAACTAAACAAACTGTGGGATGAGGGGTAAGGTGAGGGGGGAGGCTGAGATGAACTGATCGGACTTACATTCTTTGCCCACCACTCAACTCCCTTTTGATCACTCTTCCCCCCACCGCACACACCCTCTCTCACCCTCTACCCCCTTTCTCTCCCCATCTACGTATAAATGTACTACCACAAGACCCTCTCTATTTTTTTCTTGTGAGATAACCTCTACAAACTTTGAACATTAACACACGATGTCACATTTTCTCGGCTGCAGTGTGTTGCATCATGTTCTCATCTCTCCCTGTCCCCCTCCCTATCACATGAAAAATCATAAAATTCTCCAAAATATCCTTCCACGATTATTATTTCTCAGATCTCTCAAACCAACTCCAAAGATTATAGTCGTGGCATTGTCTGAGACATTGAAAAACATCATAACCGTACTCAGAAATTAAATTTACGATACTTGTCAAAATGTTAGCGTCGTCGATGACTTTTAAAAAAAAAAAGACTTACTTTGCTGGGATATTAATACAAGCTCTGGGAAAGATGAAGATAACCACGAGAGACGGAGGGAAAAAAAACTCCTAGCATGTCATATTACAGATGATGACATCATCGTTCAAACTTCCCCCCCAAGGTTCAATTCACAACTCCCCTTTGCCTTCGGGTGAGTTTCGCAAAGAAAGACAACCCCTACGTAGTCACCAGAAGCTCTCTCCTTTGTTACGACTTTTCTTTGAAATCATCAACTTTTCTTATGACGGGAGTCGGGAAATTGATGTGCATTTGATTTGATGCTCTCATGAGCCATCCCAAAAGGCCTGCTAATCGTTCTCGCGATTAACGTTTGCGTACTCTCTGTCTGGGGCGGTCTAATGGATTTTTTTTGTTGCTCTTTCTGTTGCCATCATGAATGTTTCTTAGATTGGGTATCGCTTTCCGACCGTTAATGAGTACATCTAAGTATACGAGATTTCCCATGTGAGAGTACAAGGGCTCCAGAAAATATTTTTTATTGATGCGGTTTTACTCGTGGTGTTTCTTTTTGTTTCCTTTACCCCGATCGTGAAAAGGCATAATAATGACTTTTGTAGCATAATAATGAATGGGTTGACAATAGCCTTGACTTGCATCTGCTGGCTATTTATGGTGTGTATTTATCATGGTAAAATCAATAACAAATAATTATTAAAAAAAAATTGAAAAAAATATTTTTGCCTGTACCAATTTTTTATTCGTCGTTATATAATTCATCAACTTTGTACGGGGCTTTTTATGCCATCAGTGATATTAATTCCTTTATAAATCATCCTTTATTGGAAGTATAAGAGAAATAAATAAATAGGCTGGGTTCAACATTTGTAAACATGACAATCATTGATTTTTTATGATGTCTGGATGTACTTAAATTGTATATATATATATATATATTTATATGGTATCTCTTTCGAGATCCGGATTTAGGAATCACAAATGATTTTCGAGTTGGTTAGCATCATGTTTGATCTCTAGAGTAAGGCAAAATATGTCACCAAAAACAGAACTACGGTAGTATTGTTCAATACAGGTGACAAACGCCTACAGTGGAATTACGACCTTCCTTATCGGTTTCGAACCTCTGGACATACAATCAGCGTCCATAGCCTAGTGGTTAGGGTGTCCGCGTACAAAGCGGGAGGCCCGGGTTCGAATCCCGGTGGAGGCTGGAAGTTTTTTCACTGTTCTCAATTTTCCAACTCATCACGATTTTCATTTATATATATTCATTTGCCTTTGTCGTTTACCTCCATTGCATTAACATAAAGTCTGTTCAAAGTATCTCTTTCGAGATCCGGCTTTAGGAATCACAAATGATTTCCAGTTGGTTAGCATCATGTTTGATCGCTAGAGAAAGGCAAAGTATGTCACCAAAAACAGAACCAGTATTGTTCGATACGGGTGACAGGAGCCTACAGTGGAATTACGACCTTCCTTACCGGTTTCGAACCTTTGGACATACTATCAGCGTCCATAGCCTAGTGGTTAGGGTGTCCGCGTACAGAGCGGAAGGCCCGTGGTTCGAATCCCGGTGGAGGCTGGAAGTTTTTTCACTGTTCTTGATTTTCCAACTCATTACGATTTTCATATATATATATTAATTTGCCTTTGTCGTTTACCTCCATTGCATTAACATATATATATATATATATATGTTTATAAGAAAGAGATAGGTTTGGAATGATGAAGCCCCCCCCCACCACCACCACCCCTTGGTCTCTCTCTGTGTCGGTGTTAGTTTAAAGTCTATCAATCATAAAAAGAACCTACAAGTACACTTGTAAAAATGGCAGTATATCCTCACCTACCCCCCCATAGCAAGAGAGTGGATCTGGTAGATATTTTATTTATTTTTTGGCACAACTAAGTGTTAGTGTGTACATTTCCATAGTAAAAATGAAAATTTTTTGGGAGTCTAAGCAGGCTTACAAGTCATATCATATGAGTTGATGAAGTGAAGTTTTAATACAGCTGTTTGATAACCAAAACCTTGGTTGTCAGATCAGTTGGATGGGATCGGCCATGTCGGCTGAGATCACCGACTTATTACTAAAACTGTTTTTCCATTGAAAAGAATGAAACCAAACTCACTGGACACTCTGACAGAATTTTTTTTTTTTTTTTTTAACCGAATGAAACGGAGGAAACCCCCCACCCTCCCCACCCCCAGTTCAGACTTCAGATGCTGGACCTGTCAATGTACGTAATGATAATAAAACTCATTTAGTGGAACAGAACTAACTAGTGAATGATGTATTTCAGAGAAGGAATGCTCTTTGGTATAAGGAGCGAATTTTCTTGATCCGGAAATCATCCTTGCTGTGTTGAAAAAAGCAAAATCATGGAAAGAGATTTAGGGAATGTACTGTAAATAACGTTGTTTAAATAATTTCTGGTCGAATTTCCAACAAATGTCGTGTTTGGTCTGTCAAGTATTTCAAACTCCTTCAATCTTTCTATATTTTATATAATACATGATATGCTTAATATACAGTTTTTCTTTATCATGACTGAATTAAATTTTTAATAAACTCAGTTCAAGGTATGAGTTTTTGAGAGAATAAACACAATATCAGTTCTCTTTCTTCTAGGAGAGAGATTCGGAATTTTCTTACAAAGTATCTCATATATTTCTGTGAATTATTCATTTATAATTTCTTTCATCATGACTGAATTCAAATAACACAATACCCCACCCCCATGCCCCTCCCCCCTAAAAGAAAACAACAACCTTTTGAGATTAAAACCGAAAGTCTCTTTTCATGATCCTACTCTTTGTATGTCGAGAAAGAAAGAAAAAAAAAAGAAGCAAAATTGAATGTTTTTTAAACTTTACCGTAAAAAGTGATCTCTCTTCGTCATCACAGTAAAGCTTTATAAACATAAACACACGTTTTATAACAGTGTATTTTGTATGACTCGTTGCCCTGTTGCCTTGTAGCTGGCTACTACGTCAAAATCATATCGCCGCTTCCGATTCACAAGAAGCACGGGGGGGGGGGGGGAGTCTTGACCGATGTTTAAGAGCTCCCCAAATTTGGAGTAATCTTGTAGTCCCGGACTCCCCCACCCTTCGCCCCCAACCCCACCCATCGTGGGTATGTTTGACATTTCTCCTTCTTTCATTGTAGCCGTGGGTCGATATGCAAGCAGCGGCGGCAGCAGCAGCGGCAGCAGCAGCTGGTAAAAAACCGCCGCCACCACCACCACCACCACCACCCCAACCACCCCAGGTAAATGAGAAACAATTAAACTTATGCCAGCAGAGATTGGCCCCGCTGACAATCAAGCGGATGTTTTGTATCATTTTTAAAAGAGTAGTAGCCAAACAGCTACAGGGTTTTAAGGTAACAGGACATACAAAAAAATATTTTTAAAATATTGATATAAAATTTAAAAATATTTCAACTTATGCCAGCAAAGATTGGCCCCACTGACAATCAAGCTGATGTTTCGTGTCATTCTTTAAAAGAGTAGTAGCCAACAAGCTACATCGTTTTAAGGTAACAGGACATACAAAAAAATATTTCAAAAATATTAATATTAAATTTTTTTTAATTTTAAATTTTAAAAATATTTCAACAGGACATGCACATACATACACCAATTTTCCAAGTAAGAATCAAGTACATGTCATATTGGACCTACCATGAACAGCCACCACCTGTTTTGCATCTCACAAGGGGGGGGGGGTTTGGGAGGGGGGAGTTGGGGGTGAGAGAGATCATCTATCTTATGGATACTGATTCAACCCCATTTGTATCCACATAAATGTACATTTCTATTGTGGCAGGTACAATAAAAAAAACTATTGTTTTCTGTGGAGGTTAAAGGTCAACAGATGTGAAAGTGTGAAAACATTGTAAGCATGAAACTGGAAAAGTGAAGATCGGTTGAACTCTGCTCTCATTCTGAACTTGTTCTATTATTGCAGAATTTTTTTTTTTTAAATTTTGGGGGGGGGGGTTTTCAAGTGTCGGTTACATTTTATACCATTGCCATCCTCTGATAATTCATTTCATTATCATTGATTGTAGATGATTTTTACTCCAGCTCTTTAACAAGCAACAAATCCATATTGTGCTTCCTTTTAAGAATTTAAATGCTAATTATTTAAAAAGGTCTTTTCAGAAGAGGTTTGTTTCAGACAAAGCAAGATACAGAAGGATCAAGCCGTTTTTGTCTTAACTGAGAAAAATCATAAATGCAATTTTTTTTTTTTTCCATCTTGACACCAGGAAGTTCTTGTGGTTGTTATAAATAGTTAAATTCTTCTGTTAAAACAGTATTTATTAAGGTTCAAGGGATCTTGGATTTTGCAAATAGTGAATAAAATTTCCAAATTTTCCAAAATTTTTAATGATATAATTTTGCATCTGCAGTTGCTTGACATCTTTTCAAGACATGTTTCTCTTTCTGGTCTTTCACAAAAAAACAAAAAAATTCTTTTAATTCGTTGCTTGATGACATCTTTTTTTTATGGCATTATATTTTATGGCATTGAAGAGTATCCATGGGATGTAATTGTTGACTTTCTACGGTAGTTGATACTGGATTTGTTAGTATAGCTGTGTGCTTCACAGTATTGTAAAACAAGCAGTGGTTTAGCAAACTTTTCGTGCACCATGATCAATGAGTATGTTGGTTAGTTACTCTAGTGAGGTGTGTCAGTTTAAAGTGACTGGCTACAATACTAACTTCAAAGGAACCATCGCTTGGTCTACAGTTAAGAAAAATGAAAGAAAAACCCTGTTTGGCTGCCTCTGTCAACAGAAAGTGATGATAGCGCATGCACTGTATATAAATCTATTCCGATACTGTCGAGCAATGAAAGCTGTCGGTGTTATAAGGTTGCTGAAATTCTCAATTAATTTTTTTTTAATTTTTGTTACAAGGGCTGAAAAAGTAATATATACCGATCGGTGCAAAGGGCCAGTAAGAAGCAAAATGTCACTAAATTGAGCATTGTGCAGTGTAGGTCAGTAGGGGGCGTATTCTAGCCTGAGATCTTTAAGGGCCTGCATATCTAGATTGCCAGATTGTGGGACCATTTTCACAAGGGTCGGGTTGAAATCTTTCAGGGGCCACATTTGGCCTGTGTGCTACCTATTCAGAACACCTCTATCTATTCAGATATATGTCGCAGTGTCTAGGTATGTTACAATAGATACATTATGTGTATGTATGTATTTTAGATCCTCCTGCAAGCAGGAACTCGCGAAGAAGCCATCATTGGCTTATCAAAGCCACAAGCTGACCGTAGTCAGTCTCTTACATTCATATTTAACGTCCATGATTATAAATTGTTAATTGTCAACAACTCTGTAACTGGACGGCAAACATTAATGTGGGAGTGACTCGAACCGGGGACCTTATGGTTGAAAGGCACCGGCGTTAACCAAAGAGCTTACACTCCTCGACAGTAGTCACTTTAGTCACATTAGTCACATTGATATTCAGATGTACGTAGCATTGCTCTAAGATGTCCTATTTCTTATCACTGTGTTTCTGTTTGGTCAGTCTTGCTCCCATGATGGCCTGTCCTGCATAACATCTTTAATTTTACAGTGGTTAATAGACTGACCAGTGTTTAAATCCTTTTATGAGAGAATCAAGAGTTTCCAACAGACATTTCTTTTTAAAGTTCTTTATATTCCACACTTTTTAAATCCTTTCTACACAAGAACAGTAAGACTACCGAAATGAACCATTTGACATTTGGTACCAGAGCCCATGCCTGACAAGAAGTGGAGGATGGGGAGGGGAGGGGAGGGGGGAGTCAGGATAGGTAACAGCCCCAGTACTGGAGACATTTAGGGGTTTGAAAATATGGAAAGGGGGTGTTGAAATATATTGAGAAGAGTGTATTTCTCAATTCCATAAAACATAAAAATTTGAATTTTGAAAACTTTTAATAAAAAATGTGCGAAAAATTTGAAAATGAAGAGGCGGTACTTTTCAGTTTTGGTTTTGGTTTTTCTTCCACGTGCTCTGTCCGTCATGGCGGTTACGTTATCTCTTTCTCTGTCTCTCTTCGACAGCCTTGGCAAGGTGAGAAGGGGAAAGGGCAACTGGATCCCGAAGCCCAGCAGCTGAGATACGCCCACATTACAGAACTGGCTATTCTTACCATTCAACTGATCGTGGAGTTTAGCAAAAGGATACCAGGATTCCTCGAGTTAGACAGAGAAGATCAAATTGTTCTTCTCAAGGTTTGTTTATCCTTTTTTACCCTCCTCCCCCCCCCCCCCCCGATCATTGGTACCCTTGTCACACCCAAAGCGTCGTGTACAATTCAAATAGTTGCTCGATGGGGGGAGGGGGGGGGGCTACAGAACACCTCAGCTCATGTTTCCTCCCGGGGACATCCCAATATGGATACACCATAATCTGGCACAGCCACAATCCTGCGCACTCAACTTTATCTACGAGCCATAATAATCATGTTGGGGATCCACTCCCCAAGTATTCTTCAATCACACAAGTTGGACTCTGGGCTGTAAATGTATTTCTTTTAATTTTTTCCTCTTCTAGGGATGCCTTTTCCAAAACCTCATTCTTTCTGTGTACAATTTACTTGAAAAGTTACACAAAAGCCACAATGACATCGTTGTTGTGTCTACAAATCGCGCTTACAAAACTATTTCTTGTCACACATTGAAACATTGGTTTGATTTCCTAGTTGAGATATTGGAATATTACATCACCCCCCACTTGAAAGTCTTTGAAAAGACCTCTCCCCAGTTTTAGTTTCACATCTGTTTACAGTCACAAGAGTCCTCCAATTTGGATTGATCAATAATAATTACAGAAGTCGTTCTGCACGAGCCCGGAGGTGGAAACAATAGACCGGGTAAAATGAAATTATGCTGATTCTGTCGTACGGACAATCCCCTAAAAAATCGCTGAGGTCATTGTGTGGTATCATTTTATCAAGTGTTTTGATGAAAAACAGAACGAGTCGTCAAATTTTTTTCCGGGAAATCGGGTTTTATCGAAACGTGTAAAATCGGACAGCTTGCAAAAGGACAAAAGCAAAAGTCATGTCATGGCATCCTGGATTGCAATTTTTTTTTAATTGGATATAAATAATTCACCCAGAGGTCAGATCGTGGTTCAAGGGAAAAATACAAGAAAGAGGATTGTGTGGTCGTCGACGTATATGAACACCCATTTCGAGTTTTTGGGTGACCCTTCCGTTTGAAATTAGTTGACCATTAGTTTTACAAACGGTGGGAGTGACCTGTTTGTTCATTCTTCGTTCGTCTTCCCTTCCTCCCTAATATGAAAGTAGAGAACACCCATTTCAAGTTTTGGGTGACCCTTCCGTTTGAAATTAGTTGACAATTAGTTTTACAAACGGTGGGAGTGACCTGTTTGTAATTTCTTCTTTTGTCTTCCTTTCCTCCTAATACGAAAGTAGAGAACACCCATTTCAAGTTTTGGGTGACCCTTCCGTTTGAAATTAGTTGACCATTAGGTTTACAAACGGTGGGAGTGACCTGTTTGTAATTTCTTCTTTTGTCTTCCTTTCCTCCTAATACGAAAGTAGAGAACACCCATTTCAAGTTTTGGGTGACCCTTCCGTTTGAAATTAGTTGACCATTAGTTTTACAAACGGTGGGAGTGACCTGTTTGTAATTTCTTCTTTTGTCTTCCTTTCCTCCTAATACGAAAGTAGAGAACACCCATTTCAAGTTTTGGGTGACCCTTCCGTTTGAAATTAGTTGACCATTAGTTTTACAAATGGTGGGAGTGACCTGTTTGTAATTTCTTCGTTCGTCTTCCCTTCCTCCCTAATATGAAAGTAGAGAACACCCATTTCAAGTTTTGGGTGACCCTTCCGTTTGAAATTAGTTGACCATTAGTTTTACAAACGGTGGGAGTGACCTGTTTGTAATTTCTTCTTTTGTCTTCCTTTCCTCCTAATACGAAAGTAGAGAACACCCATTTCAAGTTTTGGGTGACCCTTCCGTTTGAAATTAGTTGACCATTAGTTTTACAAACGGTGGGAGTGACCTGTTTGTAATTTCTTCTTTTGTCTTCCTTTCCTCCTAATACGAAAGTAGAGAACACCCATTTCAAGTTTTGGGTGACCCTTCCGTTTGAAATTAGTTGACCATTAGTTTTACAAACGGTGGGAGTGACCTGTTTGTAATTTCTTCGTTCGTCTTCCCTTCCTCCCTAATATGAAAGTAGAGAACACCCATTTCAAGTTTTGGGTGACCCTTCCGTTTGAAATTAGTTGACCATTAGTTTTACAAACGGTGGGAGTGACCTGTTTGTAATTTCTTCTTTTGTCTTCCTTTCCTCCTAATATGAAAGTAGAGAACACCCATTTCAAGTTTTGGGTGACCCTTCCGTTTGAAATTAGTTGACCATTAGTTTTACAAACGGTGGGAGTGACCTGTTTGTAATTTCTTCGTTCGTCTTCCTTTCCTCCTAATACGAAAGTAGAGAACACCCATTTCAAGTTTTGGGTGACCCTTCCGTTTGAAATTAGTTGACCATTAGTTTTACAAATGGTGGGAGTGACCTGTTTGTAATTTCTTCTTTTGTCTTCCTTTCCTCCTAATACGAAAGTAGAGAACACCCATTTCAAGTTTTGGGTGACCCTTCCGTTTGAAATTAGTTGACCATTAGTTTTACAAACGGTGGGAGTGACCTGTTTGTTCATTCTTCGTTCGTCTTCCCTTCCTCCTAATATGAAAGTAGAGAACACCCATTTCAAGTTTTGGGTGACCCTTCCATTTGAAATTAGTTGACCATTAGTTTTACAAATGGTGGGAGTGACCTGTTTGTTCATTCTTCGTTCGTCTTCCCTTCCTCCTAATATGAAAGTAGAGAACACCCATTTCAAGTTTTGGGTGACCCTTCCATTTGAAATTAGTTGACCATTAGTTTTACAAATGGTGGGAGTGACCTGTTTGTTCATTCTTCGTTCATCTTCCCTTCCTCCTAATATGAAAGTAGAGAACACCCATTTCAAGTTTTGGGTGACCCTTCCGTTTGAAATTAGTTGACCATTAGTTTTACAAATGGTGGGAGTGACCTGTTTGTTCATTCTTCGTTCGTCTTCCCTTCCTCCTAATATGAAAGTAGAGAACACCCATTTCCAGTTTTGGGTGACCCTTCCATTTGAAATTAGTTGACCATTAGTTTTACAAATGGTGGGAGTGACCTGTTTGTTCATTCTTCGTTCGTCTTCCCTTCCTCCTAATATGAAAGTAGAGAACACCCATTTCAAGTTTTGGGTGACCCTTCCGTTTGAAATTAGTTGACCATTAGTTTTACAAATGGTGGGAGTGACCTGTTTGTTCATTCTTCGTTCGTCTTCCCTTCCTCCTAATATGAAAGTAGAGAACACCCATTTCAAGTTTTGGGTGACCCTTCCGTTTGAAATTAGTTGACCATTAGTTTTACAAATGGTGGGAGTGACCTGTTTGTTCATTCTTCGTTCGTCTTCCCTTCCTCCCTAATATGAAAGTAGAGAACACCCATTTCAAGTTTTGGGTGACCCTTCCGTTTGAAATTAGTTGACCATTAGTTTTACAAACGGTGGGAGTGACCTGTTTGTAATTTCTTCTTTTGTCTTCCTTTCCTCCTAATACGAAAGTAGAGAACACCCATTTCAAGTTTTGGGTGACCCTTCCGTTTGAAATTAGTTGACCATTAGGTTTACAAATGGTGGGAGTGACCTGTTTGTTCATTCTTCTTTTGTCTTCCTTTCCTCCTAATACGAAAGTAGAGAACACCCATTTCAAGTTTTGGGTGACCCTTCCGTTTGAAATTAGTTGACCATTAGTTTTACAAATGGTGGGAGTGACCTGTTTGTTCATTCTTCGTTCGTCTTCCCTTCCTCCCTAACACAAAAGTAGAGAAAGTCACAGAGGTGTATTGTTTTACATATATACATTTGCGGTTTGGGAATCCTAATTAAATAGAGCCCAAAAATTGAGTGAACCAAAAATATGGAATTAAGGGAAATTTTGAATTTCCTTACAAACATCTCTGGTCATTTATATAAAGCTCTATTGAAAGAGAGACGATCGTTTCGTCATTCGTCACCTTTCCACGTTTCTCCGCTCATTTTTTATTTTATTTATTGTTTTTCTTTTGTGTTTATTTCTTTGACACAGGGGTCAGCAGTAGAGGTCATGTTAATAAGGGTAGCTTTAAGATACAATAAGGAGCTAGACGCCATCATGTTCGGCAACGAGGAGCCCTACACCCGCAAGCAGCTGTTAGAAGGAGGGATGGGTTCGCTGGTCCAGCCTATGTATGACTTTGCTGCCAGCATGGCCGAGCTACAACTGGACTATGCCGAGTTTGTACTGCTCATGACCATAACCCTGCTGTCTTCAGGTACGTATGTCACACTGTCCAAGGTCCTTTAAAATTCTATGCATTGTTTTTTTCTTTTTATTTACTGACTGGACTTTGGTTTTCAGTTTTTTTTTGGAGTGAAACTCTTCGACAAGCTCCTCGGGGAAGGGGGGGGTCTCAGTTTTACTGTGTGTGACTTCACGGCGGTTCATATTATTTTTGTTATTATGTTCACATGTACTATTTAATGTTGTGGAATAACTTATGGTCATGAGCAGTACATACTTTGGCATAGTATAGCCTATGTATGACGTTGCAGCCAGTATGGCAGAGCTACAACTGGACTATGCCAAGTTTGTACTGCTCATGACCATAACCCTGCTGTCTTCAGGTACGTATGTCACACTGTCCAAGGTCCTTTAAAATTCTATGCATTGTTTATTCTTTATATTTACTGACTGGACTTTGGTTTTCAGTTTTTTTTTGGAGTGAAACTCTTCGACAAGCTCCTCGGGGAAGGGGGGGGTCTCAGTTTTACTGTGTGTGACTTCACGGCGGTTCATATTATTTTTGTTATTATGTTCACATGTACTATTTAATGTTGTGGAATAACTTATGGTCATGAGCAGTACAAACTTTGGCATAGTATAGCCTATGTATGACTTTGCAGCCAGTATGGCAGAGCTACAACTGGACTATGCCAAGTTTGTACTGCTCATGACCATAACCCTGCTGTCTTCAGGTACGTATGTCACACGGTCCCAGATCTTACACTGACGATTGTTTAACAAAGTTAACATGAAGGATAGAGTGATCATATAATATGCAACTAGTTAACAGTGTTTGGTGTGGGTAGATTGTCATTCGAGATCAACTGAGACCAAATTCCGAAACAGTTTCTGGTGGAGAGTGGAGGTCAAATCCTAAAAGAAAGAAACGTCTCAAGAAAGGGGAGTGTTGAAAAATTCCATACATAGTGTATGGGTCTACCTATGATATGAAGGTCCACACTTCATTTGGTAAGGGTCAACATAGGTCAAAATGCGAAACAGTAAATATTCCCTTCTTAAAGATCATGGTATTAAAATTTTATGTAAACGTCGTCACTTTTTCTCTCCCCTGGTGTCACAATACAGATCGTCCCCTGGTCCAGAACCGAACCAAAGTCGAAGCTTTGCAAGAGAGGTACTTGGATATGCTGCGGTCTTATCTGAAGTTAAGAAGGCCGAAGGAGCACTTGCTCTTACCGAAGGTTTTAATGAAACTGACCGAGTTACGGACTTTGAACAATAGCCATTCAGAACTGCTCTTCCACTTAAAACTGCAGGATCAGAACATACCTCCGCTCATCAAGGAGATCTGCGACTTCCACTGACGGCCGGTGTCAGCGATATCAGTCGATGGGTGTCAGCGGTATCTAGTCGATCGGTGACGGCGGTGGGCCGCGGGTGCAAGGCGAATAAAAAATTTAAAAACGGTCCACCGTGTGTGCATCGTAATGTGTGGTGCATGCATCCGTGGGGATCTCCCTAACCTGCCTTGTCTTCAAAGTGCCGAGGCGAACATGGTGAGGAGGAAAGAAGTAGCTTTCTTGTCCATCGGAAAAGCCAGTTTGTCGAACGTGAAAAGTGAGAACGGACACACACGAAAAAATTGGAGAAAATAAAAATCCCGTACGATTTCCAAAGGTGGAGGATAAACTTCTGGTTGTGACAACCAAACCTTACCGTGCTGCATGAAATGTACCGACGACGTTACACTCCTTTAAACAGGTCGTTATCAATAATAATTAGGTCGTTAATAAGGACAGGTCGTTTAAAATTTCCTGGCGGTTTGTTGCCATGGTTACGACTATACCAGTCAGTTATAATCTATTTCTTTGACTACCAGATTTTGTACAAATCTTTGATCCTAAGTCAATTTGTAAAACAATTGAAAAGTATATTAAGATGTCTTTTTTTTTCCTTTTTTTTCTCATCTCGGTTTTTTTTTTCTCTTCTTTTCTCTTTTTAATTTTTTTTTTAAGGGTAGGACCTTGGTTTTTTTTTTTTTGGTAATAAATTTCAATATCAAAGGATTAATAAAAATTAAAAAAACTTGGTGAACTGTTAAAACAATTTTTGTATCGATGGAAGAGAAGTTAAGGATGCCTTTACAATAGTAAAAAATGTCTTTCCTAAATGACTTTGTGGAACACCCATAGCGTGCGTGTGTTCTAGTTCCTCAGTTCTTAAGTTAGAAAACAATAATTTTACAGTGTGAGAGTGTACAGCGGTTAATCATTATTCTTGGTAACCCGTGGTGACAAAAAAGTTACATCTATGATATTTGTGATAAAAATTTTCAATAACCAAACATTTTGAAGAAAAAAAAAAAGATTTAATCTGAAATACCAAATGCTTACAAGTTTTGTACAGTGGCAGTCTAGTTATTCCCTGGGTTCTCTTAAAAATGTGAATATAACTATGTTATCAGGGAACACATGAGTTTTTAACCCAAAACCGAAGAAAATAAAGAATCACTTTCCAGAGAAGAATGTTTAGCTTTGGACACAGTTGATTAGAACTTGCAAAACTAACAGGTGCTATCAGAATGAGTAAGGCGATGCTATGTGACCTTCTAGGAATGGTCACAAGAGCTGCTCGAAATTGTACGACCCTTGGTTTTTCAGCATATCGAATCACTTTAGTGAAAGGTTTCCTTTTCCACTTACAGAAAAGTTATAAAATGTAGTTTTACGTTTTGCCTGCTCACTTCCATCGTCGGGCAGTCCCACCAGAAATTTGGCGAAGATTCGAATGAAAAAATGAAAATAATGCGACGAGAACATCTCTATAATTATCACACTTATGAAAGGTAGCCATGTTTTTTTCTTAGCTAGGGGACTGTTTTTTTCCTTTGGTTTTCTTTTAAGGGGGTGGGGGGGGAGGGGTTATTGCTTGAAAAATCATAGTTGCTCATTTTGACTGGAAATTCTCTTTTATCTAGGATATCTCTTTCCAAATGAATTTGAGAAGATGTCTTTTTTTTTTTGGATGTTTACACTTTGCATGATCACAAGTTGGGCATTAACATAAGTTTTTACCTACCGTGTGAACGATGGTCGTTGATTTAATACTGGGGTATATGTCGGACGACAATCCAATGGCCATTTCTATATCACCTTGAGTGGATCAAAAACCTAGATATGCCTCCCCGATCGGGGTCGTCACTGTGGGTTCGGCCGTCACGATCCGAATCTGGAGCACGTGCCTGAACCAGACCCGAATGCATCAAGGATTAACTGCCAATTTCGATGATGATAAAAAAGAGTTTGATGTGTCTGGGTCGATCAAATATTTATTTTGAGTGGGACCCCCCTCCCAGTGGGTAGATGATATTCTCTGCATGAATATATAGTGCCTGTTTTTTCACCCAGAATGCATCAGGGATGATTTGGTGCCAAAGGGAATCATGCAAGTTTCATGAAACGTTGGGTTGTTTTCTTGGGGGTGGGGGGGGTCTCAAGGACGTGATTATCTCGTGTGGGACTAAGGTGGGGTTCCTTATGATAAGAATACGTTTGTATTAATTAGTATAGCCGAGACAGATGATGGGTTCAGAGTGGGTTTACAAAGTGTCCCCTCTCCCGATAGTTTTAATTACAAGCTGCTTTGTCATAAGACCACACATCTTTTCAACTTTTGAGAGTTAATAATGTTTGTTTTTTTTTCAAAATGTCAAAATTTAATAATATACAAATTGGGAGGATTTGTTCCTTAATGGGTGTTAATTTTTTTTTTTTTCTACTCAATGATATAAAAAAAAGTCTTTCCATGGGAAAGGTTTTGTGATTTCCTATATTTTTGTACAATGTTGCAGAACATTAAAATGAAAGTTAAAAATTTAAGAAACAAAAAACAAACAATGAAAAATTCATTGTAACAAAATGTTGCAAAATAATCCATCATAAAATTAATTTAGCCAAATGACTGTCAACAAAAATGAAGAAGCAGAAGAAGATGGAATGTTAAAGATCAAAACTAGTGAGCACTCCTCTTGGGTTTCAAAAGCTCATTGTTTTATTTAGAAGAAACAAATTAATATGATGTATTTTGAATCTCGTCCACAAAAAATAAAATAATTTTTTTTTGTGGAATTTGATATTACAAAGGAAAAATTAAAGAAATGAATTATTAATTTCTTGCCGGAATATAGTTTAGTGACCTTGTTCCAAAGATGTTCAACAAAACGATGAATTGGCTTTCTTCAATTTTCTATGTTGCTAACCAGGGTCTCCGTGACAACCACGGTGTCTGAGATGTAACTATGTAAGCAAGTTTGTTTAGCCTAACTGACCTAACCATCTAATTACAAAGCTAGTTTCCCTCTCACTAAGATGGTGCAGTCGGCCCTCCTCTTCCGATGTGCAAATTAACCATTGTAACTATGGCTACGGCACATGGAAACGATTCCGTTCTCGTCAAAACAAATCCGATTTCGACCGGTGGGTGATTACGTGAGAACGCCACTCTCCAACTGATGTAGCCAGTGTTGTGATGTGTAAATTTTAGAGTGAGAACGTCGCTGCCACTCGAGTGTCTGTTCGTGTGAGAACGCAATTCTCCAACTAAGATGATGTCACCAGCTGTGATTTGTCGGTTGCATTGTAATAACTGTATGGCTTAGTTCAAAATGAGTTTCATAGCTGGTTGAAAAAGAATGACTACCTAAAGATGACTAAGCCTGCAAGTTACTATCATAGCAAAGCTACAGCCCATTCAATCTAGAGGGGAGGAGGGGGGATTTTGAAAGTAAGGAAAAACGAATGTTGCTCATGTGGATGGTTCATGTAAATGTTTTTGGAAAAGGTCTGTTTGTTTGTAAGGTTGTTAATTTAGCATGTTTGAACACTGCAATCATCTTTGCACAGAGTAAGTCTTTTGGCTTCAGTTTAATTTAATATCGAGTACGTCAGGCAAGCAACAAATGCTTTATTCAATCTATCTTTAGTTAGCCAGAAACAACTTTGGTGAAAGATGCACATATCTCTAAACTGTATTTTGTTTTTTGGCCTTATGTCAAGGATATTGTTATGTTTCTCGAGGCAAATTAAACAAAAACCAAGAAAAGAAGTAATAAATTGAAAACAAAAACTGGTAATATAATGTAAGTACAATATTAAACAAATTAAGTTATATCACCCTCCATCTTTGTTTGTATGTTTATTGTTTTTTTTTGGGTCATATAATGATAAACCAAAATTTAATTAGTTCTGAGAAACAAGGATTAGATTGAAAAGCTTAGGTCTCCAACGTTGAGCTGTAATAAAAACAAACAACGTAATCAAATATTTTGTCATGTTTAGAAGAGTATATACGAAAGGTGTTAAATTTAATTTCCATTCTCGTCTTTGGTTCTTTCCAGGTACACTCTGAAAGATCATGTCAATTATTTTAATCAAAGGAAAGGAAAAGAGGAGAAATGTAACATTTTTGAATTAATTAGTTAATTATTAATTAATTGTGCTATTGTTTTACAGTAAGATTAATTGGAATTGTACTGTTCATTTTGGATTAAATCGAATGAAATTCATGTAAAGTTGACAATTTATCTGTTATTTAATAGTGCCAAAATGTGCAATGGTGAAAACGACAAAGGTAATAAGCTTCCTTTTTGAAACTTTTCTAAATGCTTTACCAAAATCTTTTTTTACCGAAATTAATCAAGTTTTTCTTTTGATCTTTTGCGAAGGTGGGTAAGAGTAACCTGGCTAATTATGTTAACGAAATTCATTAGTGGTTTAATTTTGGTTTGGTTTGTTTAGTAGAGAGCATTGAAAATAATTTGAAATAATGCCGTGGAAAATATTCCTTAGGGAGTTTGGTACCGATCATGGAAGTAAATATGATGGACAAATGGGTTGATTTCATTGGTGCAGCAACGACATGTTTTATCAAATTCTTTGTTAGAAATACAGAATTATGGACAGAGCTAAATATATTAAGAAAAATTTCTTCTGGTTTTTGACATTCTGAGGTTTTTTTTTCCACCCTGGTGTATGTAGTAAAAAAATACATCTAAAGATAGAGTAAAAAAACTGAACAGACGACTGTCATTCTTTGTAGTGGGAACTGTTTGTGGGTGAAGTGGGAACAGTTTGTGGGTGAAGTGGGAACAGTTTGTGGGTGAAGTGGGAACAGTTTGTGGGGGAACTGTTCTCTGTTTACAAAATTTTAATTTTATAGAAAACAAATTCACTCTGCTCTCCCAGGAAGGAAAATTAGGTGAAATACATATGTTACTATAAAGGTGGATATTAGCCTCCCTCCACCCACCCACCCACTCCACCCACCCTCTTCTGAGAGGTGTAAGGGTTGTCACATTATCACTTGGAAATAATGAGACTTTACTCCTGTCCTTCACCCTCATTTACATATAACATTAGCACAAATAAAATGTAAAGGATGATAATTTTAGCCTATGCATGGAAGTAAAAGTATAGGACACATCGCCACTCGATGAAAGAACTTAAACCTCCGAGGTTGTGTTTTTAGGGCGATCCGACTGTTTTTTGATTTTCATTCAGACGATAGGATCGATATCTGTCTATAAAAATAGTTCGTTAAGAAATCGCTCGTTATAAGCAAAGAAAATATCCAAAGCTTGAATGACAAATTTGTTTGGTTTTATAAATCATTACTATTGTCATCGGCATAATTATTATTATCATTATTATTATCATCATTCTTATTATTATTAAATGCAATATATCGTTAAATGGGAATCTTATTTTGATTTTTTTTTTTTAATATATTATATGACGAGCTTGAGGGAGAGAGAGAGATGGTATACTATGAAAAGAACTGAAATAATAATGAAATTAAGAATATCACTCTCTCCCTTACATATTGTCTTTACGACAAAGACGGTGGATGTGATTATTAATATTTTTTTTTTTTTGGTTTCTTTGCTTATTTTTAATTTTTTTCCCCCCCTTCTTCTTGTAAATAATAAAAATACCATGGATGTAAATGTCGGTCATACAAGGAGGTCTAGGTCGATTGGGAGTGGGTACTACACACTACCCCCCCCCCATCTTTATTATTCTCTATTGTTTTATTGATTTTTAACTTTGTGCGTGTGTGTGTCTTATATAGAAAACCAAAATGCACTTTTTGCACCATTTTTTTTTTCGTTTAAGAAAAACGTTGATACACAAACACACACACACAGATATATATACATTCAGTTTTTTTCTTCTTCAACTTCTTTGTTTGTGATTGATTGTCTTCTTTTTAAATATCAGGGTATTCCACGAAGAAATTATTTTTTACAAGACTATAACAAAGTTTTGATTTTTCAAAGAGGTGCATGACTTTAAAATTTCACTTTCGGGAGCAGTTTTTTTTTCATTTGAACCCTTCCCCCTCACCCCACCCCTCCCCCACATTCATTTCTGAGTTCCATAACCTCGGGATGAAAGTGGCAAAAAGCACTTTAGGGGTTGGTTGGTAGGTGTTAAGCAGACGTTTATTTGGAAGGACCGTAAACTAGTTGGGCTGTCAGTCCATCCGTCTGTTTCTTTGTTTGTTGTGTTTTACTTTTCCATTTAAAATAGACAATATATTCATCTATTAACCCTCGGTCTATAAGTTTTACAGATGTGCTTGAATTAACTATGCTACTGTAAAAACATTTGTGGGGGGGGGGGGGGGGTTGGCTGGTAAATTATATTGGGATTTAATCAAAGAAATATTTTGCTTTCAAAAGTGTTTTTGGGGGGATAATTAGAACGATACATAATTCAATGAAATTATTTGATTTTCAAGCCGTGTCATAACATTTCAGACACCCGTCCTCTATTTCAAAATCATTGACGTACAGTACCCAATAACGACTAAACATTGGTATTTTGTCCATTTTTTATCTTAACATTTATTATTACTTTAATTTTAGTTTTTTTTTGTGTCCTGAAATGATTTTTCTTTTTTTTTCCACATTTATTTTTAATTTTGAAAACCATTCCTAATGTTGGTGGTGCACCTCAAATATAAACATCTGTGGATGTTGAAACTATGCTATTCTCTGAGTAATATCACTGATATTGTATCAGAAGAACATTGTATGATTTTCGGAAGGAATTTTGTAACATACCTTCTCAGAGCATGAAACGAGTTATTGTCTCATTCTTCTTCTTTTTTTGTGTCAGAGAGTTTGATTTTCAGAATTAATTATGACTGCCCCCCCCCCCTCTTCCTCCCATCCCCCTGTTTTAGTCATCAACAAACATTAATAGTAAGGTACGTGGACTTTTTACATTCTTTGTAGGTGACTTCCAGCCCTACGGGACTAGGTTAGGGTAACCAGGTTAGGGTCAATAGACAACGCTACACTTCCGGTCACTGATTCTAAATGAGTACCGCTAGTAGTTTAGTTTAGTAGAGGAAAAAAGGATCAGGAGGGACACTCAAGTCCCCATCATGGACCCAATAGGAGAGAGAGAAAAAAACTGAAGCCACAAACACTCAGACCCGATTCCAATGCTTAAAGTGCTTGTCCAAAGCATTCTTAAACTCATTGACACTACTTGTAAGTACAACTTTCTCAAGCAAACCGTTCCACTCATTCACAACCCTATTAGAAAAAAAGTTATGCCGAATATTAATCCTACTTTGTGACTTTTGGAGTTTAAGACAATGACCTCTGGTACAACTACTATTAGCATACATGAAAAAGTCGGTAAAGGATAAATTGTCAAAACCATACACAAACTTGAAAATCTGACTCAAGTCCCCACGTAAGCTCCAGTGTGGAGAGATTCAACAGTTGTAACCACCTATAATAAGGAACACTCTTTAAGGAACTAATCACCCTAGTAGCCCTTCTCTGGACCTTTTCAAGTACTTCCTTATCCTTAGCAAAATATGGGTTCCAAGCCTGCACAGCATACTCCAGATGAGGCCTAACCAACTGCCAATAAAGCCTAACTATGATGTCCTCTTTCAGAAAACTGAAGTTCCTCTTGATCATACCTAAAACCCTATTACCTCTTTAAGCAGCTTCAAAACAATGTTTAGAAGGTTGCAGAAATGCCAGTCAGTGAAGATACATTGGTCTCTTTCAACAGAGAACTGTAACTACACACCATGAAGATTGTAGGTATACTTTTGGTTACTACTACCAATGTGCATTACCTTGTAATTATCAATATTAGTATTAGTACTGGCAACAGCGAATTTTCGGCGAAATAAAGACGTATATAAAATCCTGTAGCTCCGAATTGCTTTGCTAGATGTAACAATAGATGGCGTGTGTCCTAAATATATCTCTATCATTATATAAGGTATCAATAATGGGAACGTCGGAAAAAGTCCTATGGTGGCATATACTGTACTCCTATTAGTGTCTATATCAATCCGCCCCAACTGTCAATAAGGAGCAGGAGAACAACTTTTTTGACCTGTGATCAATGAGGATCTGCTTTTTTTGTGGCTTGGATGTTAAAGAGCATGAATGGAAGTACATGTGGTGCAAAAATTGGGTCAATTGAGGCAATTTTAGACCAGTTTAGCCCTACCAGGAGCAGCGTACGAAAATTGTTTACGACTGAGAAAAGAATTTTGTTTACAAGTGACGAAAACTTCAGGCTTTCGTAGCAAAATATCTGCATGGTGATGATACAAAAAATTGATGGTGTCATGAAAGGCCAAGTTGTCAGCTATCCGGTGATGGGTAGCGCTTAGCTAGGGAGAACTATCTACACTTAGAGACCACATTTCTTTTGTGAATTAGTGTGTAAGTCAATGGGGCCTTTTAATGGGCGAATGCTACCCTATAGGGGGGGGGGGGTGTTATTTGCAAGCAATTCTTACATAGCGATAGGGTTTAAGCTTTTAACCTTTAAAGGGTGTGAAGACGTACTCGCGCAAAAAGAAACGTCTAATGCCGGTAATCTGACCTAGTTTCGAATGAGGTGTAACAGAAGTGTTAGACACCACCATCGATCCCAGAAAATACACACACAGCTTACCGTCGGTAATTAGACACTAGTGTACAGTCAGTACATACAGCTGCGGTCAATACCCACAGCACAGTGTACAAACGATACAGCGATGGACATCTCATGTCCAGCTAAAGATAACAAGGTATCACGGTTCATTATTGTCTGCATTTTGTAGCGACACGAATAAAACGTCACTTGCAAGCAACGGATAGTTACCTTTTTTCAGATGATTGCACGCGGTTTGGGGCGAGTCTTCAATGCCTTTAAGGGAAAGTGAAGTTAATATTATACCAATGACTAGTGTATTCATAACTTAGATATCACAATTTCGAAGTAGACAACGTGATGTTAACTTTAACAATGAAAACAAAATTAAAATTAATAAAAATTAAATTAAAAACGAAAAATATCAAAGAAATTTATCAGTGTGCTCTTATGGCATCACACATGTTCACTTTTGCAACAAGATGTGTCAACTTCAGTGCTGTTACATCCAACGCGGTACTTAAAAAAAAAATTGAAATTTCAACAGTGTGCTAAGAATACCTTTCATCTGGACTATCCATTTGTTTTAAGTAAATGTAGGAAGCAATGTTTTATAGCCGCCGGACTATCATGTTAGTAAAAATTGGGCAATTTCCTTATAAACATAATACTAAATTTTCTTTTTTTAAAAAGTCATAACAAATCCACGTTAATTTGACAAGTTGCGTTTTGTATCGTTCGGACTGAGGGTAAACGATCGGCTCGTGTACATGCGCAGTTGCAACGTGAAGTAATTGAAATGATAAAAAGAAATAACTTTACTTTATATCTTAGAGAGTATAATGAGCGATAGAACCAAACTATTAATAGTTATAGACGAGAATTCCTTTTCGTTTTATTGTTCTCAAATCGCATTTTTTGTCCCATTCGTCAAATTTTAATCAATCCTATATATATGCAAATTGAAGACATTTCACCGTCATTTCACCTGTTTTATCACGTGACCGGAATAGGAAAACGCTCCATTTGAGTGTGTACAGGAATACGACACGTCTTGATCCAATCGCGTCCGTTTGTGTCTTTAAATCGAATCTTATTCCCGTTATTCCCGTTTGGTCTCTCCGCGAGATACCGATCTACCGTTTGGCATAATTGTTCATTATTCGGTTGCTTGACTAAATCTTCCGGCATCTCCACCCGATATTTCGCTCTCCATCTGTGGTAACTATTATATGCAGTTTCGTTTTCTCCGATATTTTTGATAAAACCAGCAAGCGACTCGATTGATCGAAAGTTTTCTACATAAACATACGACTGCGGTGGAGTAAAATTTTCATAATCTTTAGGATTGGCACCCCACGCAATTGCCACGCTCTGAAACTTCCATATCGCGTTCCAGAATTTTTCTGAGATGTATCCCCGACAGGGTGAATTCTCTAGCGCTAAAATGAATTTATATTGTTTTAATATTGTAGTGCAGTTGCCAAGAACATCACACGTCAAGTTGCCGCATAGTCCGTATATGTCTATAGGAATATACTTCTGTAGTTCTAAGACGAAATCTAAACGCCGCCATTTTGCATGGATACAGTTGCTAGACACGAAAGCGACCATTTTGGATTTTAACTTGAAGTAATTCCGTTGCGATTTCGGCTCTGATTGGTTGATCCGCAATGGTCTAAATCTCCCGTATGTCATTGGAATCTCACTGGACGGGTCATAGGTCGCCTGCCAATGGTGAAAGCTTCTTGCAAACTTGAAAGGAAGAGTGGTATTTCTGGCCACTCTTAGTGGAGTCTCGTACGACATGAGAACATACCGCTGGTCTGGACGCCGATGTTCTACAAGGTAAAGGAGGTCTCTCGCCGGAGGTAGACGAGACAGATGTGAAAAGAAGGTAACGTTAGCGTTCAGTATATCCGTTAAATTAGATGTATAGATTAGAGAGACGTTACAAGAATGATTCGAGCACCAAGTAACTCGATTCTTTGGTTGCAAATCTCGAAAATGTAAAATGTAACCTCGGACGACAATTGTCATATGACAGACCGAGGTATCACCGTCGCTGAGGCTTGTTATGTGCCTTGTGCCGTTTGTTATTAATGGCTCTTGGAAGCTTCCGTAGTTTCGTCTTCCGGTTGACAACGAACTATCATTCGTTGTTACTGATTTTGGTGCAACTGCTATTTTCGTGCCAACTTCACTCATTGGTTTTTTTACCATCGAAAACCGTGCACGTGGTTTGATATTGGTTTTCTGTACAGTAGTGACATATACTAACACTGTTAACGTTAAACCTGACAGAACGAAGGAAATACACATCAATTTTTTAATCGTTGTAATACCAACGTCTTCCATTTTTGTTTATTATCTGGTTTTTATTCCGCTGCAGACTGGATATTTAGGTAGTATGCACCTACATTAAGGCAGTATAATGATAAATGGTAAAAACCGAAAAACGGCCGGAAACCGGAAACCGGCCGGAAAGTGTAAGACTCCAGGAAAGCACAACTGTGGTAAAACTTTGTCGAGTATTACTTCAAGACATGTGTAGGCTGATCAGACTATCCATAAAGTTCAACACCATAGGCCATCGGTGCTCAAACATTCCGTGACATACGTCAACTATAACTACCTCACGATTAATAAACGTAACCATTTATAACACATTTTGTGGCGAGTGATGACACTTGGAGTGTTCCAGATAACGTCGAATTTTCAGGAATACAGTGTGTCTGTCTTTCTTTCGTGTCAGAAAAGCACTTTCTATAGGTTCAACTCCTGCATTCGTTCTAGAATTGTCGTCTGACGCCTCTCGATGGAGTTTTGTCCAAGATGTTTACAATCTGTTGTTCCTGTCTAAAAGCTTTTCATAATTAGTGGCGCTCGTCCACATTCCTGTCAGTATATATTCCCCGGGAACTGTTTAGCGCCAAGGAGCTGTTCAATACAAATTTCGGTAGGAAATGGCCAATGGCACTGAAAGAATTCAGTTATTGTATCAATACAATGTAGAATGATATGGTTACCCACATTATATATCGGATCTTGAGCAAGGAAAATGTACACATACGGTATCAGTTAAAATTAGTTGATGGTAGTTTTTTTAGTCTTTTTATTTTATTTGACAGAGATGACATTCGACCATACCAACAGAATGCAAAGCGAAGGTGTCCTAGCCCATGCGTGACATACAGTGGTTATGCGTAAATCGAATAGGTATTCCACTTGAGTAAACGTCATTTATCGATCACTGCGGTCCACTGCGGTCAGATGCTGAGATGAGATGTAACCCGTAACCTATAAGTTGAAATGAAACCACAAAAAAAAGACGTTTATACTTATTAAAATGAAATAAAACTTTTAGCAAACTGCTTAACCACTAGAGAGCCTGTGTAAGAGAATGTGTAAAAGTAAGTTGGCCAGACGTTTCGATCCTAGCAGGATCTTCTTCAAAGGCTAAATTTTATACTTATTGTTAGCGGTCATCGTTTTTCTAGGGGCCTAGCAGTGAACGGTTCATTAAACTAGGGTCCCCAATGTTTCGAGCATTTAGCCAACGAATCATCTTATATAGGACTTTTTTTATTTATTTATTACTTCAGTGCAGTTACTGTAGTAGCCTAAGGGTGGAGTGCTCAGTTAAACGAGGGACCCTGAAACCCTAGCTACGCCTCTGTCACTGCCCACCCGCTACCCTGAGCTTTTTGCATTTGACTTCGAAGTTTGAAATGAAAGTTGGCTTTGATCAAGTCAAATGAACTCCATTGTTGTGGGAGTTTATATATGATAACGGTGAAAAGTCAAAATCAAAATTCATTATCAAAATAACCTCAAAAAGATGATTTAATCAGATTTAAACAGTTTACTTTTTTATAAATGAAAGGCAACCAAGGTAGAGGCCGGGTACAAAAATCAAACACCTTGATCCACTCACAACCCCGGCGCCCTTCAATAGGTACTTTTTCAGAAAAAGTCGCCCAGGAAAGAACCTGGGCACGAAAACCAAACTACCGAACGACTGATCCGCTCTCAACCCCAGTCCCCTTGCATCGGGACTGTGACTGTGTGATCATCGTCGGGTGTGCATCACCATTCCCCTCGAAAGGGAACATATACTACACATGATCTTAGCCAAAAGGCCGAGAAGCCCTTCAAAAGGTAGTGGGCTACTTAGGCTCTTAAGCTTATTTCCTTGACGGGAAGACAAACCATGGAAGTATTTGTAGTCATGACAATGTCCGTGGCCTCTTGTAGTTGGCATATACAGACCATATATAGTCCATAGCAGTACTGAGTTATAAACGAGACAGCCAATACGGATTGGGACATTCCGTTGCTGCACGAGATGTCTGGATTAAGCAAACTTCTGAAGAATAGATAATGGATTCAATTTCATAACTTGCCTCGAGGCATAACCTACTTTAAATCTTAATGAGAGTCAACCATTTGTTTGGAGGGGGTGAGGCTCGTTGTGTCGCAGTCTAAATAACTTGGGTTAATAATTCAGTAATATATAACCATCTATATCATTATGTTTAGGTATAGGCCTAATTTATATTTTATATTATTTTTTGATGGCTTCTCGGGGGGTAGAGGATTGGGGTAGAATTTAAGGGATGGAAAGGTTCAATGAATGAGTCTATATATTCGTTACACTAGGCATTCGGCAACCATATACTATATAGTTGCACTGAAATAATTGTGAAACATATTAACGTCAAAACAACATTGCCTGCCAAAATATACAGCACTGAGTGAAAGGAATCGAGAATCGGAGCTGATCCCTATCTTGATCCTTTACTTTTCCTTACGAACGGGATACATTTTGAAAATGGGAAACCCTTCATTTGGCGATCAATTGTAATCTAATTTTAGAATATACACTCGATATAGGTTTGGCGCCTAAACTCAAAAAGCTGCTAAATAAGTCCCCGACAACGCATGCGCACATGTATTGTTATATACGAACGGGTAGAACAGTCAAAATGGTGGAATGCCATTGGCACATTATATAGTTCCCTGCAACCTCTGCCTATTCTCAACAACGAGGTAAATGAATCTGGAGAAACTATCACACAGTAAATAAGCGCGTACGCGCGTACCATGTATGGAGGGTCATGTGATGTGTTCCAGGGTGGTACTAATATACTACTCTCCCTATTACGCATGATAATTTCACCCAACTAGTACGTAAACTGCCTACACTTCAGGACGTTGCACAGCTGAACTTGTCTTCGCTTTTAAAGTGCTAGCAGAAAAAGCTATAACATCCATAGGTTACACTATAAATCTATTGATGCTAGATATGAGCAAGGCGTTCGACACAATTCAAAGAGGATCCTTGCTAACTGACCTAGAACAGGTTCTTGACAACGACGAACTTCACCTGATATCACTACTAATCGATAACGTCTCCTACACCGTCAAATTAGAGGGCAAACTAGGACTTCCTTTTAACACTAACATTGGTTCACCACAAGGAGATAGTGCAAGTGCACTATTTTTTATAACTTATCTAGCCAACTCTATGAAATCAGATGATAATGATATCGATGCAGTTATCCTGCCATCGCAGTTAGTTGATCATGATTACAGCACTACCACCACTAATTCTTTTTTCACAGTAGACCAACAATACGCTGATGATATCTCTTGGGCATCAACTGGTCAGCATATACTGCAAGACATCGAAAAACGAGTCTCTGACAAACTGGCAGTAAGAAATCTGAAAATCAATTGCACAAAAACTGAGAAATTTACAATCACAAGAAAAGGAAATGACAGTTGGAAGAAATGTAAATATGTTGGAAGCTTGCTGGGGACCGAAGAAGACATTAACAGAAGAATTGGTATAACCAACGGTGCTTTCAACACACTGTCAAGCATTTTTAAAAGCAAAAACATAAGCCGGAAAATTAAGCTTAGGATCTTTGAGACTTTATTAAAGAGTATTTTTTTGTACAATTGCGAACTGTGGGGCACAACAAAGGATCTTGATCGCAAAATTGACACTTTTCAAAGGAGACTACTTCGAAATATTCTCAACATTAGATGGACCAATAATAATTGGTTATCAAATGATGAGCTCTACAACGAAACCAACCAAACACCTTGGTCATCGATAGTCGCACATAGAAGATTGAGATTTTTCGGTCATGTAGCAAGACTCCAAGAGGACGCTCCAGCAAAGGTTGCTTTAAGAGAAGCACTGAGACATACTGCTAAACCAGTTGGAAGGCCCGTGACTACATTGCTTGGAAAAATAAAATCGCAATTCAAGGACATTAATATTAACAATTTCGAAGAAGCAATAAACCTTGCGCAAGATCGTGATACGTGGCGGAGGTTAATCACTGAGCATGTCGGATAGACGAGACTCAACTTACTACTACTACTAGTACGTAAATGTGTTTGCGCGCTTAGAGCAGCAGACGACACCCGTTACCTAGCAATAACCGTGCTTGTAGCCTAACGTGATAGCTATATTTCCGTCGAGCAGCATTAGGCTCTGTTCCATGGAGAATTCCGTGGTTGCACTGAACTAAACATTTCCCCACATTTCATTCACTTATAGCGTGTTGTAATAACGTTAGGCCATATGAGACAAAGCTTGCCTCTAGAGCTGTATTAATAAGTAAGATCTATTATGTAGAAGGCCTGCCTTCATTCAAGAGAATAAGGTTGAACGTTAGCATTAGCACTATTTCGTAGGCCTGAAGTACCAGTACCTTCTTATGCCGTTAGTTCCCATGTCCGAACCGACCAATCTTTCACGAAGTCACTAACACTGTTCTCGAACTACTACAGAGAAATATCAGTATAGTACCACCCTGGAACACATCACATGACCCTCCATACATGGTACGCGCGCACCCAATTGACATGAATCCTCCAGATTCATTTACCTCGTTGATTCTCAACTCGAGTGAAAATATAAATATGCAAATAAGGCTAGGCCTATATACATCTGTTGTGAAAGCACTGTTCGTTAGGCTAATGGACATATAACCGGGAAAAACAGACTAACTTGCTGGCGGATTTCCATTTTCTTATCATGGTATTAAATGGTATATGAAAACGTTATAACCTTTCACAAACCATAAACTCTTTTATTTGAATTTCAAGTGCTTGTCAACCTGTGACAATAACATGTCCGAAATTTTAAGGGTCTATGGCCTAAGCTATATACTAAGACCTACCTCGCGATATTATCGTCTGCGTATAGCCTAACAAATTGTGCGAAAATCGTAAAACATACCTATCTTACCCCTGCTACGGTTTGTCGGCAAGGAGGTCCATACCCGTTGTACACGGTTTCCAAGTAATATCCGTACACTTCGATGGTATATCAGTAGCTTTAGGACCTCTATATAGTGTGTTTTAGCACATTGATATAGGCCTATATTGTACACGTCATTTCACTGTAGACCTATAGCACACATAACCAATACTACTCGTATGAATTAAACGGTTCACTAAGTTTCCTTTCAACTCCTATTTGTCATAATTACGGTAAAGGTCAAATTTGTATTTTGTTAATGAAGGGTGTCCTTCTTCTATTGACTGCTTTTAAAATGCTTGATTGATAGGTGTAAGAAAGGGTTCTATAGCTTCTTCCACTTCTTATTTTAAAGGCATTGAAGACTCGCCCAAAACAGCGTGCCGCCATCTTTAAAAAGTTAACTTTCCGTTGCTTGCAAGTGAAGTTTTTCTCTTGTCGCTACAAAATGCAGACAATATACGTGAAACGTGATACCTTGTTATCTTTAGCTGGACCTGAAATGTCCATCGCTGTATCGTTTGTACACTGTGCTGTGGGTATTGACCGCAGCTGTATGTACTGACTGTACACTAGTGTCTAATTACCGACGGTAGCAAGCTGTGTGTGTATTTTCCGGGATCAGTGGTGGCGTCTAACACTTCTGTTACACCTCATTCGATGCTAGGTCAGATTACCGGCATCAGACGTTTCTTTTTGTGCGAGTCTTCACACCCTTTAATCGTGAAATTTCTTTCTATCTACTTTTATAGGAGAAAGAGGGGTTGGTGAAGGTGTACTAATGAATTCTACGTATATAGGAAAGTGTTAACTGACTTTTTGGCAGAAGATCAATGTGGAAATGGTCGCTGCGGTTGTAATGAGCGGTTTACGATAGACACAGCTGCATTCGCCGTATAACAAGAAAGAGTTGTGTAACTGCATTATAAAGTTTAAAGATTCTTTTCAAAACGTAGGTACTGCAATTACAACTTGAAGGAGTAGATGGAGGGGGAGAGATGGGCGAGTGTGTGGGGTGGGGGTGGGTAGTTTGAGTCACTTTGCCTCTGTCGTAATCAAGGGCGGCGGAACCGGGGGGGCACAGGGGGCACGTGCCCCCCCCCCCACTTTTCCTCAGGTTAAAAATGTGCCCTTTTTCTACATAAAAATTGAGGTGTCTCAAGTTGGCAATTAGAGGCCAGGGAACCAGAATGAACACTCGGGAAGGGCCGTTTCCGGCCATCTGAGGGGTTTGTAAAACCAAAAATTTTTCTTGTACGCTCCGCGCCAACCGATGGTGGCGCTCCGCTCAGATAGTCGTGCATACAACTTTGCAAATCCTGGCTACGCCCCTGACTTTTAATGAATTTCTGTGGGTCAAACTCAAAGCTATTTCGAATGGAAAAAAATGGTTACGATATTAACAAGAAATAATCTCTAATTCGGAAGATTCCTACACTAGCAACTAGCATGATTTCACCTCATTTTGTCTCAAAAGAAAACTTGTTCCTTGTTTCCCAATTTGCACATTGGATAGTGCAGTGCTATATGCATATTTTTCTTGAGGGGGGGGGGGGGGCGTTGATGGAGTGATGTGTATACGCAAATAAGATAATACAATAAGAGTTATAAAGGGTACTAAATATAAGGCTGTATCAGTCCAATCGAATTTCTGCAAAGTGCCCTTTGATGTCGGTGCCCCCCCAGATTAATAGTGCTTCCGCCGCCCTTGGTCGTAATCACCCTTTCCCCTTCCCACCGGAGGCCATAATATTATATATATATATTTGGGAGTTTAAACAGCGGTACCAGCTCCATTCGTCCAGTAAACACTTATCACAGTTAGGATTTTGTCTATTTTCCATTTCAGTTTATTTATTTATTTACGATTTCGGTGACATTTGCTTATTTTTTTTCATCACTATACATCCCATATAAATGCATTTCAATGGTTTGAGTACTCGATGGTTTGATTTCACACCAGACACACAGTGAGTCTATACAGGGAACAACTCCCTGGTCTATACTTGTATTCTTGCATATTTAAATGTACTCAGTACTCGACCTTTTGCACTCGCATTCGTACTCGTAGGCCCTACAAGAACTCACTCAAACGAAGGGAAATTAGTCTTGTACTCGCTTTACAAGTCTGTATCATATAAAAAAATATAAAAAATCTTTCCATTTTTTTTTTTATAAAGTTGTCATTTTTGCAAGTGCAAGTTTAAGAATGCACAAAAACTATCAAAAACCTCAGGGTAGGACCGTGTTTTATTTGATCAATTACAAACTTATGCATTTGGAATATTTAGTAATAATGTCAAAACTGCTCACTTAACGTAGATACACTGGCTTTCAAATTAAGGCCTTAACTTACACACCTGTAATTCTCTATCGTTCTAAATTTACTATGCGAGTGGCCATAGGCACAAAGCACGTTTTCGTTAGTCGGGTTGAGTTAACACCGTAGTAGCAACCCACTCTCGTATGCTTCTAAATTCTTCCTTCTTTGCTGCCACAAGTGCGCCCCCGTTCTGGAAATTACAGCCTATCTAACGATCGTGTATTATAATTTACATGACGAGCGCCATCTATTCGCAAATATCTGAACCACATCATGCGTTTTTGTTTTGTTGCTTATTCTACTATGAGCACGTGCTCAATTGCTCATCTGAAATACTCCCTATTGCTCACGGTGTGCTCTTTTGCTCTTTGAGTCACTCATTTTGTGTTCGCTTTCACACAGTTAAGGTGTGCTCTAAACAATGCACTTTACCCTCCTTATGACAATACCAGTCCATCATGACGAAATGAAGCTCCTATCAAATCTAGTGGCGACTTAACGAATATGCGTGTCACTAAAACCGGGCAAAAATAAATAAATAAATAAATAAATAAATAAATAAAAGCCAAAGAAAACAATGTCAACGCATGCAAGTTTAGTATCTCCCTCCTAAATATATGAGCCTACTTACCGTGAATAAAACCAGACCGTCAAAGTGGAGACTGATATCATCCTTAGTGAATATGCACGTTACGAAAACGGGTAAAAACAAATCAATACAAAATAGACACAAAGATACAGATTGCATGTTTACCGGAGAAAAGCCTGCTCTTTCTGTAATATTTGGTGGCCCTAAAAAGAGCCGTTGAATTCGATCAATCTCTTTCATCTTGAATGACCTTGGTTCCAATGTATGGTATCATCTGGATATATTATCTAACATTCCCTTCTGCAGTTTTTGTACCATGTAACGTGGCGTGGGATTGCCTGCCGGGTGAGATCTTTGGTAGCTACATCTAAGCTATAGGGAATATGGGTATATGTTACAAAGTGGGATTGCCCTGGTGAGAAATTGATATCGCACGTCCAAGCAATGCATCTAAAATATATCCCAAAATATGATACACGATCCTTTCTTACTCACTAGTATGGGCGATCTCACATGTCAAAAGACATGCCCAGTGTATACTAGTATATAAGTACTCATATAGGTACTGTACTGGTGGGCGATCAGTACATATATTAATACATAGATATCATAATACATCCAATAATGGTTGGGAATGCCCTTGGACTTTAATGGCTACATCTTATAATAGGGCATCGGGGTACGTCCAAAATTGCCCGGGTGAGATCTTTGGTGGCTACATCTAATTTATAGGGAATCTTTGTACGGCACAAACTGGGATTGCCCGGGTGAGATCTTGGGTGGCTACATGTAATAGGGGAATCTTGGTACACCCCAAATTGGGATTACCCGGGTGCGATCTGGGGCCCTCTCTCCTATACTGGCCACATGCCTCTGTTTAGTTTCCTTGCAACGAAGATTATGAAACTAAAGGAATAAAATAACAGAAAATTAGGCAGTTACTCCCTGTACAACATCAATGTGCATAACTATAAGCTACTGTTTATTCAAAAGTAAAATTGGCCATTAAGGAAAGGCTTGTAAAATGGTCAATCTTTGATGGATTTTGGTGGGAGTTGCAGCTATTTTCATGATTTCTAATGCCTATTACAGTGATAAGGACGATGATTTTCATACGTGTCCGTAGACCTCTAATGATTTCAACCTATTTATTGGCCAGTCAACAATCGATCAGCACCAGGCGCGTAGCCAGGGGGGCAAACGGGGCGACCGCCCCCCTTGAGCATATTTTTTGTATGTTTTTATGATATCGCTAGCATAATTTCAAGCTTTTATGTAACTTACAAGGCACGGAAAGTGCCATTTCCAGCGATCTGGGAGGCATTTTCAGCCACAATTTTCTTGTACGCGTATAGCGTGGCGCTACGCTTAGATAGTTTCAATGCAGAATCTACGGCTCTGATAGTTTGCCTACAGGTTCGCCCCTCCCTTGGCAAATTCCTGGCTACGCGCTTGATCAGCACCGTTCAGGTAGATGGGTCCACCTTTGCCTGCGTAACAGTTTACGAATATTGATGCGTCAATTGGCACAAATACGCGTTAATAATGCAAGTACAAATAACCAGGGCCATGCATGGAGTCAGAAGAGCCAAGTAAATCCTATAATTGAAGCCGGGCGACAACCGGGCTTATATTAAGACATAATATCAAAGTGTTGTGATATCGAAGTGTTGTGAGGATGTACTTTTGAACATAAAAAGATACAGTCAAGTTTCAGCAAATTTTCGCTAAGGAATCAGATTCACATTTAACAGAAAATTCCACCCCTGAGATTCTTATACTGGTTTGACGTAACAATAACTTGGACGCATAAGAAAGAAGAAAAAAAAAGTTGGCAACACTTAACGTCCAAGCTTTTCAACACTGTTTTTCTTCATTACTACAAACTCCGCCACCCCCCGCCCCCATCCCTCCTGTCCCTATGGTTACTACAATTTTTCCTATATGGGTATACAACACGTACAGCTATGTATAGTTTGGCATTAACATACAAGCAACAAAAACTTTTTTGGGGGGGCTAAATTAAAATTTCCAGCAAATTTTAGTACGTGCACAAGTGTGACCTTTACCTGCTTTGATCACGTGACCTTTGGCCTTTTTAATTACTGAATGCACTGAAGGTATATGTAGTCTGTGGTATATCTTACTTGTGTTGAAAGATTGCCCGTATCATTATGTCGATATACGTGTATTGGCCAAGCTGCTGTTTTGGGGGTTATTTGACTCTGACCTTTGACCCCAGTGCCCACCAAGTTTGGAGCCAATCGGCCATACGGTTTAGGAGTTCGTGACACTTTTAGCACACACACTCACATAGCCTACATTACGCTTTGACCACCCCATGTTATTGTGCCAGCCTATGGTACCCCTTTTTAAGGCGGACCAACCCACCAAGTTCACCCGTTTCACATAGTATCATACATTAATATTGTTTCATCATAATATAATATAAAACATCCACAATTATATTGTTGCATATATATCTGCTTGGTACAATGATATATTATGCAAACAATGATATTGTTCATTTTGTTTAATGTTACAGTACAATAGTATTACTATTCGTGATATGCTGATGCCATTCAAGTGAATTAATAATATTACAAATTCATACTTGAAGCCAGTTAATAAAGCTTTCCAATATATCAGTTCTTGATATCACGAATTTAATTCTTGATTGCATTATTTGGTTAAGAGTTTAAATGTTTCATTTAATGATACCTGAAATAATAAATTTTCACGATATCATAATTTGAATGACGGACTTAATGACATCATCAATGATTTCATTAGAATAATAAATGGTGAATAAATTTTTTTTTACAACGGTTGGCAAGTCTATATAAAAAGAAAAAAAACCTGCTAATGTAATTAAAATAGAAATAACCAACAGTTAAGCTAATTGGTACAATACACATTGTGAAAGTATTTAACTGTATAAACTATACCGGCACATTTATTGAACTCAGTCTGTCGTGAAGTACACATCATCTAACCCTATCCTTGATCTGTGAAATTATACTCAAGTGCTTTGATTATTTCTAGCACCATTGACTAATTAGTAAAGGACTCTTAATGCCCTCAAAATTCCAAAGATATAGACTATCGACTGAAGACCAGTACAAGCAGAATTCAACAAGGGCTATGTGCAGTGATGGGCGCCTACAAACGCATGTTCAGGTATAGCACACGCCCATTAAAAGCCCCATTGACTTACACACTAAATCACAAAAGTAATGTGGTCTCTAAGTCTAGATAGAAGTTTTCACTAGCTAAACGCTACCCATCACCGGATAGCTGACAAGTTGGCCTTTCATGGCACTATCAATTTTCCGTATCATGACCATGTAGATTTTTTGCTATCCGAGCCGGAAGTTTTCGTCACTTGTAAACAAACCTCTTAACTCAGTGGTAAACAAATTTCCTACGCTGCTCCTGGGAGGCCTAAAGGGGTCTAAAATTGCCTCAATTGACCCAATTTTCTCACCACATGTACTTCCATTCATGCTCTTCAACATGCAAGCCACAAAAAACTAGATTATGATTGATAACAGGTCACAAAAGATGTTCTCCTGCTGCTTTTTGGCACTTTTCCTGAAGTAGAACAATCGAGCGGATTGATATAGACTTTAATAGGAGTATGCCACCTTCAGAAGATAGTCCGGTGGTATAGTCTTGTCAAGACCCTAGTATGAACAGCCTAGTGTACCTTTCCTTTTTCACAAAGTTATCTTCCCGTCTCTATTTGCTGTACTGCCCAAATAACGCCCGCGACAAAGCTTTAGATTGATGACTAGGACAGATCCTCGGGCCTGTATAATACATTGGGCAAGCACATTCGTGGTAGGCAGAAACGGACTCTGAGGCATGTACAGTTTGTACGCGAGAAAAAAAAAGAGTATTACAAACGACTTGGCCAAGACTAGTCCGATGGTAGACAACGTAACATTTATCCTAAAACCGCTAAAAAGAGATCAAATATTCCAACTGTTATATCCGACAACTCCATCTCAATCTAGGCTATTATCCCGAAGTTGAAACTACAGGGAAACAATCGCAGTATGTGATGTCATCACGGCTTAAGTTTTTTTCTTGAATTAACCGGCTTGAAATTTGATACATTTTGGAAAGTTTTGCTGTTAGATTTCTCTGTTTTCATATATGAGTATATAATAAGTCACTAATGTAATGAGGCTGTGTCAGTCATTGTAATACAAGTCAAGACAAAGATCAAGGCGAGACCAAGGAGCAACAGTCAATTTTGTTTTTAACAGAGGCTCATCATTGAGCAGGCACTTTTAGTGACCATAAACAGAATCAAATATGGACAATGTTAGATTCAAACACACCACGGGTGCACTCTGTACAAATGTATCACGTGACTGAGGAGTAGGTAATAAGTCAGATCGATATGCTCAAGAATGCCATTGGGAATGCCATTGGGAATGCCAATGGGAATGCCAATGGGAATGCCAATGGGAATGCCATTGGAAATGCCAATGGGAATGCCAATGGGAATGCCATTGGGAATGCCAATGGGAATGCCAATGGGAATGCCAATGGGAATGCCATTGGGAATGCCAATGGGAATGCCAATGGGAATGCCATTGGGAATGCCAATGGGAATGCCAATGGGAATGCCAATGGGAATGCCATTGGGAATGCCAATGGGAATGCCATTGGGAATGCCATTGGGAATGCCAATGGGAATGCCAATGGGAATGCCATTGGGAATGCCAATGGGAATGTCAATGGGAATGCCAATGGGAATGCCAATGGGAATGCCAATGGGAATGCCAATGGGAATGCCATTGGGAATGCCATTGGGAATGCCAATGGGAATGCCATTGGGAATGCCAATGGGAATGCCAATGGGAATGCCAATGGGAATGCCATTGGGAATGCCAATGGGAATGCCAATGGGAATGCCATTGGGAATGCCAATGGGAATGCCAATGGGAATGCCAATGGGAATGCCATTGGGAATGCCAATGGGAATGCCAATGGGAATGCCATTGGGAATGCCAATGGGAATGCCAATGGGAATGCCATTGGGAATGTCAATGGGAATGCCATTGGGAATGCCATTGGGAATGCCAATGGGAATGCCAATGGGAATGCCATTGGGAATGCCAATGGGAATGTCAATGGGAATGCCAATGGGAATGCCAATGGGAATGCCATTGGGAATGCCATTGGGAATGCCAATGGGAATGCCAATGGGAATGCCAATGGGAATGCCAATGGGAATGCCATTGGGAATGCCAATGGGAATGCCAATGGGAATGTCATTGGGAATGCCAATGGGAATGCCATTGGGAATGCCATTGGGAATACCATTGGGAATGCCAATGGGAATGCCAATGGGAATGTCATTGGGAATGCCAATGGGAATGTCATTTGGGAATGCCTCAAGAATGGCCCCAAGATTGGCCAAGAACTAAAACTGCCATTTGAGAATGATTCAAGAGCCACCCTAACATTGGCCAAGTGTAACACCTTATAAGATCGACCCTACGATAAGTCATATGCGCCTATCGCATTGACTGTTTGAAGGAGTGGTTGAATAAAGGAACCATTGACACTCTGTTTTCGTTTCATTAATTTTTTTAAATTTTAATACTTAAACAACATGTGATTTTCAAATTTCCCAGAGGTTTATTTCAATTACCTTAAACCATATTCGACAAATTAGAAGCAGCGGGCGTACAGAACGTTATTTTCCATATAGAATAACATACTAACATAGAAACATTTTTTTTTGTAAAGAAAAGTTATCCTCTCTTTCATAGATCAAACAAACAAACATGATAATATATTATAGCCTATACTCAGATTGCTATTCCCTCTCCGTTTACATGCTAAAATAGAAGCCGACATCGACACGTCGACACATATGAAATAACCGAAAATACCGCATCTCCGTCGACTGATGTTTTTATGATAAATAATGCCAATATAATACCTCACCCCACCCAGCGTAGAAATGAAAAGAAAAAAATAGAATAAGGTAGAAAGGAACGGTTTCTCTTTTCAGCGTTTTAAAGGAAATTGCACTGGAAACAAAATTATCGGCAGATTGTCTTGCTATGGATACGTTTACAAAAACAAGCACCAAATAAGCATTGAAGGCACTTTATTATTATGCAAATGACCACACAACAAAGTAACCAAACGTCCAGCAAATATTCCTGGATTATTCCCATCTCGGCGACTTTCGCTCTCATGAGACGGTTACCGCGATGTCGTAAGATGTATTCTACCCAGAATGCACCTCTCTCCGGAGCAGATACGGTATTATCTCGGTAAACGGCAGAGAGATACTGCGCACGCGCATGATATCTGTATAATGAAAGGGAGAATGGACAGGTTGAAGATATTGTTTGTCGTAACACGTAAACATAAGTTAAATCTCTGAGTTTTGTAAGCTGAGGTAAAGGGGTAAGGGGTAAGTGGGTAATTCAACCCTACTAAATGGAAATCTGCATATTTCATGTAGGGTCCGTAAACTGACAAAGTAACATTTACAGGCTTAGGCCTTACGTTCTGTCTACGCACAGGAAAACATTCATCAATCATCCAAATGGTGTAACATTTTTACCTCTTTTTTTTCTTCCAAGATATTTTCATAGTAATAGTTGTCAAATCATTTAATCCGTCTAACAAAAGTAGAGTAGCGCAAACGGGTTAGGCTGGGGGGGGGGGCTGTTGGTGTGGTGGTTTACCCTTTTTTTTACGAAAATGCAGCTCCAAATTTGATTTGTCTTCATGATGAGGTTCCATTTGAGGTATTACCCAGCTAATCGGTGTACACCTGAGGTGGATTTTGATTGGCTGAATAAACATATGAACATTCATTCAGTGCGTTTATATTTATAATATACTACGGGTCGTTTTCCTTATGCAATGTTATTTTTGATAGTATCTTCAGTATATAGCGATAATTTTCTCCCCTGAGGTTGGTCGCAACGTTCTTTTGAAGCTTAAAAAACAAGTGACAAATAATTTCTAATTAATAGAATACTTTATGGACAATGTTGATGGCTTACATCATTTTCACAGCCGATATATCTTAACATCTATAGAGTACGAAAGTTTTTGGCAACTTAATCTTAATCTCTTTTTGCCAACAAATATGTCCTTTAACCAGAGTTTTGTAACGGTTGAGGGAGGAAAAAACTACTTCCGATTTGTACGTTACGGCACACACACACAGCGGTATTTAGACACTAGTGTACAGTCAGTACATACAGCTGCGGTCAATACCCACATCACAGTATACAAGCGATACAGCGATGGACATCTCAGGTCCAGCTAAAGATAACAAGGTATCACGTTTCACTACTGTCTGCATTTTGTAGCGACACGAAAAAAAACGTCACTTGCAGGCAACAGAAAGTTAACTTTTTCAGATGGCCGCATGCGGTTTGGGGCGAGTATTCAATGCCTTGAATGGTTCTTTATGACACGTCTTTGTTTCCACAATTTCTGGCACTAAATGTCTACTTACTTCGGATCATTTAAAACTTCTGCCGTGACTTGATAGAGCGTCTCATTGGTCACTGTGGATAACTCTATCACCAATCCCATCCCACTAGACATCATGCGGTAAGCTACGTCAGTCTGATCACCGAATATCGGGATACCGATTATCGGCACACCGTGATATAAAGCTTCAAATGCACCGTTGTTACCACAGTGATAGACGAGAGCGCGGGTTTTTGGATGAGCTATGGCGACGGAAAACAAATATGAAAAAAAAAAAAACCGAACAGTATATTATACGAGTTTGATGTTCATGACATGTCTAACGGAAAAGAGGAGAATGTGAAATATTAAATTAGTTCACTTTTAAATGTAATAAGATTTTAAGATTTTGTGGCCAGGAGAGAATGGCAAGCCAAGTCCCCTTCGTATTTTCCTCTCGTCCTCCTCAACTCACAAATATGTAAAAACTAGGAAATAAAAGGAGTAGAGAGGGCCGGCCCAGATCGCACCCGGGCAATCCCAATTTGGGAAGTACCCAGATTCCAGATGTACCCGCCAAAGATCGCACCCGTGCAAACCCAACTTGTGTTGTACCCCCAATAAGGCGTAGCCACTATGATCGCACCCGGGCAATCCTTCTTTGTAACGTACCCGGATTCCCATATTAGATGTACCCTCCAAAGATCTCACCCGTGGAATCCCACTTTGTAACGGATCCAAAGTCCCTATAACTGAGATGTAGCCACCAAAGATCGCACACATTGGTGTATTGATCGCCCACCAGTACCAGTACACTGGCCATGTATTTTGAAAAGTGAGATCGCCCATACTAATGAGTAAGAAAGGATCGTGTATCATATTATGGGATATATTTTAGATGCATTGCTTAGACGTGCGATATCAATTTCTCACAAGGGCAATCCCACTTTGTAACGTATACCCATATTCTCTATAACTTAGATGTAGCTACCAAAGATCTCACCCGGGCAATCACACGCCACATTACATGGTACAAAAACTGCAGAAGGGAATGTTAGATAATATATCCAGATGATACCATACATTGGAACCAAGGTCATTCAAGATGAAAGAGATTGATCGAATTCAACGGCTCTTTTAAGGGCCACCAAATATTAAAGAAAGAGCAGCCGTTTTTCCGGTTAACATTCAATCTGCGTCTTTGTGTCTATTTTTTATTGATTTGTTTTTACCCGTGTTCATAACGTGCATATTCACTAAGGATGATATCTGTCTCAACTTTGACGGTCTGGTTTTATTCACGGTAAGTATAGGCTCATATATTTAGGAGGGAGATACTAAACTTGCATGCGTTGACATTGTTTTCTTTGGCTTTTATTTATTAATTTTTGCCCCATTTTTGAGCACGCGCTCAATTGCTCATCTCAACGACTCTCTTTTGCTCTTCGAGTCACTCATTTTGTGCTCGCGTGCTTATCACATGAACCACATCGTGCGTTTTTGTTTTGTTGCTTATTCTACTATGAGCACGTGCTCAAGTGCTCATCAAAACGACTCTCTTTTGATCACGGTGTGCTCCTTTGCTCTTTGAGTCACTCATTTTGTGTTCGGTTTCACACAGTTAAGGGTGTGCTTCTAAACAATGCTCTTTTACCCTCATTACCAGTCCGTCATGACGTAATGAAGCTCCTATCTAATCTAGTGGCGACTTAACGACTATGCGTGTAATTAAAATGGGGCAGAAAAATAAAGAAATAAAGAAATAGGCCCTAAATTATCACTTATATACTTTTTGTACAGAATGAACACATCTTACCGACTAGATCTTTCTGAGGAATCCATTTTTTAAGGTAAGTGTTGTTACCAATGACACGAGGAGGTGGGTTGGGTTCCTTCCAAATGACGAGTTGAGGAAGTCTGGCAAAGCTTGCCGACATGGCGTCAGCTTGTTCTTGTGATACTCCGTCAACTACTGTACCCATAGATACGACCAGGACACCTTCAGCGCCAGCCTTGTCGAAGATCATTTGGTATTCCTAGTACGTCAAAAAGACAACAACCGATATAGATATTTACAACCTGTCACAGTTAAAATTACATGGTAACCACCACATGGAAATACTCAATATTATAGGTATAGGCTATAGTCATGACCTGCACTAGTAACACAATCTCCTACATGTCATAACATGATAGGAAAGCAAAACTATTGAAGGACATCTAACATGATATCATGGCACAAGAACACTTCTATGATCAATGTTACGAACGACTTTATTCATTGTACGTGTATTCAGTATATACTGGTCAGGGTGATAAGTAGGTCACTCGTCGTGACTGACAACTTGTGCGTTTTTTTTCAGGAAGCTACGAGAAATGATGGCGCTATTCGGTATTAGCGAGTACAAATTTCCAGAACATACGGGAAGTTATTTTTAGCAGGTGACCGGATATCGTCGACTAATGAACGATGCACTATCAGTCGTATCTTCGAGACATGGATGGTTCTCGATGTTTTTCCGTCAGGATTCCTGGAAAAGAACTTTCGGGAGATTCAACCCGGCTATATATAAGAAGAGATATTTTCGGTGATGAGGAGTTTAGTTTTCCGATCTATTGTGAAAAGAAATTCATCTGAGATAAAAGATTAATAATCGAGGGGACGGACGGAGGAACCGGTGGACTGTTTGTTTATTAGATTGGTGCGTCGTTTAACCGGGACAGGCGTGACTTCGGCAGAGTTTTTCGGAGTTCACCCAGGAGGAAGCCATCCTTGGGATACAAACGTTGAGTCGAATTGGACCAGCGGGGAACGGTTTTGCTCCTGACCAAGTCACGGGATACCAACCTACGAGGGAGAATCCCGACATCGTTGTTGGTGACGCAAGGAGGTCAGAACAGCTACGAAAGGAACCGAGAGCCGGCACGCGCCGCGTAAGATAAGTTAAGTAATCTTTTAAAAATTTAACGGCCGTATAATATTGGAAAATCTGTCTGTAATATTCCAAATTTCTAATACCAATAATCCTTGTACAAATCAGTAGAGATCGTATCATTGTAAATATATCGTTTTTGTTAACTTTCAGAAACATCTCAGTAGTCTTTTGGTCCTTTGAGTTTACTTCCCTGAATCTATCTAAAATTTTATTTTTATCGGCTTTGAAGGCCAAAGGAAAAACCCGGGGTCGCAACAGAGGGGGCGCTAGAAGGTGCCATTTTGTTTTATCCCACGGAAGTTGTGACAATCAACCTCTTGGAAAAGGTAGGGATCCAAAAAAAAAGAGTAAAGATAAATCTACACATTCAAACAACCATATTTAGAGTTAGGATCAAGGTATTGGGAAGGAGTTTTGATCTAAGAGTGTGGAATATTTTCATTTCCACGTAAGTCTTGCGTTGTCGAAATATCGCCCTTTTAAGTCACCATCTACAGTATGTGTGATGTGTACATAACCTTCTCCCTCCATAACTCTACTACGGAATGCCATATGTATCAAAAATGTCCAAAACTATATAAGCATGTCCAAAATAATATAAGCATGTCCAAATTTATATAAGCATGTCCAAAAATATATAAGCATGTCCAAATTTATATAAACATATCGAAACTAATATAAGTATGTCCAAAAAAAATATGAGCATGCCCAAAATAATATGAGAGTGTCGAAAAATTATATGAACATGTCGAATGTTTATATAAATTTGGACATGCTTATATATTTTTGGACATGCTTATATTTTTTTGGACATGCTTATATAGTTTTGGACATTTTCGATACATATGGCATTCCGTACTCTACTTCTTCTCGCCCCCTCTCATCACATCCCATTCCCTGCCTTCATTGGTCAAGTAATTTTTTGAATATTGTGTAATATACCTGGCTTAGTGGTTCTGGCTCTTCGATATTCAGACCACCAACTAAACCCATATTTGGCAAGAAAGGTCGCGGGGTATCAGTGGTGAAATCTGCATTGGTTAACCATATATCGGAGAGACCAAATGTTATCGTAGGATAATGAGACACGGATGAACTGTAAGAAGAAGTCACAACTCCCATCAACGGATCCAACACTGCCGAGAAGAATATCACAGCTCCATAAATAAAAACTGTGTTGTAAGTCCTCCAAAAGAAAGACAATGGCTTACGATGATGGGTTCTGATCATAAAGCCAGGTAAAACTGAAGGTATATTTGGCGCTCTTATCCAGGAATTTGTCAAAGATGAAGTTGCTGTCGTTGAAATTAGACCATGAGGTATGCCCGGCATTTTTTGTACCAAAACCTGTTGCCAGAGGAAATTCGCGTCAGTCATGATCAGATCGAACCTAGATGACATGATTTCGTCATTCAATTCTACATCACATAGAAGATCTTCGGATGACTTAAGAAAATCATCTGCGACGGCCTTGATTAGTTGAAAGAGCAAACTAGTCGAGTCAGACTCAATGGTGACGTCCTGCGCCAGTTGCTCGGCGTCGACGATCAAAGATTTTCGGCTACAACCTTTGCGAATGTGAAGAAAAGAGAATATGTCTCGATATTGCGATGCAGCTGGGTAGCTATGGTACGGCTCTGGCAGAAGGAAGGTGATATTGTACCCACGTGAACTTAGAACTCTGGCAACAGCAGCAGCACTTTTGAAATGACTTGTACCAGGTTGTTCAAATACCATCAATATCTTTGCATTTTGTTTACCCGACGTGGCCACTGCCCATACTGCGATGATAGAAAGACATAACAAACTACGGAATGACATGATTATAAAATGTTTAATTGGCTGTCCAAATAGGAGTAAAAGCTCATAAACCAGACAAAGATTTGACTTTCGATTGTAGCCAATATAGTAGACTATAGTCGTCTCGGCTCCATACACATCCAAGATGTATTTTGAAAAGTTCCTGACGAAATCCGATAAAATCGCTTGAGAGGTTGAAAACGCAAATCCGCGTACTTCCTTAGGTTAAATCACACACACAATGACGCTAAGATATTTTCACCATGTCTTCCCATGTTAGAGTTTAAACCTTAAATAAATTTAACGAAGTAAGGGTAGGTCTACCAGCCAGTTATGGCAAAATATCAATTGGCCTTCATTTGATGTATTGTGCACATGCAGGTAAGTAGGCTACATTTCAGCCGATTCACATAGGGATTAAAGGCCCGGTCACACTACAGCGATATTTTATCGGAATACGGTCCGATTTTTCCGATTTTAGGCCGAAGAGTGAGGTTTGTGGTAGTGAATGTAATGAATGCAGTGGAATATTCGAATACCTACTCCAAATCTGAGGGGTTCTGGAACTGACTACATTCTGAAGTGACGTCACATCGAAAACCGATAAAAATCGGAAGAGAAATCGGATAGCTATCCGATAAAAGGAAACGGAGTTAATATCAAAAGTTAGGAGAGGGCTATTCCACATCGGAATGGCTCAACAGATAGCAAATCAGGTCCATTATCACAGTGGCTAGAAGACCCGAACGAAAAACTGGCTGTTTCGATTCCTCCGGGAAAATCGGATAGTATTCCGATAAAAAATCGGTAAAGTGTGACCGGGCCTTTACAGTAGGTATTGTAAATCTGAAAGTTTTTGTACCAAAGTAAAAACTGGATCGTGCTGACAATTGATCTGATAAATCGGTAGCATGAGCTATAGGGATTACAGTAAGAACTGAGGATATGTGTAATCACAATAGGCTAAATCCCAAACAACTTGATGTGTTGGAATTACACATATATCCTCAGTTCTTACTATATACCTAATAGCACATGCTACCGATTTATAGCACGACCCAGTTTTTTACTGTGGTACAAAACTTTAAAATTTACAGTAGTAACTCTCTTCTCTGTGTGTATCGGGTGCACATTTATATACAGCTATAAAACAAACGAAAAATTGTGTGTTGGTCAAAGCTTTAAATTCGGTGGAAATGTACATGTCAATATGTCCTGGTGAGGTCATATAACAAAGATATATAGTATACCGGGTACATTGTAAATATATCTTATGGTTACCTCTAATTATGTCAATTTATGTAAGCACGATGCTTTTTGTACACAAACGTGAAATCATTTTTAAAACCTTCTTAAAGGCATTGAAGACTCGCCGCCCCAAACAGCGTGCCGCGCTCTGAAAAAAAGTTAACTTTCCGTTGCTTGCAAGTGAAGTTTTCTTCTTGTCGCTACAAAATGCAGACAATAATGGAACGTGATACCTTGTTATCTTTAATCTAGACCTGAGATGTCCATCGCTGCTATGTACACTGTGTTGTGGGTATTGACCGTAGCTGTGTGTATTGACTGTCATAGGCGTAGGAGCCCAGTTTGATTGGGGGGGGGGGGGGGTGTGCTGTAACGACTTGCCCGAAAACTATAACAAAAATTTTTCAAGCGCTTCGCGCGCGTTCAACATCTTAATCTCCATATCATGTAGCATGCATCGGTTATTGCATCACATGCCAATTACATACAATCATATGCCGTGTTATTACCCTTCCATATCGGTTATCATTTTTCGGGAAGTCATTACAATAAAAATGATTATATTAATATAAGTTTAATCATTGAAAAACACATTGCAATTTATTTTTCTTTCAGTAGGTGCCCGAAAAAATCTCCTCATATTGCCCGAATTTTCACAAAAATATTTGCCTTAGGGGGGGGGGGGGGGAGGGGCTGCAGCCTCATATACACTAGTGTCTAATTACCGACGGTAGCAAGCTGTGTGTATTTTCTGGTATCGATGGTGGTGTCTAACACTTCTGTTACACCTCTTTCGAAACTAGGTGTGATTACCGGCATGAGACGTTTCTTTGTGCGCGAGTCTTCACACTCTTTAAGCAGGGAGTTGTTATGCAACTCCCTGCTTTAAGTCAGAATTAGTTTTGCCATCAGGCGACCAGCATATACAACTACCAGTCAACTTCAATTATCTTCCAGTTTAATTTTCAAGGCCTTTGTACTTATAGTGCCATAGAAAAGTGATTGAAACAATAGCTCCATGGTCGAAGTTGGCGTCCAGTTGGTGGATGTGTTAGTTTATTGTATCGGCTATGGCAAGCCATGTGGGACAAACACTGCATAATATATCCGCGTATTAATTCGAATATACATGTGTTGTAGCCTACATGTGTAAAGTTTCGCTTTTTGAAGCGATCTCGCGAGCCCGCCAAGACATTTATCGTTGGTATATGTATACACAGCAAGAGCGAAAATGTTTTTTTTTTTCGTGTATATTCTAATTAATCCGTGCATATATTGGTTTAATCCCGATATGTATTTTATTTAATACGTGTACATATTCGAATTAATACGTGTATATATTCGAATTAATACGTGTATATATTCGAATTAATACGTGTATATATTCGAATTAATACGCGGATATATTTAAGCCATATGATTGGCTAATAATATATACGCGTATATATTCCAATTCATTCGCGTATAAATTCCAATTAATACGCGGATATATTATGCAGTGTTTGTCCCACATGGCTTGCCATAATCGGCTATTAGCACAATCGTGCGAGGTTACAGTTAGTATATCGGTACTCAACTAGCGCTAAATTCTTAGTATACATATGAATGCACCTTTTTTGTCGTCTATATAAGTCTGATGCTATATCCTATATATACGAAAAATACAATCCACTGATATTGAATTCCACTCAAAAAATGTATTTTCTGTGCTTTAAAATCGCTTCAACAGACAAGAAATATCTGAAGTCCATATAGGGTCATAACCAGCATGTATAGAACTTACATTACACTTTTCAGAGATTGAACTTCGTCCTACAAAATCGCTATACAAAAGAACACGAAATAACTGCAAAATGTTAATGCTTCAGGGGGCTTTGCCCCTCTCACCTCCCCTCTCCCCTCTCCCCCTCCACCCGACTCCCATCGGAGCTTTGAAATACATTCCAGAAAATTTAAAATCCTCTCTCCCCCACATGTATTGCTGTTCTCCATATATACGAATACAAAAGACATAACTTTTCTGAAAACGTTACAGCTTCCGTGAGGTTCCCCCACCCTACCCAACCCCACCCCGGACCCCCCCACTAGTGCTAATTGGGATACACTTCAGAGAAATGTTTAGATTAATTTCTCATTTTGACATATATCTTGGTGGAGGGATAAGGAGAGCGGGGAGAGTGCTGGTATGGTCCCTGCACTCACTGTGTTAGTATGGAGGACACTAATGCATTTCCATACCCTTGAGATTAAGAGCCCTCGTTTGATTGTCTCACTGAAGAAGTTTTCCTCTGTCGTTTTGGTCGCTTTCATGTTTTTATTAATAACATGTATCCCCTACACTAAGAGAATTAAATGTGTCCACACAATGGTCCAATCAGTTGTAGTCTGCATAAACAGGGATTTGAATGCATTCTGGCGGGGCGCCGGAAACAAAATCTTGTTCCTATGTCGGGTTTACAAGGACTTCCACATCTACAACTAACGCTACATGACTTCTCATCTACTTTGCACGGACAAGCCCCTCGTCCCCTTTTCCTTGAACAAGTTGACCGGCAACGACAAACTACAGGGTCAGTTGTAGTTGTAAATCTCGCACTCGATTGTTCAGTTTCTGATTGGCGTGGCTGACATTGTAAGGACAAGCTGGATTCCGCAAATAAAATGATCTGGAGTGTCAGCAAATCGCCCGGCGTAATTTTCAGTAGCGTCTAACAGTGGCGGAGATTTCTTGTCAGAAGTGGGGGGGGGGGGTTGCAGGCCATTGATGCAATAAAAATTCATAACTGCTGGCTCACCATCTAAGTGGAGCGCCACCATAAGTTGGCACGAAGTGCACAAGAATTTTTTTGGCAAATATTGCCTCCCAGATTGCAGTAAATGGCACTGCCCAGGCCTTGAAAAGCTGCATTTAACCAGGGCGTATGCAGGATTTTCTAACCCGGGGGCTCGTATTACTATCTAAGCGGAGCGCCACCATTAGTTGGCGCGCAGCGTACAAGGAAATTTCTGGTTTTGGTACCCCCAGATCACCGGAAATGGCACTTCTCGGGCTTGAAACTGACAAACCATATGTACACTTTTGCCTGAGAACCAAGTTTTTTTCCAAATACTTTTTTTTCTCATCTATAACCTTTTTGAAGATTGTCACCAGTCACACATCATGTTCGACTTCATCACATATCCTGTGGATCATTGCTTTTGTAGGTGATTCTTCATCGCGGCCCACAACATCCGTCAGCCCCACTGTTCAGAATTTGAAAATTCACAATTCTCGTGAATAAATTCACTTCAAAACATACCCATGATGTTGCACAAAATATCATCTTTGGACAACCGTTATAGAAAAACCTCCTTCAAACCCTAACAGACGCGTCAAAATTGCACGAGTATGATGAAATATGATGAAGAATGTTGGTTAGGGAATTTTCGAAAATTCAGACGGCTACTAAAAAATTTCGTTGAAGGAAATAAATATTTACCAGATATTTCCGAAACCGAACACTACACACATCGACAGTTTTGAGTTATGATGTGATATCTGCTGTTTGCTTTACAAATTGGAATAATTTGTCACTGTTCCTCTTTCTCTTCCCGTTTTCTTGCCGTATTTTCTACTCCATCCTTTTCTCTCTTTCTTCTTTTTTCTTTTCCTTCCTTCACCTCGTTGAAGTTGGCAAGTGTATACAGCTCCAAAGCTATTCAACAGCAACAAAACGTTATTTTGTGTATGTCTGTTGTGGGGTGAAGTTAGCGCTATGAGCTACAAGTTCCAATGCGCAAGGTGGGGGAAAGGGGCTAGAAATAATGTGTGGGTCAATTCTAACTCTGTTTTCGGTCGTTAATTGTTGATGTAGCCTAACAGGTAAAAGGTTGAAATGACTTTAACAATTTCAAATTTAATAATTTGATTTATTATGCCATTTGGAGCACATAACATAGGCTATAACAGAACATTACTGGCAAAAACTAGGGGGGTTGATTGTGTTGGCCAACCCCCCTCCTCAAAAAGTGGGGGGTTAAAACCCCCCAACCCCCCCTGTTTCTCCGCCACTGGCGTCTAATTACATTGAGCACACGTACGCATATACATGCACAGGAAGCCTTGTACACGCTGTAGCGGTCGCACAACGATGTGTTGAATAGTATTGAGTCAAGAAGGGCCCCCCCCCCATATCCACAGGTTCAAAGGTTATGACAAAACTTTTGCAAACAAAGCTGCTTAGATGGCGCTATCATTGTTTGCATATAACGGTAAACTTTAAGAAATGTGATAGCGCCGCCGATTTCTTGTCCTAGGTAAATGTGTAAAAATGACATTGTAAACATGTTATTTCATGCCATAAACCTCACTCTGAACTGTACCGCATACCTAATTTAATTGTGTATGTCGTCTGATTAACTGACCTTTAGAATGGTCTTTATTGTGAGACTAAGGAGTCCAGCCGCTTCAATTGATGAGCCTGAGATGCTTGTGAGGTCATATCGAAAACAGAAATGATACAGGAGCCCTATAACTGGACTAAAACACCCTTTTCCTTAACATTATGCAATGTATAAAAATTTATGAAAACCAATACGAGGATATTAAAGGCAAAATACTTTCAAAGGTTAAGAGGGAAAGATGAATGACTGCATAGTAATTAATAAAACATTTGAGAGAATGAAACACAAAAAAACCTTTTTTTCCCCTTTTTTTTCAATTTCTCTTTTTAATCCAAACCCATGCAAAACAATATAAGCATTAGCATATACTTAATATACACTCACGTTCGCTTAATTGAATCCTTAATCGATATATATATATATATATATATATATATATATATATATATATATATATATATATATATATATATATATTTAACCGTTCCTCTTTAACCCCTGCCTTTGTTGATTTCATTTGTTATTGGTTGTAATGAAATTGCCTAATTAGTCGATTCCTCTGCGTAGAGAAATTAACACTGACCAAACCATTGGTACATCTTTCAAAAAATGCATCAGTTGATTTTTTTTTTTACAGTTCGGTAGTATCTTAAATAGAGTATTATTAAGAAACTAAATTCAGTCTAAAGTACTTGACATGTGTGCTACGTCAATAAATAAATAAAATTACAAGTAAAACGTGACTCATGCGAAGTGGTTAATACAAATGTGTTTACATATATATATATATATATATATATATATATATATATATATATATATATATTCATTTATTTTCATTTATATATATATATATATATATATATATATTTCTCGATTTGTTTTGTGATTCCGTCAATATGACATGTATTCCAGGACCACTGTCTGTTACCATCTTCAGATCGGTTTCCGATACATGTAACAGTTGAATAACCAGCTGAAAACGACTGGTGTCCTCTCTGGTGCTGAGGAAATTGCAGCTAAAATAGACAATAGCCTGTCGGGTTGAAGAAAAGTAAAAGACGTTTCATTCGGTCAGTGAAAGTTAAAATTAGTAATATTTGGTTACGAACTTACGATGCCGAATGGTGAGTAACCTTTGCAATCATGCTGGTGTGCGTGTACGTGTCCGTGTGCAGGTGCCTGCGCATGTGCGTGTCTTTGCGTGCGTGACGGGCAGCTTGTAAACACGATATCTCAAGAAGCACAAGTTGAGTCGATGTCATACTTGGTAGGTTGATGCCCCATGATGTTGTGTACATGCTATGGTTGTGGTATATATATATATATATATATATACATATATATATATATATATATATATATATATATATATATATATATATATATATATATATATCATATCTCTTCAACCGCATGTCCGATTTTCTCATACTTGGTAATGGGCTGTAAGTACATATTAAGTACATGTTTTTTGCAACAACAACTTTTACCTTATTGTAATTCAAGTGTGGGTGGGGTTTAATTGAAAATCATGGAAAACGGATTGTAAACACGATATCTCAACAAACTCATTTCAAGTCAATGTCATAGTTGAGAGAGATGCCATATGATTAGTAGATATGCCATATTGGATCCCATTCATGATTATTAAGGAGTGGGCGGGGTTTATTATAAAAAATAAAAATATGTCAATATCTTTGCAACCGTATGTCCGATTTAGTGTATACTTGGTATGGTGATATAAGTACAAAGTATGTACATGTTCCTAGCAACAACAATTTAGCCTACGTTTTTGGGCCCATCTGACCCCCCCAAAAAAAACCGGTTGCAGTTTCTATTTCCCCCTCAAATTCATTTTGAGATACATTCTTTGGGCCCGAATTTGTGAGGCTGAAACTTTTAGGGACCATTTGGGCCCACATTTCTTGGGGTTCAATTTTGGGTGGCAAACTTATTTTTTGAGTCAGTTTGTTTGCACCATATAGTTTGAGGCCCATTAAGGCGCCAAAGTTTATTGGGTCAAATATTTCTTGGGAAGGGGCCAACATTTTAAAAATGCAATAACTCCACAACTTTTAAATCGGATTGTAACCAAAATTGGAACACAGTTGTTGGTTAAATAGCTGGTTCATGTATAGGTAACATCATCAATGTGCAAAGTTAGTTAGCTAATGTTTATTCATAAATTAAAACTAGAATTACGAAAAGACTTGTAAAATGGTCAATCATTGTTGGATTATGATGAGAGTTATAGCTATCTTCATGATTTATAATGCCTGTTAGAGTGATTAGGACAATGTTGTTCATAGGTGTCCGTTGACTATTTTGTTGATTGTGGACTAGGGAGGGGGAGGGGAGGAGGAGGGGGGAGGGGGCCTTAGGATTGGGGCTAAATGAAAGCTCTTCCATCTTCTCATCGTTGCTAAGATAGAAAGAATACTTGCCTCTTCGTGAAAATCTCAACCTGGTCCCCTTCCTCCGGGAATTTTTGGCTATACTCCCTCAATGTTCCAGTGGACTTCAAGAAACCGACAAATTCGTTGATATTATCGTACTGTCGCTTAGACGTTACCTGAAAGCTACATATAGAACAGATTGAGCTAGCATACTCTTATGTCACAAAATGTATACAATCGAATCGTATGAATTCCTGCAATATATGAATTAATTCAAATATATCAAAGACAAAAACAAAAACCTGTATCCATACGGCTAATTGGATAAAAAAACTTTACCGTTCTGAAGTGATTATCGGGACGTGACATGCGCATAATGGGTTTCTTGAAACCTGTTTTTTTTTATCCTCGGCATTAACTGAAAACGTGTCATTTCTATATATATATCAGCATGTGTTTCCCAACCACCACGACAGAACTTCTGTGAAGAACTTGAAATTTTCCCAGAAAACACCGTCGAAAGATTCCATTCATTAAGCAGTACCACATTCATTATACTCGATTAGCCGTAACATTAAAAAATTGCTGTGACAAATTGTTTCACCCGATTTTTCATATGACGTTTATTGACGTTTATGGTGGTATATAAGTATGTTAACTTAACCATGCACATGAAAACTGCTTTACTTACTGGTATGTATCAGGATATTCTGGGGTTGGATACGACCCCGATGATACCACCTTCTTGGTGCCTTCTCGCATGATCCGTAAGCTTGCTGCGACAAACTATGAAAGAGACCCCAAAAAACAAAAACAAAAATCGCAGCGGAATAATTCATAGTCATCGGATGTCAAACGATGATCAGGACTGCAAAATGGCGCTGCAACTAATATACGATACAGTATGTACCGGTATATAGGGCGGTCATAAGGTGACATGCGAGAGTTACCATGTTAACATAACGCGACATCTCGACAAAATTTAGAACCTTTGTCGGGATACCGACTTACGCTGACTTGCACATCTCGGTAAAATCTGCTAAAATGTCGAGTTACCATGTTAGCATTACACGGCATCTTGACAAAATATAGAATTTTTGTCGAGATACCGAGTGACGCTAACTCGACATCTCAAATTTTAAATCTTTCCGGGGAGATGTCAATATTCAATATTTTGGCGAGATGTCGTGCTATGCTAACATGATAACTCTACATCTCGCATGACACCTTATGACCGCCGTAGGTATACGGTTTAAACAAAAGTAAATGGAACAGATATTTGAATTCATGCCGGACATTGTCCGAAAGTGCAAGGGAGAACTAAATCACTTTTTCGTGTATAGGTGGAAAGAGATTTCATGGTCACAGTAATAATAAAGTAAACTCCACATTACGATTATGTTTGGTAGTATACAAGTAAAGCCATCCTCGATGGAAGTAGAAAGGTTATCTTGGGCCTGTATAGAAGTAGTATATAATACAATGTGCCAGTTTCATGGTTTATTTTTCAACAACGTTTTATCGGTGACTGAGAAATGGGCACTGGAATGGTAAGGAGTAAAACGGGCACGGCTAGAACTGAGGGCTATGCCCCACCCCTACCCCTTCCCGCGAGAGAGGATTAAATGAAGTGGTCAGTATGGATACTCACGTCTTTTTGGAGGTCATGGCATTTCTTCTTAACTTCTTCATTGCTGGTTAACGCTTTAAGAGTAAAACTGTCTGCTCCAAGCAACAGAACAAGGAAACAACCGCCTGGTTTTAGAACTCGATCAACCTCAGCAAGGAATGGTTCGGGTTCAAAGAAATAGATTGCTGCAGCCGTCGAAACCAAGTCCACGGAGCCATCTTGAAGGAAAGATAAATCTTCAGCTAGGTTAACCCTGAAAAAAAGGAATTTAAATACGAAGAAGAAGAAGAAGAAGAAATAAGAGTACAGGAAACGGATGCCGAAACGGTACTTAGAAGCCGTACAGCTCTATTTTCGAAGAGTTGGGTATAACATAAACCAAGGATATTGTATTGCAGCTTAAATCTAACGAAGTGACAAAAACCGACAAAAGTGCAAGGCTGAGGAGGCTGAGGCTGAGGCTGAAGCTGAGGATGCTGAGGCTGAGGATGCTGAAGAGGCTGAGGCGGCTGAGGAGGCTGAGGCTGAGGCTAAGGCTGAGGAGGAGGCTGAGGCTGAGGAGGAGGAGGATGACCATGACGATGACGATGACGATGACGATGACGGCGACGGCGACGACGACTATGACTTTGACTATGACTTTGACTATGATGATGATGATGATGATGATGATGATGATGATGATGATGATGATGATGATGATGATGATGATGATGATGATGATGATGATGATGATGATGATGATGATGATGATGATGATGATGATGATGATGATGATGATGATGATGATGATGATGATGATGATGATGATGATGATGATGATGATGATGATGATGATGATGATGATGATGATGATGATGATGATGATGATGATGATGATGATGATGATGATGATGATGATGATAATGTTAATGATCACAATGATCACGATGATCACAATGATCACAATGATAACAATAATAACAATGATAATTTTGCGACGCTTAAGCAGCCACAAATGTGGGAGAAACCCGCTAGGGCTTCTGGATTACAACTAACACGTTGGGTGTCTTCCGATTCAACTTGTCAACTCATGTTTGGAATTCAATTTCAAAAAGTCCTTTCAGATGGAAAACCGTAGAATGCTCTTGGATGAAAACACCCACTTTACTATGACCCGGCCGGGTATCGAACCCGGAACCTCCCGATTGCTAAGCCCCATGGCTTCAAATCCCACCGCCTTTATCCACTCGGTCACAGCACCCCCCGGCTTACTTTCTCAAAGCTGTAGCACCTCTGGATTCCAGACGCCGATGGCGCCATCAGATTCAGGTTCCGAATACTCCGAATTCCTATAATTCGTCAAAGGTGCTAGTTTGGTTCAAGGCGCGAAATACGCCGTTTGCTTTAAAGCCCAACCGATGTCGCTTAGGATTGCTGAGCCGTTAACAACCTAACCCCAGTCGGCACATGTGCCAATGGTAGGTTTGGCCATGGTATACGTTTGACAACCTACCTGTATTCGATATTTCTCTCCTTGGTTACTTCCTTCGCCACATCGATCTGAGCTTTACTGCGATCAATTCCTATCATCTTGGTAAAAAGGGGAGCGAGGACCTTCGTTAGTTGACCACTACCGCATCCAACGTCCAGTGCAATTGTATCAGCATTCTAAAAAACAAAATACTTAATGAAGGCGAAATACTATATGGGAAGTGGTTATCAGAATTAAATAATGAGAATATCGAGGATCCTGAATCCCCGAACAACAATATTCCATGAGGTTTCTGTCAGAAGGGAGTTATACATATATAATGGATATAGTTCAATGTGCATGTGCTGTTTGATAAGCACTTCATCCTGCTTCAATATCTGTCAGTCATTTATTCCGGATTTAAAAATCTCAAGTTTTAATCAGACGGGATTTTTCTTCAGTTATATTTCACCAATGATTTTATATATATATATATTTATTTATTAAAAAACTTAATTACATGTATTTTAAACAATATGTAAAATATATTTAAAAAAAATTATCATATAATATGTGACGGCAAATTTTATCCTTTTTTTATCCGAAATGCGTTGCTTAAATAAGCAATTCTTTTTCTCCAAACAAGATATCTCTTTTGCTTTTGGCAACGTTTACTGTCATCCTTACAACTTTGTAATTATCCACCTGAAATATTATGTTTTCGTATGCAAGACAAGTAACACCGAGCCAAATATCGATGATGTCTTTTATAAATTTATATTTGCTTTGAGCGTTGAACGTTTAAATTATTTTAAGCGAAAGCAGCCCCGGAAAAATAAAGTGAATTTTCCGGAGCTTAGAAATGCCTTTTCATTTTATCCAAACCTGTTTACGTAGATGTTTCTTATTTAGCTGTGTGTAGTGAAATTGGTTTAATTTGCTGTCTACTTACATCAGGTGATATTAACTGCAGATGCTTGAATATGTAACAGACCATACCAGTTTTGTTTTTGCAATGTATAATTTTAATGTGTACCATGTTAAGTGATCGTGAATACATATGGAGGAAAAAAATAATATAATATATAATAACATATATAATATATAAAACATATATATTTTATTTATATTTTATTTATTTATTTATTATAAATAATAATATAATATCTATATAAAATATATATAATAAATATTATACAACGCACAAAACAGACAAACCAGGTAATTAATTGTATATTATTTGATAGATCTGTTCGCCCAATTTTTAACACACTAGGTTCTGATCGCAGAATCTCCCATGCCCGACAAATCAAGCATAACCACAATAAAAGGGATGGCCTTTTCCCATAGATTAGTTGCAAAAGTAAGACCTCAAACAGCAAATAATATATAAACCACCTCCCCCCCCCCCCCCCCCGTAAAACGAAAATGCAGGACACCAAGCTGTAAAGCTGTGGTTTCTCATAGTTGTATATACTTGAAAGTCCTGATTTGTAAGGTAATTTGTATAGGTAAATTTAATTAAATTTAATTTCTAAATACAGAAGGAAAGTTTACTCAAAATTATAGTAACTATATACCAGAACGGTTTACACGTAATGATCAGAGGGCAGTTTTCGTAGAAGATACGCCACTGGCGAGATGGTTGAATTTCTTCTAGGCTGAATTCCCGTCTGCTTTTACTGCGGTGAATGCAACTAATAACATATTTCAAACTTTATTATAGCGTCTACATACATATTCATGCAGGTACTGCACATCACTTTACCTGGGACTGATTACGCGTTTGACCCATGAACGCCGTCACCTTTTCTTCGAGTCCTAAACCGCCATAGTTCGGACGATAATCTTGATAATTTCTCGCCGTTTCAGCATCTTCAAATAGTAGGTCTCCCATTCCGTATAGCGGAGGAGTGAACTCCTAATGCGAAGTATAACGATGACAAGGGTAAAGTGATTGCAGCCTACACTGGCAAGAGATACACGATGCACAATGCATAATATAGTACAGTACACAATGCACCCTTCTAAAACTAAACGTCTAATGCGTTCATGCTTCAAAGTTAAAAAATCAGTAATATACAACAAATACAACCATTGAATATAGTATTAAGGATATACCAACCATCATTTATGGCTTTGGAGAGGCACGGTTGAATTAATGCGTCGTAAAAAAAAAGGGTACGGGAATGGGTAGGTAGGAAAGAACTGAGTTCATTCAACCGAAATAATACGGTATATATAAATCGTACATTATAGTACTACATGAAATCGTTATCGTTAGGAACTCCCTGCAGGCTGCCCATTATATAATATTATAATACGGTACGGTATTGATATACCGAGCTGCCCCCTTAGGCGTGAAATTCGATACCTGTTACCTGATATTTGAATGATTTGTATGACCCTTGCAGTATTAGCCTATACTTTCATGCATGAAAACATGTTATTTCTACATGCCGGTATAGTTATATCTGTGTGCCGTATATATATATATATATATATATATATATATATATATATATATACAGTGTTCAAAATTCAGATTCGATATATATTATAACAGACTCGTATTCTTCGACAATTTTAATCTTCTAAATAGCCGCATGATAACGCACTTCAGTCAACTATCTGTCCAGAGTCATCGAGGATACCTTTAAAGAACGGGTCAATCGCGCTAAGAAATCCACAGGTTAATTGAAACTGTGACAATGCAGTCTGTTTACAACGGCGTCGACTGTGACCTTGCTAAAATGACCATGAACAAAACAGATACCACTTCTCGCTTTACCTACGTGACCAACATCAATTCACTGAAGGTAGTAAAGCTTAAGAAATTGCCAAATTCAGTTGACAAAGTTGTCATATTGTGTATTTGTTAGAATTTCGTTGCGTTTGACCCTCCATCAAAGCTTAGAAGCCGTCACGGTCACCTAGCCATGTGTGTCGTCACGGCTACGATAAATTGAAAACTGATCCACCCTACGATTAAAGCAAGCTAAATGCTCAATAAATCGAAAAATATGGATTTATCAGTGGAAAACCCATGTTTATCGCTCATAAACATGGTGTTTCGGTCGATACACATGGTTTATCTATGAAAATCCATGTTTGCGATAATCCATGTTTTTTTTTCACGTGATAAACATGGTTTATCTGTCGAAAAAACATAGTTGATCGCCGATAAACCATGTTTATCGGTCGAAAAACATTTTTTGATTTGATTTGATTTTCTCAAGAAAGTTTGTTTGATAACATTACATATCTTCTGTTAAAATAGCTCAATTAAGCAGGAACTTATCTTTTTTAGTCAAACTCTCCATCAATTCTTTCTCTAAATGTATTACTTTTCATGTTCATTTCTGGTTTTTAAGTCTGCGTACCATCTGTTTTCACCGAAATTCTATAATGACTAATTTTGTAAGTTCTTTAAGTCAACGGACATGATACGTGCCCGTAGGTATAGCTATCTGATTATTTCCATCACAACTAACGTGACCACATAATATAAGACACAACATGTAAAGCTACACGGGAAGACATTAACAATGTCATGATTGAACCCATTCTTACTGTATAACGACGACGCCATTGAAGAGCATAAAATGAACTTGCCATTTACCAAAGCCTACTTATTAATCAAATACTCAAGGTAAGGAAACATTCTCTTCAATAACCAGAATGCAAAATGCATAGGAGATTTGACCTCACAAGCAATAGGATTCTTGTACTCAATATGTTTAATCCATTTACCATATTTGAAAAGTAACCATGATTTCTACCCATGAGAAATCATGGTTTGAAGGTTTTCAGGCCTCGACAAATATTTTTAAAAGTACTCGCTATTTGGCGACCGTGGCTAAAAATCTACTCGCCAAATTTTCACTCGCCAGTAGGCCTATGATTGTTGGTCAAGTCTCCAAAGTACAGATCTGCACATCAATACTTTCTATGAACAGAGGTTAGGCAGTGAGGCAGATACATGGTGCTACGTATAATTTCGCATTGGAAAGGCATGTTTCTTTGCAGTATGAAATTTAAACTTTAAACAATAAAAATCTGAGGTTGTAAGAACATCTATCTTCCAAAATTCCTTGCAGCAACAACAGCAAGTTTGTCTCCAAACTCCATCAATTGTTCGATACTTTGCGAATTATGACTGATAGCCAGTAAGAAAATGCCTTAATTAATAAAGAAATAATTAAGGAGATGTTTTGCCATTGGTTTTCTGACTGGTATTATTCACGTTGTTGTGTTAACGAACCCTATTCTTCCCAACCGTTGCTTGCCTAGACAACATAAACTTGTTCACAGCCTAGCCAGGTTTGTTCAAGTTGTCCCATAATCATAAACGTGACGAAAGTCGAACGTTACTTGTAAGGCCTATAGCTATGATGCAACTGGTGAGAGTGACTACACAAATTGAGATCAACAGCCGATGCAGACAAAAGCTTGTGAACTCACTGCCAAACTAAAACCGTTTTACACAATTATTTCGCATTGAGATTGGTCATAGTAAAAAATCTATCTAGACGAACTGTTAAGTTTCATAAACGCTGCCTGGTCACAGCGAAAGTATACATCCAACCTGAAATAATCTGGTCATTGGTCGTTGAAGCGTACACACGTACTTTTCGGAGCTCTTTAAATTCGTTCATTTCTGGGATCGTTTTTTCATCAAAACAACTTGTGATTCGTTTTGTTGTTTATTTGGAGTTTTTTATTTTCTGTTCCTGTCATTCTGCATGTTTTTGTGTTCCATCTGTGCTGTTTTTGTCTTGCTTCAGTGCTGTCCGTGGTTTTAGGTCTGAAGAGCCTAAGCTGCCAATCGTGAGTATCGATTTTCAGAGTTCGCAGGTTTTTCTGTGCCTTAGTGTATTCCTTATTTATTGTCTGTTCCTGTCATTCTGCATGTTTTTGTGTTAAATCTGTGCTGTTGTTTTTTTGTCTTGTTTCAGTGCTGTCCGTGGTGTAAGGTCAGTGTATCCTATCGTTCAGTGTATAGTCTCTGTTAAGCCCAAGCTGCTCATCGTGAGTATCGACTTTCTGGGTTCGCGGGTTTTTCTTTGACTTAGTCACGGTTTTCGTTATGGCTGTGTCCTGATCGTTTAGTCTGCTGTGACGAGTGTAATATGTGAATCGAGTTTGAGGTTTCTGGCTTGGAATGTGATTTTATTTCAGCGTCTAGTAAGGCTATTGTGTTTGTTTGCGATAAGTGTGTGAAGTTTAAGGAATTAGAGGAGCTAATGTTGTTGATTTGACGGGTCTAGGAAAACTAGGAACTAGTGATCATGATATACTAGCTTTTGATGTTGTTTGCAAAGTCGTAAATTCTGTTAGCAATGAAAAAGTCCCTGATTTTGCGAGATCAGATACAGAGGCAATTGAAACTTTACTAAAGGGTACAGATTGGATTAATTTTTTTAGAGATATGAGTGCTTATCAGTCTTGGATTTGTTTAGCTGATAAATTAAAGGTCATTATGGAAAATCATGTTCCGTGGAAGAATCGTCGTCGTAAAAGCAGTATGCCTCACTGGATGAATAAGAAAGTTAGATGTGCAATTAGGCAAAAACGTACAATGTGGAAGTTGTTTAGGAGGACTAAATCTGAATCTCTTTTGGCCAAGTTTAAAATTCATCAGCAGAAGGTAGAATGCTTAGTCTCTGATGCAAAATTGAATTTCGAAAATAGCATTGCATGAAAAATTAAGGATAACCCAAAGGCCTTCTTTTCTTATGTCAGGTCAAAGCAGAAAGTTAAAGATTCAATTGTTTCTCTTGGGGCATCACATGCTGATAATATAGTTACTGATAGTCAGGATCTTGCAGATCTTTTGAACAACTATTTTGTGTCGGTTTTTACAAGGGAAGATATGAGTAGTATTCCAGATTTTCAGGGGAACAGTGATAGGCCTAAACTGGATACGGTCTTACTTTAGGATGAGGTTATCTTAAAGGAGCTGCTTCGTCTAAATGGTTCTAAAGCTTCTGGACCGGATGCAGTCCATCCGTATTTGTTGAAGACTTTTGCACACCATTTATGTGTTCCACTCTCATTGGTTTTATGTAAATTCATGAATGAAGGTTTATTCCTAAGGACTGGAGATGTGCTAATATTACCCCAATTTTCAAGAAGGGTGATAAGTCTAAGCCCTGTAATTATAGGCCCGTTAGTCTCACTAGTGTTGTTTGTAAGGTCATGGAGTCTATTGGTAAAAGTCTATGGTCTGCCACTTCAGCAGTCAGTCTTTGATCAGAGAGTCTCAACATGGTTTTTGTCAAAAAAAGTCTTGTCTCACTAATATCCTTGAGATTACGGAAGATGTAACAAGCTCACTAAATAGACAGAAGTCTGTAGATGTTGTGTTCCTGGATTTCCAGAAGGCCTTTGATAAAGTTCCCCACAAGCGTCTTTTACTTAGGCTGAAGAGTATGGGTGTCAATGGGAATTTACTGTCTTGGATCGAGAATTGGCTTGGTATAATAGGAAACAGAGGGTGGTGATTAAAGGCTGTGCTTCTTTTTGGCAGGACGTTACTAGTGGGGTTCCACAAGGGTCTGTATTGGGTCCCTTGTTGTTTGTTGCCTATATAAATGACATCGACGGAGATATTCTGTGTACAGCTAAGAAGTTTGCTGATGACACCAAATTGTATTCTGAGGTCTCTTCCAAAAGCGATTCTGAGAAGTTTCAAACGGATTTGGATAAGGTTTTTTCCTGGTCCCAGGGGTGGCAAATGCTTTTTAATATTGATAAATGCAAGGTAATGCACATTGGTAGTAGTAACCAAAATTTTACATACAATCTTAATGGTGTGGAGTTACAGGAGGTCTCTGTTGAAAGAGACCTAGGTATCTACATTGACTCATCTCTGCAACCTTCTAAGCATTGTCTTGAAGCTGCTAAAAGAGGTAATAGGGTTTTTAGGTATGATCAAGAGGAACTTCAGTTTTCTGAAAGAGGACATCGTAGTTAGGCTTTATAAGCAGTTGGTTAGGCCTCATCTGGAGTATGCTGTGCAGGCTTGGAGCCCATATTTTGCTACGGATAAGGAAGTAATTGAAAAGGTCCAGAGGAGGGCTACTAGGATGATTAGTTCCTCAAAGAGTGTTCCTTATAATAGGCGGTTACAACTTTTGAATCTCACCACACTGGAGCTTAGAAGGTTACGTGGGGACTTGATCCAGGTTTTCAAGATTGTGTATGGTTTCGACAATTTATCCTTTACCGACTTTTTCATGTTGCTAACAGTAGTTGTACCAGAGGTCATTGTCTTAAACTCCAAAAGTCACATAGTAGGATTAATATTCGGCATAACTTTTTTACTAATAGGGTTGTGAATGAGTGGAATGGTTTGCCTGAGAACGTTGTACTTGCAAGTAGTGTCAATGGGTTTAAGAATGCTTTGGACAAGCACTTTAAGCATTGTAATCGGGTCTGAGTGTTTGTGTCTTCAGTTTTTTCTCTCTCTATAGGGTCCTTGATGGGGACTTAAGTGTCCCTCCTGATCCTTTTTTTCTACTAAACTAAACTAAATACGACGGAAAACGTCAAATAGAACCGTTGTACTACAAAGTACACCTTTCTGCACGCAAAATAAGGCTTCCGAGCGGCAGTTTGAAGCCAATGCAAATATGCATCCGTAGAATCTAAAACTGAAAACAGTCTTAGTTTGGCAGTGAGTTCACAAGCTTGTGTCTGGATCGGCTGTTGATCTCAATTTGTGTAGTCACTTCCACCAGTTTCAGCGTAGCTAGGCCTTAAAAGTAACGTTCGACTTTCGTCACGTGTATGATTATGGGACAACTTGAACAAACCTGGCTAGGCCTGCGAGCAATTTTATGTTGTCTAGGCCAGCAACGGTTGGGTAGAATAGGGTTCGTTAACACAACAACGTGAATAATACTTCAGAATACCAATACACTTAAGATGGCAAAACATCTACTTAATTATTTCTTAAGGCATTTTCCTAATGGCTATCAGTCATAATTTGCAAAGTGTAGAACAACTTAAGGAGTTTTGAGACAAGTTTGCTGTTGTTGCTGCTAGGATTTTTGGAAGATAGATGCTCTTACAACCTCAGATTTTCATTGTTTCAAGTTTAAATTTCATACTGCAAAGGAACATGACATTCCAATGCGCAATTACGTAGAACAATGTATCTACCTAACTGCTTAACCTTTGTTCATATAAAGTATTGATGTTGCAGATCTGTACTTTGGAGACTTGACCAACAATCATAGGCCTAGTGGCGAGTGGAATTTGGCGAGTAGATTTTTAGCCACGATCGCCAAATAGCAAGTCCTTTTAAAAATATTTGTCGTGGCCTGAAAACTTTCAAAACATGGTTTCTCATGGGTAGAAATCATGCATACTTTTCATAGGCCTACATGGTATATGGATTTGCCATTTTGAGTACAAGAATCCTATTTGCTTGTGAGGTCAAATCTCCTATAGGTCACCAGAGGTCAAACTCTGAAAAACGTTTTACATGATATCTAACGATGAAATCGTGGACACCTCTTATACTTGGTGTGTGAATTCATAACTTTGAGTACAATACCCATATTGTTTTGGTGGAGGTGTGTATAACCACGTATAGTAGACTGACCTGTGTTTATCATGCCATAGTGGTATTGTAACAGCTAGTTCTGGTTATACTAGCACGCAGAAGTCTAGTGCATTGAACCTGAATGCATTTTGCATTCTGATTCTATACCAGGTCCTTCATTTACCTTTTCCGGCCAGTTATTGTTTCGTCAAGGACCCCCATAGGTCAAGATGGTATTTGCTGGTGTTGTTTTTATGTTATGCTTTGAAAGGTTTCCACGCATTGTCGTGTCCATGCGATCAATGTCAGCGTTTAGTTCACAAATCACAAATCATGGATGCCCTTTGACCAGTGTTGCGAAAATCCTAAATTCAAGGACCTAAATAATCATATTGAAAGGTGACCACTATAACCGACCTTAGCAGTTTGCCGTTTGTCCTTTATTTGCCCTTTATTCCACCATTTGTAGTGTCGACTCATTAGTACGTGAGATGGGAGACCTACTTTTTGAAGATGCCGAAACGGCAAGAAGTTATCAAGATTACCGTCCAAATTATAGTGGTCTTGGCATCGAAAAGGAAGTGCTTTCGTTCATGGGGCAGGCCTATGAGCAGCCTGGGGTGAGTGTAGAATACGTATAACACATCAAAATATACGTAAAAACAGTTTGCCTCTTTTTTTGTTTTTTTGTTGTTGTTGCAGGAATTGTAGACACTTCCATCTTCCAGGAGGAAGTTTTGATTATTACAAATTTCCGTTGGTATCCTTTCAAGCTCGATTCGATGCAAATAGCATACCTCTCTACCAAGTTTGACGTATACAGTGACAGTTTTACCGTTCCACATACAACGGTACTGATATATAGGCCTATATACCGGGACTATATATAATATATACGGCAATATGGTATTGCCTACGTGTTAGACAAAGGATGACGGTTTATTGCGTTACAACACGGGTCAGTCATAATCAGTTGTGGGTAAACAATTTCATGTCAAGATTTGGTTGGGGTACATTACTGATTTGGAATGCACTCTTGGTAAATCCACTTACATTGACAACAAAAACATTAAAATACTTCAATGTATAGCATAGTACTTTTCACTGAATGAAAATTACGGAATAGGAAACCCCATTGGTTCAGATTTGGAGTTTCGAAATAGCATAAGTGAAATTTCATTGCAAAATAAAGTTCAATTAAATGTTGAATTTTCTTTAAATGAGCTCACGTTGAGCTCCTGATATAATCTTCTCGTTGCTTTCATGAAACTTACTTTTTGGTATGTTTGTCCTTACTGTCAATGCTACCTGTAGTTGAAATTTCATCAAAATGGAATTCTTATTAAGAAACAATATTACGTCTTTGGATAAACCATTGAATATTGAATAGAAAACCCAAACATTTTCAGCTCAATGATCAGCCCGGCTTATAACACTATTCAGATGATTACTGTTTGCCAGATGCAGTTATAAAACAACACTAACTTTAAAGAGATACATTTCTTTGCATTAAGATATATGTCTTTAAACGTGTAAAAGAAAGAGATGGTACACTGTTCAGATAATTGCTGTTTGCCAGATGTAGTTATAAAACAACACTAATTTTAAAGAGTTACATTTCTTAGCAAAAAGATATATTTCTTTTAACATATAAAATGAAGCGATGGTACATTTCACCATCCAAACTTCTAGGCATTGTGTTTTGCTTTTCGTTTTCTTTAGAATGTTGATACAATTGCACTAGACATTGGATGCGGTACTGGTCAACTAACGAGGGCTCTCGCACCACTCTTCAAAAAGATGATAGGAATTGATCGCAGTAAATCACAGATCGATGTAGCAAAGGGAGTAACCAAGGAGAAAAATATCGAATATTTGTAAGTTTTCAAATTCATTAATAAAAAGGAGTATTACGGTGGAAGAGGATGTGTCACTTTTACTGAAGAGAAAAGTATTTTACAAATGTTATAAGATATATTTATTTCAACGTATACTATCTTTTACCCGATATTCCATTCCTTACTCCAGGGAAGTGGATGATACTTAGTAGTCGTTGGAGTCATAATGGCAGATGTTCGTCAAAAGCGTTTCACATTTTTAATTCTTAGTTCACGTGACATAATGACATCCCTCATTAACTCGGCTCTCAGACTTAAAACAAAAGTGTACGTCCACGATATATAGAAAATGCTATTAGGAAAGTGGTGTTGTTCTTATTATGCAGAATGCAGGCTATTTTCCATGCAAGTTTGTTAAAGTCTCAGTATACGTGTTTGCTAATGAATTTCGAAAAACAAACTTCCGAAGCAGATTCAATGTTCCTTATTGTAAATGCACTCTGACCAGGTGGGTTTAATGGAAAAAAGCTGTCGTAATCGGAAAAAAAAAGAAATTAATTTTCTGTTGTCATTATGCCGCGAATGAGTTACCGTAAAATCACTGCGACCACCCACATCAGCATGTTCATTACACACATGTTACCTATGTATACCCGTATCGTCCACTTTTTCTACTAAATTCCACGGGGGAAAGTCTGAAAACACCTGTGTTATCATTGCAATTTGCGGATATGACACAATTTCGCAAGCTACATCGGTAAGACCGAAAAGATACTATTCAAGCGCAAGGACCTCACACAAGCTAGCAAAAAAGTGAAAGTAGTCCTAGGCTTAATTGTCGTACAAAAAACACAGAGAGATTTGATTGGCGCATGATCTGTTGGGCGGGGCTTGCAAATTTTGATTGAAATTTGTAGAATCTACGGACTCGTTAATAAATCTGACGAAGTTTATTCAGCTCAAAATGTTGAACGACCGACAACTCAATACAAATAATGAATATTGATATAGAAATTGCATAAAACGGTGTCATTTTCACTGAGCTTTTAGTGTAGTAAGTTGGAAAGGTCGAAGTTTAAATTTGGTAAACACCTACTGAGACTTTAACCAATGAACGTCATCCAACCGAATACACGGAGCTGCACGTGTGTGACATCATCAGTGTACTAATTCAGTGTAGTACATTTAAATATGATAATCTTGGGATTTTCTTTTCCCTCTCTTTCTTTCTTGTACTTTCATGGAAGCGGGACTACCAGACTAAACAGTATGCCTTAAGAATGTGCAATATTTCAATATACAAACATTCTGTCATGGAAAAGGTCCCCATCTTGCACATGCATCCTTGAATGTTCCTCTGTAATATATAGGCTCTGTACACGCCCTGTAATTCGGAGATATACATAAATTAAAGGTTGTGAAGACTCGCGCACAAAGAAACGTCTCATGCCGGTAATATGACCTAGTTTCGAATGAAGTGTAACAGAAGTGTTAGACACCACCATCGATCCCAGAAAATACACACACAGCGTGCTACCGTCGGTAATTAGACACTAGTGTACAGTTAAAACACGCAGCTATGGTCAATACCCACAACACAGTGTACATAGCAGCGATGGACATCTCAGGTCTAGATAAAAGATAACAAGGTATCACGTTTCATTACTGTCTGCATTTTGTAGCGACACTAACAAAACGTCACTTGCAAGCAACGGAAAGTTAACTTTTTCATATGGCCGCCCGCGGTATAGGGCGAGTCTTCAATGCCATTAAGTGAAATTGTACTATTTTTTGGGCATCTTCTCGTCTTGCGGGTCCGAAGTTAAACCAGGGAGGTGTTAACAACTCCCTGGTTATATCATGATCTTACAACTGGTGATTGTTTTCAACCTTGTTTTTGTTTTGTTTATTATTCTTCTAAAGAGTTAACGTAGCCGAAGATTTGTCTTTCTTACAAGACAATTCCATCGATTTGATATCAACCGCAGCAGCAGTCCATTATTTTGAACCCGAGCCGTTCCTTGCCGAAGTTGATCGAGTTCTAAAACCAGGGGGCTGTTTTCTGGTTTTATTATTTGCAGTGAAAGGCATATTCTTGACTTCTGCAACCAACAACGATGATATCAACAACAAATGCGAGGATATAATGGAGGACGTACGTCATTATTCTTAAGCAAATAATGTTGAATTAATGTGAACTGACTCATTCCCCCATAGGACATATAGGAATACCTCTCAATACCAGTTGAGCTACGTAACTTTATCCAACTTCCTATTACAACAAGTAAGATGATATAGTTTCGTTACCGGCAGTTGCTAAACAAAAATATATATTTCAATATTCAAGAACACTACAAAGCGATACAAACTTTCACGATATTACCAAAGTGAACGTAACGCTACTTTACATATTGAGGGCGTTTAAGAAACACCTTTAAAACAGTCATGTTATGGAACACAGCAATACAGCAAATGTTGTTGTTGTCCTGTTTAGGCTTATCGATTGTTTGTAAAGAACGCCATTTGTTTAGGAAAACAATCTCCATGTTAGAAATACAATATAAGCAGGTTGTATATTTTTTACATCAGCATGTTTATATTTAAACTTAGTATGTTATAGTTCAATATTTGTGTATCAGACGTGACATTTAACATGTTACAACGCAATTTCAGAATATGTGTGTTCATTCTAAGAACTTGCTTGAATTTTGCTTTGAACCTATCGGTTTTATGGAGCGGCCATTTTCGTTTCACAATTTCAGATGTTCTTTTTTTTTATCAACGTTTATAAGGAACGACTTGCCACAATTTAACATCAGTATGCCATATTTGATATTAGTATAAACAACAGATGGTCAGAACAAGGTGTCAGCAACACCGATGCCTTCCCCCTCCCCTCCCCCCTCCCCCTCCCCCTCCCTTCCCCTTACATTGTGATACAGATGACGCTCCCAACGTTGCCTCTTTGTGATGTAATATTGCCCTCGTTTTTTTTCTATTTCGCAGATCCGTAAAACTACTTATTCGGTTTTTAAGAAAGGTTCAAATAAAGTGATATCCTCTGGAAGTTATTCACTCCCTGATTACCCCGATAGACACCAGTGAGTAACACCATTTCTATTGAATTAACAATGTTACAATTGTAGTTTTCTTTTTTTCTTTTTCAATTTTCTGCTCATGTATATTCATGGAAGAGAAACATTGCTGTTACAACATTCGAACAAGACATTCATGTTAATAAAAAATTATGCCTTAACATTTCAGCACTTCAGGAAGATCATTTGTAAAATTTCCAAACAATTTTGAAGAAATTGAAACAAAGTAAGGACTGAGACTTAGACAAAATAACTTTAGTGCGCATGCGCGCTACAATATTGGGTATTACTTGACATGTGAACGATACCTACATGACTGGACGTTGAAACTTAAAAGTTTCATATAGTCTCTGTAAATTTGCAGTTTCAGAGCCTAGCTGCGTAGGCAACATATTCTGAGCCTGTCACATGTACCTATAAATGACTAATATACTCCCTGGTGTGTTATCCGCCCCTAAAGTATAACACCATTAACAACCGAAAAGTTCTTCCTAATACTGCAAGTACTCCACGCGCACTACAATACTGCGTGTATTTGCGGGCAGATGCAGTTTTTTTACTTCACATGATACTTCACATTTCTATACAGCTTTCAATTAACATCCAAGAGACGATACGATCACCTTGATGAGTTTGTCGGTTTCTTAAAGTCCTTGGGAACATTGAAGTTGTATAACGAACAACATCCAGAGGAAGGAGATCAGATTGAACGCATCAAGAAAAGGTGACATATAACAAAAATCTTTAATTCTCCATTTTACGAACACAAAGCAGTAATTACTGATGCACGGTTGTGGGACATGAACAATAGTAACATGTGTGATACAGGTGGCACTAACAGTTACTGTACTATTACTATGTGTTTGAAGTAAAGGAGGTACGGTACCGCTTGATTCCAGTTCACATCTCTCTTTAAATTACGCCAATTCGTCATACCGAGAACGAAGAAAAGCCACGTTCGGGTATCACCATAGGCCTACTTAAATAGTATACAATGACTTCATTTAAGAATCGCGTATTAAAGAACTCTCACTCAATGGTTGCTACAGTAACACGGTAACATGTGTTACAGGTGGCACCAGTAGTTATTGTACTCGCAACGAGTATCGGCTGACTTTTTCTAAGAATCCTGGTGAAATTTGCATGACATTTCTAAATGAACGAAACGACAACTGCAATGGTTTTTAAATTTGGATTGGACAGGGTTCCATCTTCAGTTTAGGAGATATGAAGCTATATCAATACCGCGATAAATGTAAGTGCATGCAGATGTTGATGCATCGCAATTTCGAAGGAAAAAATTGGATGTATACATTTTAAGGAAAGATCACAAAACAAATTCGTCAGTGGTTTGTTATCTGTGACATCACACCTGTTTGCTTCAAGTCCAGACTATGACAGCTTGAAATATTGTTCTATTATATTATCTCGAAAAAAAGGAAAAATGCGAATTGCATTCTAATTTCACTAGGACGTTTAGAATATGTTCCGTTTTCATCAGCCAATAAAAAAGTTTCCTATAACCTATGCTTTAAAACACCAAGCAAATCTGTCGTAGTATGATTTTGTTTTATGTTGTTACTTTACTAAATTTGATCATCTTCTACATATTGTTCGACTATTACCTCTGTGACTAGTTTGAAGAGGTACTTCAAATAATCAATGTCGCCATTTTGTTTTGTTCACAGGCTACGGTTGGCTGTAGCTACCAGTTCTTCAACACAAGAAATATCGCCAGTCGTGTTAAACTGTATGTTTAACTGTTATATGTATAGGAAATAGGCCTGAGTATTACAATATGCATCATTGGAACACAGACAAGAAACAAAAATCAGTAATCCATGTTGGCGAGGCTTAACCGTCCTAATGAATGAACTTAAGGTCTCTCATATCTGGAAATTAGTTTGATGCTTACTCATAATGTTAGCAGAACTGTAGTGCGAGTACCCCATCAGTAACAATTAAATGAGTACGCTTACCAGTAAGTGTTTTAAATACAGGTATACGGGTATTTAGTCTTATTCTAAATTTTCATACAGTCCCGTGTATATACGAGTAAATAATCAAGTTAGAGTACAAATCTATGAGGCCGAGTACAAGTAGCCTATAGGCACCGTACCACACAATTAGAGTAGTGCATGTCCTATCGGAAAATTGTGCTATAGTGGCCTATTGTAGTGAATTTGTTTTGGGCATTTTCTGAGTCATCATCTTTCTTTTTCATTTTTGGATGTTGAAGAGGATGATATAAACTACTGATGGTCTAAAAATCTGGATGATTGAATGTGATTTAAGGTATTTTAGAAAATCCTGGGTGAAAAAAGAAGATTCCACAGCTCTTCAAGCTCAAAATTTAAACGTTAATGGTGGCAAAAGTTGAATGTGCTGTGATAGCCCAAGCCATCAGCTATCATATGGTGGGTAGGACATGTCATTTGAAGACTTCTATCTATGCTCTAGCGGCCTTGGAAAGTGACCTATTGATTGTGTAAGTCGATGGAGCAAATGAATTGTAGTACGACACCTATACTATTATAATACGAGTACAAGTACGAAACCACATGGAATCCCTACAATAATGATATTGAGATATTCTCAATACTATGGTGCCATCGGTGTTACAGTGCAACTTGTGGAAGTATACAATTCTAATTATTCATTTAAAAAAAAATTAAATGGATGTGCACTATGAATTCATACTCTCAGAATCAGGAATTGAAATAAACTCAAATAGTCACTTTATTAATAAAGAAAAAAACACAAATTTTGTTTCCTTCCATCTCTTTTGATTTCAATGCTATCGGCGTACCCAGCAGAGGGGAGCAGTGACACGTGGATGGCAAAGCGGTCAAAAGTCTCGCTCCTGTCTCTCTGTACTACCTCCTCTCCTCTCAACGTGAACCACCATCCACCCACCCCCTCAATGAAATATACGACATTATAAAATAGTGGAGATAAGTAAGGAAATCTGAGTGAGTTAGAGGACTGAACAACATACATCAATTAAAACTTTGGGATATTTCGCTTTATATGGTTGACCTTTACTAATGGACTTTACCCGGTCTGCAAGCCAAAAACTCTGGTTACGCCACCGTTAAGAACATTCCAAGAAAATTTCCATCAAACTCATCTACATACAGTCAGTTAAATCAATCTATATAGACCATGGGATTTCCAATGTATTTCAGTTTGCTAACCATAATTCTTTTACAAATACTTCCTAGTTCCTAGACAGCCTGGCATTGTCTCATTTATCGTTCACCTTTCAACTTTACTATTCTTAACCATTGGCTTAAAATCAGAAGTGGGGGCCACGGCGCTGCCAAGGAAGATCACCGGTTTTTGAAAGTAGGGGAGGACAGGATGTTGTTTCTACCCACAATTTTCCACGGAGAGATGCAATCTATGGCGTTGTTGAATTGAACAGCTGATCCTGTGAATTGGCACCAAAAAATTGCCAATCCATCACACTTTTATTACCATATGATGAGTCTTATAATCCTTAGAATATTTTGAAGAAGGGGGTAACACGGGGTTATCGGTTCTTCGGTGATTTGTACCCCTCACTCCCCCTCTTAGAACTTCGCCCCTGGGTTTGAAGTACGTGTGGTCAGAGAATATCAATTATTAAGTTACTTTTCATTTTACGTTTTGTTACCTACCAGTCTGAGAGAAGTTTCTTCATTGTGATCTCAGAAGTTATAAACGAGCGAAATTTTAGTCGAAAGTATACGAATCAAATGTTAACCAATGAATACCATTAGAAGATTAAAAGTTTAAGTTTGATTACAAGACGCATGCACCTTTTTGAATGAATATATTTTCTTGCGGTATGATCTTCACATCGGTTTCCTATACAGATGACAGTTAAACAACATGCTGACAACGACTCCCATGCTTTCCGGTGTAGATGAAATATCAGCAAACAGAGACAATAACCTGTCGGTGCAAGAAGACAAAAGACATTTCAGTCTGTCAGTGCAATATATAAAGAATATCTCCTTGTGCTGCTTTGTTTTTTTTATCCATTTATCAAAAGTATGTGTTTTAGTAGTGGGTGAATTAATAGATAATGACATATGTCCGATGATCAACTTGCCTAACGAATTATCAGTACGTAGTTCATTAGGCCTATCCGCTTTCTAAATAATTGTGTTCTGCACAAGATGCCATATTGTATCTGAATTTATAAACAAAACGAAAGAGATTTAGATTTTAAACAAGGTAGGACCAAAAAGATTTTTAAAATAAAATATCTCAACGCTTCCTTCTCTCGTCGTTAAGACAAAATAAATACTTGCTTTTTCTTGAATCTCTCAATCTGGTCCCCCTCCTCTGGGAATTGTTGGGTATACTCCTGTAATGTTCCCGTAGACTTCATGAGGCCGACAAATTCCTCAACATTGTCGTACTGTCGCTTAGATGTCACCTGAAAGCTATTCAATGAAAATATTAAAGCAGTTTTTGTATTGTAAATAAAACTTGTCATATATTTTAGTAGTTTTAGTATTGAGAAGTCAATGGGTTTTGTATCGTCTTGCCTATTTTTCACTTTAAACATGATAACTTTCATTCGAGGGTCACAGGGTGGGGGTTGTTGCGAGCCCTACTCCCACTCATAAGATGTGGTTTCGTCACATGTAAATGATATCTAGTTACCTTCTGGTCGATGTCATTAACGGGATAATGATCATAACAAGTTTACTCACTGTTTATCAGTATAGTTTGGGGCTGGATACGTGCCAGAAGTTATCACCTTCTTGGAACCCTCTCGAAAGACCCGACCGCTCACAACGAATATCTACGAAATGAATAAGCGAGAATCATATTGCATGGTTGTTTAAATATACACACTTAGAAAAGTAAGAAAGACACCAGCATGTTTTGGAACTAATTGCGGTAGTTTAAGTAAAAAAAAGAAGAAGAAGAAGGAATCAACGTTGCGCTTATACTTCTAGTATACATGTAAAGCTCACTATGATTCGTGTATCCAGTTACACGCTGCATATAACGTTAGTGCATACAATGCGGACCAATTCTAAGTAACACTGTATAGCTGCAGATCATATTAAATGCCCCATTTTTTTCTCATGTGTTTCTTTGGGAGGGGGGGGGTGCTCAGGAAAAAAAGAGATAGATGTGTTTACTCACTTCTTCGATGAGATCTTGGCATTTCTTGTCAACGCTGTCATTATTGGTAAGGGACTTCAGAAAAAAGCCATCCGCTCTCATCAACATAGTAAGAAGACAACCTCCTGGTTTTAAAACTCGATCAACTTCAGCGAGGAATGGCTCGGGTTGAAAGTAATGGATTGCTGCAGCCGTCGAGACTAGGTCGACGGTGCCATCTTGAAGGAATGATAAGTCTTCGGCGAGATTAACTCTGAAGCAGAACAACAAATTTGAAAGTTACGGGATGAGCCAGTGACCAAAATGATGAATATCCTACTCATGTTCAATCAAGCAATTATAACAAATAGATACCAAAGTAGTACGCGGAAGCCGTACAGCTTAGAAAAGCTATGTATGGCCTGCCTGGAATTTATAAACGAATATTCACATCTGAAATCTACACAAATCATAATGTCGACACGAACGCATAACAAGTTTGCAATTTCATCATTCATGTCTTTTATTGTTCTGCCCATAATTAAGTCGACATACTGTCATGGATCAGCTTACCAGTTTATTGACTCCAAAATGGCTGCACCTCTCAGTCCGAGGCGCCAACGGCTTCGCCAGTTTGCTGTGCCGACCACCTCGATTCATTTTAATGTGCTGCGCATGTCACATAGCCCCATTTTCGCAGGTTGGGCCAGCGAGCCGGTAGCAATGTTCACCCCATTCCACCCTAGACCAGTGATAAAATGACCACTGGGGGTAACTACTTTTCACGGTTTAAGTATCATTTTGACAACTTACCGGTATTCAACATTTTCTTCACTGGTTACTTCAATTGCAACATCGATCTGTGATTTACTGCGATCGATTCCTATCATCTTTGTGAAGAGTGGTGCGAGGACCCTCGTTAGTTGACCGTTACCGCATCCAACGTCTAGGGCAAGTGTACCAGCGTTCTAAGAGAAAATAATGAAGGCAAAATAAAAATAAACTTTCCATCAGGAAGAAATAAGTAGATCATTATGATGGTTCAGTTTCTTGATCTGCGAATGGTTTTCTATAATGATGTGGTAAAAGGAAGGCGGAATGATTGGCTATTTCAGTGTATATTTGAAAAGCAATGCACTTGAACGGTTTAGTAATAATTTATCACGGTTTTGGGACATTTTTAATCTGTGTCAATTGGTCGAATCTGGAATTTCATTGACTCAAAAGTAGGCCTTCTTTCAGTGTTGCTTACGATCTTGCAACATAATGTCCTTAATTAATAAATAAATTAATGCTATTATTAATATTATATGTATTCTCAGAAATTCATATTACCACAACCAAGACACAGTGGCGGATCTATGTTTTTTTGGAAGAGGTGTATGAGGGAAGGTTGTGGGGAACTGCGTAAAACCGTGGATTTCTCCTAGATAAAAAAAACCCACCTCACTTTAATCGGCCAGGGCTCGAGTCCACGCCCACTGAGATGTTGGTTTCATTGCTTCTAACGAAACCGCCTTCATCTACTTGAGCATCATTCGAAGATCGTTGCAAGTAGTCTTAATGCGCTGAGTTGTGTTCATTATGTTTTAGCTTTTGATCAAGTCACATTTTATCTTCAGCGGATCAAGCAACACTGATGATAGGAGGATTTATTTCTATCTCAAAACGTAATATAAAAAGGAAGAAACCCAATGAATAGACCTTATATAGAAACATTCATACCTGTGGAAGTGTACGTGTTATTCCCATGAACGATGCCACCTCTTTTTCCAGTCCTAAACCGATATAGTTTGGACGATAATCTTGATAATTTCTTGACACTTCAGCATCTTCAAATAGTTGGTCTCCCATTTTCTTGGTTACCTCCAAAATTTGTGAAAAGAGATGGCAAGAACCAAGCGATTTCGACAGTATTTCTTATAACTATTGGACCAAACGATGAATGTCTTTCATATTGAACTTGATTGAAAGTCATTTGTGCAATCCCAGTTTCTACCGCCGTATTTGCTGTTAGCTTAAATACACAGCACACAGTACACTTCTAAATTTACACCAAACGCGTCATTGTGTGATTTAAATTCACTACAAACTTTGATATATGTGGAAAACCCACCCGCATTTCATAAATATATTCCGAGGCAAGATGGAAATATCATCAGTGTAATCCATACGGTTCGGTAAACATATTTTTCGTAAAAACGGTTGAAGGGTAAACAGGCTTTGAATGGTACGGTTCGTGAAAAACAGTATAGGTTAAGTTAACGGTATGAAACTTAAACTGTTGTGTGTGAAATGCCTAGATCACGTGCAGTGGTCTTATGCGACAAAGCTCGGTATCCTGTATTTTGTTAAATGGTTAAATGAAGTCAACCAGAGCATTCGGGCATCTATGATTTCAACAGTCTAGTAGCGTTTATCAGTAAAATAAAGTATATGATTTACGAAATAGAAGTCACAAGAATTTTGAAGCTCCAATAGTAAGACTAAAATCTGCTTTAAATGGATATTCTGCTGGCATAACATGTAAACCTTTAAAAAAGGAAAAGAATGTTTCATATTGTTGAATGAAACCCTAACTTGTCCCTGACTCGAGAGGGTTGATGGAATAAAGCCTAACCTATTTTGATTGATTAAACCCTCTCTTACTCCAGAAGGTAGATCATACGAGGGCAACTGTTTTTCGAAACCTTAATTTCCTGATATAAACTTGTCGTTGCTTTCATGAAGCTTACATTGTGGTATGTTTGTCCTTACTGTCAATGTTACCTGTGGTGAAATTTCATCGAAATGGATTTCTTATGAAGAAACACTATTTACGTCGGTGGATAAACCATTGAATATTGAACAGAACCCCAAACATTTTCAGCTCAATGATTGCCCGGCTTAGAACACTATTCAGATAAGTACTATTTGCCAGATGCAGTTATAAAACAACACTAACTTTAAAGAGTTCATTTCTTCGCGATAAGAAACGCTAAGAGTTGGGGTGGGCATCCTACGGCCCGCGGGGCATATGCGGCCCGCCAGTGATTTTTTGGCGGCCCGTGAGATGTCTCAAGCAAAAGGGAAAAAACAATCTATTTACATCATCACAAAAAAACGAGCTAGCTGCTTAGAATTTATCGGCACTATAATGATGATGTTAGGGATAGGCCTATTATCACCATTAATAATCAACTGTACGGTATTGACATTACGTTTTTGTGAATACAGATTAAGTTCACAAAGCTATTGCTTGAAAGTCCTAGGAATCAAAGGTTTGAAATCAACAGCAGGTCGTTGGTTAGTTGCGGCCCAGTCAATTTTTCACTCCTTATATCTGGCCCATTCATTAAACAAGGTTAACCACCCCTGCCTAAGGGGGAAGCAGTTTTGACTTTTAGGTGCAGAAACGTAAGGTGGCGACAATTTGTCCGAATCAAAGTATAACTTCAACCACCCAACAGCCAGAAGATCCTACTCCAACTTACTTATGTGATTATACCAAGAACCACAATGTGAGAAAGTACTGACGGCTTTAATGAGGAGTTTCATGTGAATTCCATTGATAAAAATGATACCAGTTAGCACTGAATTATACATTTTACATTGATATCTTGTCAAAGAGAAAAAATGGAGTTATAAGTATACGCACGACCAAAATTCATTGACGCAGCTAGGGTTTCAATGGACCCAGTAAAAGAGGAAGAGGGGGGAGGGGGGGGGCTTCCACCGTTACTTCATCTAACAGCAGATGAATGCAGATTAATGCCTACACAAGCATTAATAAGCACAATTAGGCAAAAGTATTCTAAATTATATGAAACCATATGTCGACTAACAACCATGACGAAGAATAAAGAGGGGTGAGTGTTTCCAATAATAGTTTTGTTTACGCAGAGCGGGAAATCAACAAAATGGAAAATCAATTTATCAATTTTATTTTGGTAATTGAATATGCATTCATGACAAAGGTTCGTTTCAATTCAGACATTACTGATTCAGTTTGCGAGATCATCGCTATATCCGCCGATACTCAGTAACTACTGGTGCCACATGTAACACATGTTACCGTGTTACAAAAACAAAGCAGTAATTACTGATGCACGGTTGTGGGACATGAACAGTAGTAACATGTGTTACACAGGTGGCACTAACAGTTACTGTGCTATAGCTATGTGTTTGAAGTAAAGGAGGTACGGTACCGCTTGATTCCAGTTTAAATCTCTCTTTAAATTACGCCAATTCGACATACCGAGAATGAAGAAAGGCCATGTTCAGGTATATCCATAGGCCAACTTATAGTTTAAAACGACTAGTAGATACGACTTCATTTTAGAATCGCGTATTAATGAACTCGCACTCAATGGTTGGTACAGCAACTACTGTTCATGTCCCACAACCGTGCATCAGTAGTTACTACTTTGTGTTCGTAACATGTGTAAATGATCAGAAATTACTGTACCAGCTATGAGTATCGGGGGGCTCTATGCACGGTATACAAGAATGAAAATATCTGGCATTGCGTCAAAGCAGTGCATGGTCAGTTAAATTATTTGTCAAAATAGTAGGGGGAAAACAGTTGTAAGTGAAATAAGGAGGCGTAGGCACGTTGGAACTCATTCATTTATTGAATGCAATAACACTACTGGCAGTTGATATCCAACGGATCACAATGTCGGAACTAACCCCTTAGCTGACCCCTGGACATTTGGGATATTTGCTCAATGACCCGTCAATTTCAAACTCTGATAAAATTGCAAAGTGTCCTCCACCGCTGTCTATGTACTATCATATAATAATATATTTACTATTAAGTTTTTATATTACGTCGACAACGTATAATTACAACCCTGTGATTTACAATACGGAACACTGAGATAATATAGAAATAGGTTGGTATGAGTCAGATTTGACGACCTGTTTTATTACACGGGTTAAATTTTTATGTAAAAGGAGTCAAACTTGGAATTAAACCTTCCTTTATTCGTGTTATTCGTGAATAACAGTTTAAGACGGACCTCACAGTGAACCTGTCATGAAATTAACTCATATATTAGAAGATAAGGCCAGTTTGAATGTCAAAAAGTTGAAAGCAACTCTCTATATACATTTATAAATATTTTCTTAGATTTTCGAAGTAAGGCTTGATAATAAATAAAACAAATATTTAAAGAATCATATCAATCATTTTTTTCCCTTCCAAATCAGTTTTTTATTTCCTTTCATGCAATGCGTGCAAATTAAACACAATTAAACAGTACAAATTATAAATATGCCCTACTGCATCTATAAGGATTATAATTTTGTATCCATTTTTTTTTACAACCTTGATTCCGATTCACTTGTTCATGTTTTTGGTGAATTCAACATTTGGTATCATGTCATTAATAGTTTAAACGTTGTTTACAAGACGCATGCAAATTGTCAAACACCAACAGTTTCATTAAAAACAAACATAGCACTATTCTCATCTATGCACGTGCATGGCTTTTTCAAAACACTGCATCCCAGAACGTATAATCTTCACATCGGTTTCTTATACAGATAGCAGTTATGAAGCAAGCTTAAAACCACAGGTGTGCTTTCTGGTGTTGACGAAGTATCAGCCAAAATAGACAACAACCTATCGGTTCAAGAAAAAAGACATTTCAGTAAGTCGTTGGAAGTTAGAAATGATATCTACTTGTGTTACTTTGATTTCCAATCCATTTATTAAAACGTGTGTTGTATTAGTGGTTGAATTGATAGATGATGACATCTTTCCGATGATCTACTTGCCTAACGAATTATCAGTATATAGTTCATTAGGCCTATCCACTTCCTAAATAATTTGTCCTGCACAAAAAGCCATATTGTATCTGAATTTATAAACAATACGAGTCGTTGGAAGTTAGCAAGGAAAAGTCTGATTGATGTCAATGTCAGTTATTCAAATCTGCTGTTTTCCTAGTCGATGACTTAATGAATAGATTACTGGCACCAGTCGATATCAACAAATTATCAGTATCTTATTTATAATGCCTCTCCACTTAATAATACACAATACTGTATCGTATCGGAACTTTAAAAAATGGAAACTTGAAGAGAGTGTGGGACAACGTAATTGTTAGGTTAAAACAGAATAAATAAGTAGACAAATAGAAAAAGACTATTATAAAAGATGTAAGAATATATTTGCCTTTTCTTCAATCTGTCAACCTGGTCTCCCTCCTCCGGGAATTGCTTGTTATACTCCTGCAATGTTTCCGAGGAGTTCAAGAAACCAACAAATCCGTCAATATTGTCGTACTGCCGCTTAGAAGTCACCTGGAAGCTGTAGAAAGGGTCGGGATATGATAATATGTAAGCTACAAAATACTCACTACTGAAATACTCCCGTCCATGCATGATATCTGCAATATACAGTGGCGTAGGAAGGTACTTCTGAGTGGGGAGGGGGCTGAAGACTGATGGCCGGCCTGGGGGAGGGGTCTAAGGGGGAGGGGTGTCTCCTCCCCTTTGGAATTTTTTTGCATTTCCAGGTGGCCTCAGATGCAATTTGGTGCAATATAGCACACTTCACACTTTATCATTTATTGAGAAATGAAAAAGGGGTTTTCTGACTTGCGAAGCGGGGGGAGGGGGGTCGGAATGATACTTCCGCCCCCCATATTTTTCACTGGGGGGCTGGAACCCCCTCCCAGCCCCCCGGTTCCTATGCCCTTGGCAATATATGAAAAGAGATATAAAAATAAAGGAAAGCAACTATGGTGAAACAAAAATTATTGTGAAGTTATACATATCATGGATTTAGCTGTTCCGGTTGTGCCTGAATTTTTTGCCTTGTTTCAATTTGATAACGCAAAGGGTGATCAATACCTTGTTTTCCCTTTGGGATGTAATGAAGCTCACCTAATACGCGTCCACATAATAGAATGTGTGGGGAATCAATGTCGAGGGAAGCGAAACAGGTAACGTTGATTGTTTACAATCAATTAGTTAGTTATAGCTTTACTGTACGTCCGTCCTTACACTCACTGTGGTCTGTGTTTGTGTGGAAGAAGTGCAAGTCTGAATCATGGATCCAGAGTCTCGAAATCCCACGAGCGTTCGCACAACAATCTTGATCACGGTGGTTCCATGATCCTCTCCCACCACCCTCACCGGAAAGGGAGATTACCGTTGCGGAGTTTGATCATTACCATACCTTTACCCTGACTTTTCTTGTTTGAAATACAGCGGTAAATAAGGATTACATCGGAAAGTTCGAATATTCCAAAAGAACACAAACGACTTCTTGCTATCCACATACAAGAGTACATCCGTCTTCTAATAGAATACCCCATGACCAGCCGATTCGCACAGAGATTACAGGAACGACTGTAAATCCCAAGGATTTGTACCACAGTTAATGCTGGATTGTGCTGACAAATCTGATAATTCGGTTACTGAACTGATGTGTAATCCCAACAAATCCAAGCAAATCCCAATAACTTGATTTGTTGGAATTACACATATCCTCAGTAATTGCTGTAATCATAATAGCACATGCTACTGACTTATAGCACGATCCAGTTTTCAATTTGGTGCAAAACTTTAAGATTTACAGTCATTAACTGTGTTCGCTGTGTGTATCGGGTGCGATGACGGTAAAAGGCTGATAACAATATCCATCCTATACTCTCAGATGTGTAGCTTTTATGCTAGCCTATCGGTGTATAGGTATAGCATACTACCCGCAACTCTATGTGTTACTCACGAGTATCTATCGGGATAGTCTGGGGCTGTATACATCCCTGCGGATAATACCTTCTTGGTTTCGTCTCGCACAATACTCAAACTTACATCCACGAACTACGAAAAGGAGTATACAAATTAGGAATCATATCACAAAGTGAGCTATAAATGATTTGCCCGCACTTTCCTTTTTACTAATATTGTGCACTCACTCACTCCATCTTCCCCCCTCCACCACCCCACCCTCCCGCATCCCTCTCCAAGAAAAAGAAAGCAATCATGCAAGTGCCTTTATTTGAATTCCAAGAAGCGATAATTCAGTTCTTAAACAGTTACAGTGAAAATGCCTCAGAATTTTGTGAGTTTCACTGACATTGGAAACATGAGCCTGCATTAACAAACTTATCTTCATAAATCGGTACTATACTTTCTACACACTTTCTTTCTTCTATACTTACTACACGAGGCTAAGAAAGTGTTCAGCGAATTATACAGAATTGTGTAATACTTGTAGCAAACGGCTGCCCCACCCAGCCTATATCTTTATGATTGGGCGTCAATCATTAGGGGGGGGACACAAAATCAAAATCAAATCCCCCACCCACTCAGGTTTAGTGACTTCCTTGCGCTAGCCGTACCAGGCTCTTAGTGACTCGTGTATCTCATAAAATGACCACAAACATTGTGCTTTGAGATTAGTAGTTATTAATGTTTCATTGACATCTACTCAATCCCCTGATGAAAAATAGTGCTTTTCAACTGTGTTCAAATAAGAATTACGGATTTCATTTCTACCATAAATTAAATGAGGAACCGCGCTCATATACCGCTGAGACAGTTCCAAAAACTTCATAGTATGTTGCATTTCACGTACAAGTAATATAACAATATATGCGATATGTCAATTGTGTAGTGCATGCAGTTTTGATTAGCAATGCCACTCATGATAGTTTTTGATATAATTACATATTTCATAGGAGTTTTGTGACAGATACATATATGGTGCTAAGCCCGGGTGCTAAGTTGCTAGTCATGTTGTTGTTATAACCATGCTACGCAAGTTATACCTCAAGTACTATTTTTTCCCTTTTTATGGTTAAAGTTTATTTCGTAATACAAGTCTTGTCGGATGTGACTCGTGATGAAATATATTTATAACTGACATAGCATTTCAGGGTCCAAACAAAAGCAAACTTGAAGATTTCTAGATGTTCTCCGCCCTGGACCCCCGCCGGGGCTTCAGACCTGGACCCAACCAGGGGCCCCTGGACCCCATCCAATAAAGGATTTGCGCCAAAGCGCTGCTGTGTGCGCTACGGGCACACGCCTTCAGTTTTATCCACGTTCAGTCATTTATGCCCCCCCCCTTACTTTTCAATTTGGCTTGACGCCCCTGTTTCAGAACCATCGTACCATGCAGTACTATCGATGACTCATCAGTAGCTTCTCATATAGACCAGTTGGCATTTATCACATTCTTATGCAGCCTATACGATGTTTGCATTTGTTTCTTGTCACATTCCCGAAACCGTTATGAAGTTATCATGTGGAACGAGCTGGATGGTGGAAGTAATGGTAGAATGGATCAACGTTGAGCTTATAGTTTGTAGTATATGCTTATGTCTCTTTAATGCATGTATGGTAAGTACACTGTTGTGTGCATGTAGTGATCTATAGTATACATAATGGAGGATCAATGCTGAATCTACTCTATGATTTAGTTCAGGTAAAATGTACCAATAATAAGATCAGGAAAAGGACGAATGTCGGAGTGGGTCGTGAACGAGAAAAAGACAATTCAGTATATGTAGCTTGGTATACTCACTTCATTCATGAGATCTTGGCACTTCTTGTTAACGCTGTCATTATTGGTTAGAGTCTTCAGATAAAAGCCATCCGCTCTCATCAACACAGTCAGAAGACAACCTCCTGGTTTTAAAACTCGATCAACTTCAGCGAGGAATGGCTCGGGCTGAAAGTAATGGATTGCTGCAGCCGTCGAAACCAAGTCAACGGAGCCATCTTGAAGGAAAGATAAATCCTCAGCTAGGTTAACCCTAAAAAAGAAACAGTTATAGTAATATGTCATTGACTGAATAAGACATATGCTAACGATGATCACTTATGTTCGATTACTAAAGAAAGGAATCCTAACTAGTAGTTATTAGAACCTGTACAGCTCAATCTTAGAAAGGATGCATATGTATGACGAAGTTTAATGCTTAAATTTACCGACACTGCAGCAGAACCGACAAAAACGCAAGATTTTCAATTTGTCATTCATAACTTTTGTTCCATTTCAACCTTTAATTGGGTTAACCAACATGAGAGGCGGTTTGGACTATACTCGGCTAACGGACTCCGAACGGGTGAAACGCTGGCTCCGAGGCGCCGCCACGTTGAAGATGCATGCCGAACGCGCCGAGTTTCCTCTTTAGTCACGACAGCAACTATTTTATTGCGAGGCTCCGCGTTTGTTTCAAGGCGGCCCATCGCTTGTTTCGATGCCACGCAGCGTCCAATCCATTTGTATCACTAAGGCAGTATAGCAATTAATCCTCCAATCCATCGCTGCGCAAATTAAAACCTGACTACCGAATAACTTTCACTATCACCTTGACAACTTACCTGTATTCGATATTTTTCTCCGTGGTTACTTCATTTGCTACATCGATCTGTGATTTACTGCGATCAATTCCTATCATCTTTGTAAAAAGCGGTGCGAGAACTTTCGTTAGTTGACCATTACCGCATCCAATGTCTAGCCCAACTGAATCAACATTCTAGCCAATAACGAAGGCAAAATATTAAGGGAAATGGTCAGTACGAAATCAAACAGAATATTAATATCGTTAAATGTATATATATATATATATATATATATATATATATATATATATATATATATATATATATATAGATATATGTTCTGTTGGCTTTTGTTTGTGGTATTAATAATATTGTATTTATTCCACTAATTCATGCAACCACAAGCTAGGTAGTAGCGGAACATGGCTTTTTTCGAAGAGGGGATGGGAGGGGAGGGGGTGATGTTGCAACTATCGGTAGATACCGAAAATATTTCCAAAGTTAAATACATACCAAAAGTCATCGTTGAAACGTGAGACATGTCAACTAATAACTCTATTATAAGATCAACATTATAGGTATGTTTTCAGTCAAAATAAAATCAGAAGGGGTACAGGGCTCTCTCTCCTACCCCCTACCCCAGATGTGCCCCTCTCTTGGAGCAATTGCTCTATAAGACACACTCACGGTTTTAATTTGATTGTATTGAATTATACCTATATTTAGATACAGGCCTAATTACGTCTTTAACTTCAGACATAAGCTTTCATGAACAACGTGGTAAAAACCACATTAATAGAACGATAATTGGAATATTATCTCCATACTGAAATACTGCTGCCTTAATCTGTTAATGAAACATACTAATTAGTGTCAAAATGTATTACTTCATGTAAATTTCAGTCGTAAGGACTGCGTGCCTATACATCAGGGGTGGGCAACCTACGGCCCGCGGGCCACATGCGGCCCGCCAGTGATTTTTTTTTTTGCGGCCCGTGAGATGTCTCAAGAAAAAGAAAAAAATCAATCTATTTTACTTCATCACAAAAACGAGCTAGTTGCTTAGAAGTTTTCTGCACTAATGATGCTGTCAGGTAGGCCTATTATCCCTATTAATTATTAACTGTACTGTATTGACATTATGTTTTTGTGAATACAGATTCAGTACACACACCTATTGCTTGAAAGTCCTCGGAATCAAATATTTGAAATCAACAGCAGGTCGTTGGTTAGGTGCGGCCCAGTCAATTTTTCCCTCCTTATATCTGGCCCATATATTCAAAAAGGTTGCCCAACCCTTCCTGTTATACATGCATGGTACATGTATGCTTACCTGTGAACGTTGATTTCTTAGTCCCATGAACGATGCCACCTCTTTTTCGAGTCCCAAACCGATATAGTTTGGACGGAAATCTTGATAACTTCTCGCCGTTTCAACATCTTCGAAAAGACGGTCACCCATTTCTTAGTGAGATGATAACCCAAATGGGAATAACTTAGTTCGGGTGAAAGTCACACGGCTAAGGCACTCCTAAACTCATATAATTACACCGTATATGTCTGTAAATTAGCAATCATATGGTCGGTCAGTTAGTTTACATCGCACTATATACCAATGGCACTAGCACGTCATATTGTACCCTTCTTAATGTTACGCCAAACGCTGCATTCTACAAGGCCTAAGTTTTTATATATAATTTTTTTTTTTGGTCATCTTTAATGAGGGTAGTCCTGCTTAGTGTAGAAGCATTGCTTTCAGAGGAGCGGCCCTCAATACAAAATACATATACAATAATATGAAGTAGAAAGACGATAAACATCCAAAAGCACAAAAAAGGACGGCAAAAAGATAGACAAACAAATATCAGACGTCTAAACAAAATACATAAGTTTGTCATATTGCGTTTAAAAATATTAATATTTGGCAAGCATTTCAAATAACTGCTATGCGGGGTGTAAATACATTTTGACATAGTCACGGTGAAAACTCTTATTTCATATATCTTTGAAGAGGGCAGTGTTGAAGAGGGCAGTGGTGAGTTAACATAATAGGATGGACAGGTCAGGTGTAGGTAAACAAGGATTGACCGGCGTTAGATGAACCGGAGTAATATCATGGTAATATTAATTCTTAACATTGTATGTAAAAGTATAAAGTACACACGGCCGCCTACAGTTTGTTTTTAACCACCAACGGTATTGTCACGTAATGTGAAAATGTTGCTTAAAGTCTGCTAAGATTTTCTTGGTTACCTCCAAAATTTGTGAAAAGAGATGGCAAGAACCAAGCGAGTTCGACAGAATTTCTTATAACTATTGGACCAAACGATGAATGTCTTTCATATTGAACTTGATTTAAAGTCATTTGTGTAATCCCAGTTTCTACCGCCGTATTTGCTGTTGGTTTAAATACACAGCACACAGTACACTTCTAAATTTTCACCAAACGCGCCATTGTGTGATTTAAATTCACTACAAACTTTGATTTATGTGGAAAACCCACCCGCATTTCATAAATATATTCCGAGGCAAGATGGAAATATCATCTGTCCAATCTATACGGTTCGGTAAACATATTTTTCGTAAAAACGGTTGAAGGTTAAACAGGCTTTGAATGGTACGGTTCGTGAAAAACAGTATAGGTTAAGTTAATGGCATAAAACTGAAACTGTTGTGTGTGAAATGCCAAGATCACGTGCAGTGGTCTTATGCGACAAAGATTGGTATCCTGTATTTTGTTAAATGAAGTGAACCAGAACATGCGGGCATCTACAGTTCAACAGTCTAGTAGCGTATATCAGTAAAATAAAGTATACGAGTTAAGAATTTTGGTCGCTAGCTCGATAACTACTATTGTTTTTCTAGTGTCCTGTTTATACTATACCACTTTGTTCTATTGTTCTTATGTATAGACGAAATAAATGAAATGAAGAACAAGAAGTCACATGAACGTTGAAGCTTTATCTGCTTTAAGGGATATTCTGCTGGCATAACATGTAAACCTTACTTTAAAAAAGAATAAGAATATTTCATATTGTTGGTTGAAGCCCTTACTTGTCCCTAACTCGGGAGATGGTTGATGGAATTTAGCCTAACCTATATTGATTGATTAAACCCTCTCTTACTCTACAAGGTAGATCATACGAGGGAACTGTTTTTCTAAACCTTTAGTTCCTGATATGAACTTGTCGTTGCTTTTATTTTTCATGAAACTTACATTGTGGTATGTTTGTTCTTACTGTCAATGTTACCTGTGGTTGAAATTTCATCGAAATGGAATTCTTAGGAAGAAACACTATTTACGTCGGTGGATAAACCATTGAATATTGAACAGAAAACCCCCAAAATTTTCAGCTCAATGATTGCCCGGCTTATAACACTATTCAGATAAGTACTATTTGCCAGATGCAGTTATAAAACAACACTAACTTTAAAGAGTTCATTTCTTCGCGATAAGAAACGCTAAGAGTTGGGGTGGGCATCCTACGACCCGCAGGGCACATGCGGCCCGCCAGTGATTTTTTGGCGGCCCGTGAGATGTCTTAAGCAAAAGGAAAAAAAGCAATCTATCTACATCATCACAAAAAAACGAGCTAGCTGCTTAGAATTTATCGGCACTATAATGATGATGTTAGGTAGGCCTATTATCACCATTAATAATCAACTGTACGGTATTGACATTATGTTTTTGTGAATACAGATTAAGTTCACAAAGCTATTGCTTGAAAGTCCTCGGAATCAAAGGTTTGAAATCAACAGCAGGTCGTTGGTTAGGTGCGGCCCAGTCAATTTTTCACTCATTATATCTGGCCCATTCATTAAACAAGGTCAACCACCCCTGCCTAAGAGGGAAGCAGTTTTGACTTTTAGGTGCAGAAACGTAAGGTGGCGGCATTTTTTTCCGAATCAAAGTATAACTTCAACCACCCAACAACCAGAAGATCCTTTAATTTAAAAGTCTCGATAAGAGCAGGACCTTGCGTACTAAACATCCAACTTACTTATGTGATTATACCAAGAACCACAATGTGAGAAAGTACTGACGGCTTTAATGAGGAGTTTCATGTGAATTCCATTGATAAAAATGATACCAGTTAGCACTGAATTATACATTGATATCTTGTCAAAAAGACAAAATGGATTTATTAGTACGCACCACCAGAATTCATCGACGCAGCTAGGGTTTCGAGGGACCCTGCTAAAGAGTGAGAGATGGGAGGGGGGCCTTCCACCGTTACTTCAGATTAATGCATAAACAAACATTAATAAGCATAAGTTATATGAAACCATATATCGACTAAAAACCATGACGAAGAAAAAAGGGGTGAGTGTTTGTAATAATAGTTTTTGTTTCGCAGAGAGGGAAATCGACAAAATGGAAAATCAATGTACCAATTGTATTTTGTTAATTGAATATGCATTTATGACAAAGGTTCGTTTCAATTCAGACATTACTGATTCAGTCTGCGAGATCATCGCTATATACGCCGATACTCAGTAACTACTGGTACAACCTGTAACACATGTTACCGTGTTACACACACAAAGCAGTAATTACTGATGCACGGTTGTGGGACATGAACAGTAGTAACATGTGTTACACAGGTGGCACTAACAGTTACTGTACTATAGCTGTGTGTTTGAAGTAAAGTAGGTACGGTACCGCCTGATTCCAGTTCACATCTCTCTTTAAATTACGCCAATTCGTCATACCGAGAATGAAGAAAGGCCATGTTCAGGTATATCCATAGGCCTATACTTATAGTATAAAACGACTAGATACGACTTCATTTTAGAATCGCGTATTTATGAACTCACACACAATGGTTGGTACAGCAACTACTGTTCATGTCCCACAACCGTGCATCAGTAGTTACTACTTTGTATTCGTAACATGTGTTACAGGACATGAACAGAAATTACTGTACCAGCTATAAGTATCGGTGGGGGGGGGGGGGGGGCTCTATGCACGGTACAAGAATGAAAATATCTGGCATTGCGTCAAAGCAGTGCATGGTCAGTTAAATTATTTGTCAAAATAGTAGGGGAAAAACAGTTGTAAGTGAAATAAGGAGGCGTAGGCACGTTGGAACTCATTCATTTATTGAATGCAATAACACTACTGGCAGTTGATATCCAACGGATCACAAAGTCGGAACTAACCCCTTAGCTGACCCCTGGACATTTGGGATATTTGCTCAATGACCCGTCAATTTCAAACTCTGATAAAATTGCAAAGTGTCCTCCACCGCGCTGTCTATATACTATCATATAATAATATATTTACTATTAAGTTTTTATATTACGCCGACAACGTATAATTACAACCCTGTGATTTACAATACGGAACACTGAGATAATATAGAAATAGGTTGGTATGAGTCAGATATGACGACCTGATTTATAACACGTTTTAAAATTTCTTTAAAAGGAGTCAAACTGTGAATTAATCCTTCCTTTATTCCTGTTATTCGGGAATACCAGTTACAGACGGACCTCACAGCGAACCTGTTACGAAATTAACTCATATATGAGAAGATAAGGCCAGTTTATATGTCAACAAGTTTAAAGCAACTCTATATCTCTACAAATTTATGAATATTTTCTTCGACTTTCGAAGTAAGGCTTCATAATAAATAAAACAGAATTCCAAGAATCATATCAATTCAAATTATGGTTTTGTTCCAAATTAATTTTTTATTTCCTTTCATGCAATGCGTGCAAATTAAACACAATGAACAGTAAAAAATGATAAATATGCCCTACTGCATCTATAAGGATTATCATTTTGTATCCATTTTTTTTTCAAACCTTGAATCCGATTCACTTTTTCATGCTTTTAGTGAATTCAACATTTGGTATGATGTCATTAATAGTTTAAACGTTGTTTACAAGACGCATGCAAATTGTCTAACACCAACAGTTTCATTAAAAACAAACGTATAGCACTATTCTCATCTATGTACGTGCATGGCATTTTCAAAATCACTGCATTCCAGAACGTATAATCTTCACATCGGTTTCTTATACAGACAGCAGTTATGAAGCAAGCTTAAAACCACAGGTGTGCTTTCTGGTGTTGACGAAGCATCAGCCAAAATAGACAACAACCTATCGGTTCAAGAAACAAAAACATTTCAGTAAGTCGTTGGAAGTTATCAAGGATATCTACTTGTGCTGCTTTGATTTCCAATCCATTTATTAAAACGTGTGCTGTATTAGTGGTTGAATTGATAGATGATGACATCTTTCCGATGATCTACTTGCCTAACGAATTATCAGTATATAGTTCATTAGGCCTATCCACTTCCTAAATAATTTTTCCTGCACAAAAAGCCATATTGTATCTGAATTTATAAACAATACGAGTCGTTGGAAGTTAGCAAGGAAAAGTCCTTATGCTATGATTTCAATGTCAGTTATTCAAAGCTGCTGTTTTCCTAGTCGATGACTTAATGAATAGATTACTGGCACCAGTCGATATCAACAAATTATCAGTATCTTATTTATAATGCCTCTCCACTTAATAACACACAAATACTGTATCGTATCGGAACTTTAAAAAATGGAAACTTGAAGAGAGTGTGGGACAACGTAATTGTTAGGTTAAGCCAGAATAGATAAGTAGACAAATAGAAAAAGACTATTATAAAAGATGTAAGAATATATTTGCCTTTTCTTCAATCTGTCAACCTGGTCTCCCTCCTCCGGGAATTGCTTGTTATACTCCTGCAATGTTCCCGAGGAGTTCAAGAAACCAACAAATCCGTCAATATTGTCGTACTGCCGCTTAGAAGTCACCTGGAAGCTATAGAAAGGGTCGGGATATGATAACATGTAAGCTACAAAATACTCACTAATGAAATACTCCCGTCCATGCATGATATCTGCAATATACAGTGGCGTAGGAAGGTACTTCTGAGTGGGGGGGGGGGGCTGAAGACTGATGGCCGGCCTGGGGGAGGGTTCTAAGAGGGAGGGGTGTCTCCTCCCCTTTGGAAATTTTTTGCATTTCCAGGTGGCCTCAGATGCAATTTGGTGCAATATTGCACACTTCACACTTTATCATTTATTGAGAAATGAAAAAGGGGTTTTCTGACTTGCGAAGCGGGGGGGGGGCGGAATGATACTTCCGCCCCCCATATTTTTCACTGGGGCTGGAACCCCCTCCCCCTCCCAGCCCCCCGGTTCCTACGCCCTTGGCAATATATGAAAAGAGATATAAAAATAAAGGAAAGCAACTATGGTGAAACAAAAAATTATTGTGAAGTTATACATATCATGGATTTAGCTGTTCCGGTTGTGCCTGAATTTTTTGCCTTGTTTCAATTTGATAACGCAAAGGGTGATCAATACCTTGTTTTCCCTTTGGGATGTAATGAAGCTCACCTAATAAGCGTCCACATAATAGAATGTGTGAGGAATCAATGTCGAGGGAAGCGAAACAGGTAACGTTGATTGTTTACAATCAATTAGTTGGTTATAGCTTTACTGTACGTCCGTCCTTACACTCACTGTGGTCTGCAGTGTTTGTGTGGAAGAAGTGCAAGTCTGAATCATGGATCCAGAGTCTCGAAATCCCACGAGCGTTCGCACAACAATCTTGATCACGGTGGTTCCATGATCCTCTCCCACCACCCTCACCGGAAAGGGAGATTACCGTTGCGGAGTTTGATCATTACTATACTTTTACCCGGACTTTTCTTGTTTGAAATACAGCGGTATATAAGGATTACATCGGAAAGTTTGAATATTCCAAAAGATCACAAACGACTTCTTGTTATCCACATACAAGAGTACAGCCGTCTTCTAATAGAATACCCCATGACCAGCCGATTCGCACAGAGATTACAGGAACGACTGTACATCCCAAGGATTTGTACCACAGTTAATGCTGGATTGTGCTGACAAATCTGATAATTCGGTTACTGAACTGATGTGTAATCCCAACAAATCCCAGCAAATCCCCATAACTTGATTTGTTGGAATTACACATATCCTCAGTAATTACTGTAATCATAATAGCACATGCTACTGACTTATAGCACGATCCAGTTTTCAATTTGGTGCAAAACTTTAAGATTTACAGTTATTAACTGTGTTCGCTGTGTGTATCGGGTGTGATGACGGTAAAAGGCTGATAACAATATCCATCCTATACTCTCAGATGTTTAACTTTTATGCTAGCCTATCGGTGTATAGGTATAGCATACTATACCTGCAACTCCATGTGTTACTCACGAGTATCTATCGGGATAGTCTGGGGCTGTATACATCCCTGCGGATAACACCTTCTTGGTTTCTTCTCGCAAAATACACAAACTTAGATCCATATACTACGAAAAGAAGTATAAAAATTAGGAATCATATCACATCTGAACCACAAAGTGAGCTATAAATGATTCACACGCACTTTTCACTTTTACTAATATTGTGCACTCACTCACTCACTCCCTCCCTCCCACCCCCCCCCCCGCCCTCCCGCGCCCCTCTTCAATAAAAAGAAAGCAATCGTGCAAGTGCCTTTATTTGAATTCCAAAAAGCGATAACTCAGTTCTTAAACAATTACAGTGAAAATGCCAGTCAGAATTTTGTGAGTTTCATTGACATTTTTCATGTATTGGAAACATGAGCCTGCAATAACGAAATTTATCTTCATAAATCGGTACTATACTTTCTACATACTTTCTTTCTTCTATACTTACTACACGAGGCTAACAAAGTGTTCATCGAATTATACAGAATTGTGTAATACTTGTAGCAAACGGCTGCCCACCCAGCCTATATCTGTATGACTGGGCGTCAATCATTGGGGGACAGGGGGACACGTCCCCTCCACTCTCTGAATGGGAGGGGGCACGAAATCAAATCCCCCCACCCACTCAGGTTGAGTGACTGGGCTGACTGGTGCTAGGCCTATATAACAGGCCCATAGGGAATCGTGTATCTCATAAAAGGAGCGCAAACATTATGCTTTTAGATTAGCAGTTATTAATGTTTCATTGACATCTGCTCAATCCCCTGATGAAAAATAGTACTTTTCAACTGTGTTGAAATAAGAATTACGGATTTCATTTCTACCATAAATTAAATGAGGAACCGCGCTCATATACCGCTGAGACAGTTCCAAAAACTTCATAGTATGTGGTATTTCACGTACAAGTAATATAACAATATATTATACGATATGTCAATTGTGTAGTGCATTGCAGTTTTGATTAGCAATGCCTCTCATGATAGTTTTTTGATATAATTACATATTTCATAGGAGTTTTGTGACAGATACATATATGGTGCTAAGCCCGGGTGCTCAGTTGCTAGTCATGTTGTTCTTATAACCATGTTACGCAAGTTATACCTCAAGTACTATTTTGTCCCCTTTTTATGGTTAAAGTTTATTTCGTAATACAAGTCTATCCACTTGTCGGATGTGACTCGTGATGAAATATATTTATAACTGACATAGCATTTCAGGGTCCAAACAAAAGCAAACTTGAAGATTTCTAGATGTTCTACGCCCCTGGACCCCCGCCGGGGCTTCAGACCTGGACCCAACCAGGGGCCCCTGGACCCCATCCGATAAAGGATTTGCGCCAAGGCGCTGCTGTGTGCGCTACGGGCACACGCCTTCAGTTTCATCCATGTTCAGTCATATATGCCCCCTTACTTTTCATTTGGGCCTGACGCCCCTACCAGTACTATCGATGACTCATCAGTAGCTTCTCATATAGACCAGTTGCATATATCACATTCTTATGCACCCTTAACGATATTTGCATTTGTTTCTTGTCACATTCCCGGATGCGTTTTTTTCCCAGGACGAACGTGGGTTTCAGGTTTTTCAGGAATTTACAAATTCGTTTGAAATCAGAGTTAGGGTTTAGAATGTGGGTTAGGGATCCAGTTTCCAGTGTGAAAACGAAGGATTGTCGTTCATAATCTGGGGTCAAAACTAGGAACAAATATTCAGAACATGTTTTTGAAAAGGCGTCACATGTTTGAAATGCAGGGATTTGATTGGCCGATGCCCACGTTCGTCCTGGGGTAAAAACAAATACGCTTCCCGAAACCGTTATGAAATCATTATGTGGAACGAGCTCGATGGTGGAAGTGATGGTAGAATGGATCAACGTTGAGCTTATAGTTTGTAGTATATGCTTATGTCTCTTTTATGCATGTATGGTAAGTACACTGTTGTGTGCATGTAGTGATCTATAGTATACATAATGGAGGATCAATGCTGAATCTACTCTATGATTTTGTTCAGGTAAAATGTACCAATAATAAGATCAGGAAAAGGACGAATGTCGGAGTGGGGGCGTGTACGAGAAAAAGACAATTCAGTATATGTAGCTTGGTATACTCACTAAGTTCATAAGATCTTGGCATTTCTTATCAACGCTGTCATTATTGGTTAGAGTCTTCAGATAAAAGCCATCCGCTCTCATCAACACAGTCAGAAGACAACCTCCTGGTTTTAAAACTCGATCAACTTCAGCGAGGAATGGCTCGGGCTGAAAGTAATGGATTGCTGCAGCCGTCGAAACCAAGTCAACGGAGCCATCTTGAAGGAAAGATAAATCTTCAGCTAGGTTAACCCTGAAAAAGAAACAGTTATAGTAATGTGTCATTGACTGGATAAGACATATGCTAACGATGATCACTTATGGTCGATTACTAAAGAAAGGAATCCTAAAGTAGTTATTAGAACCTGTACAGCTCAATCTTAGAAAGGATGCATGTGTGTGACGAAGTTTAATGCTTAAATTTACCGACACTGCAGCAGAACCGACAAAAACGCAAGATTTTCAATTTGTCATTCATAACTTTTGTTCCATTTCAACCTTTAATTGGCTTAACCAACATGAGAGTCGGTTTGGACTATACTCGGCTAACGGACTCCGAACGGGTGAAACGCTGGCTCTGAGGCGCCGCCACGTTGAAGCTGCCGAACGCGCCGAGTTCCTCTTTATTCGCGACAGCAACTATTTTATTGCGAGGCTCCGCGTTTGTTTCAAGGCGGCGCATCGCTTGTTTCGATGCCACGCAGCGTCCAATCCATTTGTATCACTAAGGCAGTATAGCAATTAATCCTACAATCCATCGCTGCGCAAATTAAAACCTGACTACCGAATAACTTTCACTATCACCTTGACAACTTACCTGTATTCGATATTTTTCTCCGTGGTTACTTCATTTGCTACATCGATCTGTGATTTACTGCGATCAATTCCTATCATCTTTGTAAAAAGCGGTGCGAGAACTTTCGTTAGTTGACCATTACCGCATCCAATGTCTAGCCCAACTGAATCAACATTCTAGCCAATAACGAAGGCAAAATATTAAGGGAAATGGTCAGTACGAAATCAAACAGAATATTAATATCGTTAAATGTATATATATATATATATATATATATATATATATATATATATATATATATATATATATATATATATATATAAATATATATATATATATATATATATATATATACATATATATATACATATATATATATATATATATATATATATATATGTTCTGTTGGCTTTTGTTTATGGTATTAATAATATTGTATTTATTCTCATTAGTTCATGCAACCACAATCTAGGCAGTAGCGGAACATGGCTTTCTCGAAGAGGGGATGGGAGGGGGAAGGGGGTGATGTTGCAACTATCGGTAGATACCGAAAATATTTCCAAAATTAAATACACACCAAAAGTCATCGTTGAAACGTGAGACACGTCAAGTTTGTCAACTAATTACTCTATTTTATGATCAACATTTTAGGTAAGTTTTAAGGCAAAATAAGATCAGAAGGGAGTACAAGGCTCTCATGCCCCCTACCCCAGATGTTCCCCTCCTTGGAAACAGTTGCTAAATAAGACACACTCACGGTTTTAATTTGATTGTGTTGAATTATACCTATATTTATATACAGGCCTTATAACGTCCATAACTTCAGACATAACATTTAATGACAAACCTGGTAATAACCACATTAATAGAACGATATGTGGAATATTATCTCTATACTGAAAAATACTTCTGCTTTAATCTGTTAATGAAACTTACTAATTAGTGTCAAATGTATTACTTCATGTAAATTTCAGTCGTAAGGACTGTATGCATATACATGCATGGTATACATGTATGCTTACCTGTGAACGTTGATTTCTTAGTCCCATGAACGACTCCACCTCTTTTTCGAGTCCCAAACCGATATAGTTTGGACGGAAATCTTGATAACTTCTCGCCGTTTCAACATCTTCGTAAAGACGGTCACCCATTTCTTAGTAAGATGTTAACCCAAATGGGAATAACTGAGTTCGGGTGAAAGTCACACGGCTAAGGCACTCCTAAACTCATATAAGTACACCGTGTTGGTCTGTAAAATTAGCAATCTTCCATATGGCCGGTCAGTTAGTTTACAACGCACTATATACCAATGGCAGTAGCACGTCATATTGTACCCTTCTTAATCTTACGCCAAACGCTGCAATCTACAAGGCCTAATTTTTGATATATAATTTTTTTATTTTATATTATTGTCATCTTTAATGAGGGTAGTCCTGCTTAGTGTAGAAGCATTGCTTTCCAGAGGAGCGGCCCTCAATAAAAAATTCATATATAATTATAAGCAGTAGAAAAAACGGCAAACATCCAAAAGCACAAAAAAAGGACGGCAATTTTTGATATATAATATTTTTTATATTATTGTCATCTTTAATGAGGGTAGTCCTGCTTAGTGTAGAAGCATTGCTTTCCAGCGGAGCGGCCCTCAATACAAAATTCCTATATAATTATATGCAGTAGAAAAAACGGCAAACATCCAAAAACACAAAAAAAAGGACGGCAAAAAGATAGACAAACAAATATCAGACGTCTAAACAAAATATATAAGTTTGTCATATTGCGTTTAAAAATGTTAACATTTGGCAAGCATTTCAAATAACTGCTATTCGGAGGTGTATATACCTTTTGACATATTCACGGTAAAAACAAACTCCTCATTTCATATATCTTTGTTGAATTAACAGAATAGGATGGACAGGTCAAGTGTAAGTAACCAAGGATTGACCGGCGTTAGGTGAACCGGAGTAAAATTTTACTCCGGCGGCTGAGTCAGGGCGTATATGGGGCATGATGCCCTCCACGTGTTCAACATCCTCAAAAGTGCCTGCACTTTTCATAAATTACAATTGCCCTTTGTTTTGGTAACAAAATGTACCCTTTGTTCTTTTATAATGTAAACTGTGTGCCCTTTTGTCATTCAAAAAATTCACTGTCGTGGCAAATTTAATAGAAGAAATTGTGGATTTTATTTTCCAGACAAACGTTCAAAATACTGCGATTAACGGAGAGTTTTAAGATAACCTTATGTTTGTAACCTCAAAACAAAATCATATCCGACTGCTCCTCGATAGTTTGTTCCCCCTCCCCCCCCCCAGCCTGGGCTTAACCCGCTTTCGCCGCCCCTTATCACAGCTCAGTAGCATGCCGTCCTGGTATCATAGAGTTTCTGGGTTTTTTTTTTTTTTTTTTTTTAAATAACATATTTGGACACCGTGATCTTTGAGATTTTTATATTATCCAAATAATCCAATGCATGAGTTGCGGGACCCAGTTTTATGAAGAGCCTCAAAGTACATCACATAAAATGTAAGTGCTCTTTTTGGAAACAAAGAAACAAAAGAGAAGTTGAGTATGCTGGATTGGCTAAGAGCTAATTATTGCTTAATACAAATTTGACAAGTGGGAAGCGTTGTGCACATGCATACTATATTTTTTTTTCGAACCTTGTTCTGACACACTTGCCTTAGATTCTATAGTCAAGTTTTATTAATATAACTAAAAAAGAGTCCTTTTCGAGATAATGATGCGAGTATAATTCCTGCACTTTTGGGAAGGATTACATTAGTCAAGAACAAGTGACAGTGATCACACGCAGGTATACCCGATAACATGCACAATGATTGTTCCTGTTTGCTGGTTATATTATATAATTATAGAGTACTGTCTATACTACAGAGCTCGGGAAGTACTATAGCAAGAAATATTTGTCGAGATAATTTTCGTGCATACGCACGTACGTACTATGTAACGTTATGTTTAACGTTAGGTTTCGGTTAGGTGATATATTGTAACGAATCGCGTAGACTATATCATGTTAATCATTAAAGTGTTAGTAAATCCCCATTGTACAAATTGGCTGATCCTTATTGAGACAATATATAATCAAACTTTACTTTGGTTATGGGCATGATTTACAGGGATGTCCTGTTTATGCTCGCCCAGCGTCATAATATTGTGAAAAGTGAAAGATAAATGAAGAGGAATTATAATAATTATAATTATAATGGATTTCGAAGATGTTCGTTTGATTCTTTAAAAAAAAAATGGATTCTTAAGAAGTAAAATGCAGGAAATTAGGAAGATTCCTTAGAAGTCGGGCATATTATTCAAGAGGGCCTAAATTATATATGGCATGTCGATGGTGACATACTCCTATTAGAGTCTATATCCATCCGCCCGATTGTTCTCCTTCAGGAAAAGTGCCAAAAAGCAGCAAGAGAACATATTTTTCGACCTGGTTTTTTGTGGCTTACATGTTAAAGAACATGAATGGAAGTACAAGTGGTGCAAAAATTGGGTCAATTGTGGCAAGTTTAGACCCCTTTAGGCCTCCCAGGAGCAACGTACGAACATTGTTTACCACAGAGTGAAAAGGTTTTTTTCAAATGATGAAAACTTCAGGCTCTGATAGCAAAAAATATGCGCTGTCATGATACAGAAAAATGATGGTGCTATGAAAGGCCAACTTGTCAGCTATCAAGTGTTGGGTAGCGTTTAGTTCTAGTGAGAACTTCTACCTAGACTTAGAGACCACATTACTTTTGTGATTTAGTGTGTAAGTCAATGGGGCTTTTAATGGGCGTATGCTATACCCGATGGCCATGACAAGTTGAATCCATAAAACGGTTTATACATCTGTGGTTGCATCGATAGATAAATACCTACATTTTACCTCATATTATCTACGCTGTTCCTGTCTGGTATCATTTGTTTCATTAGTTGTTTTGTTTCGTGTTGTTTTAGTTTCTTCTTTTGTTTCTCTCTCTCTCCTTGTATATACTCAACACTCAACACAACTCACGTAACACTCAACACAATAAGAAAGAACGAACAAAAAACAACAATGGACCCCATTATTCTTCAACTCAGTATATATTTTGTTGTCATTGTTAAAATTCACATTTACAAGAAACAGTTGGCATGATTGATTGAAGATAACAATTGCAACATTTGAGCACTCTAACAAAGTCATAATTACGGGTGAGTTGTTAAACTCGTACTAGGTAGGACCACTGAAAACCACTTACGAGGTAACAGTACAAATTAGGGCATGTTAACTGGTAGAATACTAATTAAAGCTAAAAAGAAAATTGGATTTAAAATAGAACTTCTAGAACGCCTGCAAACTTAGTGCAAGTTTTGAAGACTCGCTGCAGACTTAACTGACTCAATAACAGGTCTGCAAACTTACTTCAAGTCTGTAGACTCACGATGCAAAGTTGTTGACTTATTGCAAGTTTTGAAGACTTGCTGCAGACTTACTGACTCAATAACAGGTCTGCAAACTTACTGCAAGTCTGTAGACTCACGATGCAAAGTTGTCGACTTATTGCAAGTTTTGAAGACTCGCTGCAGATATAACTGACTCAATAACAGGTCTGCAAACTTACTGCAAGTCTGTAGACTCAGGATGCAAACCTTTCGACTTATTGCAAGTTTTGAAGACTCGCTGCAGACTTACTGACTCAATAACAGGTCTGCAAACTTACTGCAAGTCTGTAGACTCAGGATGCAAACCTGTCGACTTATTGTAAGTTTTGAAGACTCGCTGCAGATATAACTGACTCAATAACAGGTCTGCAAACTTACTGCAAGTCTGTAGACTCACGATGCAAAGTTGTCGACTTATTGCAAGTTTTGAAGACTCGCTGCAGACTTACTGACTCAATAACAGGTCTGCAAACTTACTGCTAGTCTGTAGACTCATCATGCAAACCTGTCAACTTATTGCAAGTTTTGAAGACTCACTGCAGACTTTCTGACTCAATAAACAGGTCTGCAAAGTTACTGCAAGTCTGTAGACTCACGATGTTAAGCTGTCGATTTATTGCAAGTTTTGAAGAGTCTTGTTGGTCTTTCCAGCAGCATCCCCTCCATGCTGGTTCCTCCTTGCAAATATTCTTCTGTCCCTTCTCCCTAACTCTTCATTCAAACCACTTGTTTCCAGACTGAGATGTGACCGACTGGTTGAGCTTCTGCTTATACTTAGCGACCAGAGAGTCAAATTTCCTCTCCTCTTTGATGTCCGGTTTGACCCCCCGCCTCTTCTTATTCTGTTCCTGAGATGGAAAGAAAAGTGTATGAAGCTAAATGAACAGAACTTATCGGCGAGTGTAAGTTGTAAACTGTGGTATCAATATCTCACACTTCCTTGCCCATCTCGCAATATTGCTACAAAAGGATTTATCATCTTGTAAGTATGTGCAACATGTGACCTTCCTTACTTCTCCCCTCCTCTCACCATCTGCACCGAAACCCCCCCCCCCCACCATCATCATATCTCAGGAATGTGCCCAGGATTTCCTGAGTGCCGGGTATACTGATCGCCGTCCGGGGGGAGGGGTCTAAGGGGGAGTAGGTGTCCCCCTCGTTTTTTGAAGGTGCTCAAATGCCAAATGCTGGCACTTGTGTAGCTTTTTAAGCAAATACACTAGTTTTTGCTAACAATTTACATTTTAAATTTTTTTGGGTGAAATATATTGTTAGGAATGTCGGGATTTTAGATGAAAATAGTGCTGGGCGGGATTCACAATTTTTTAAGACAGTGCTGGGCGGTAATTTTAAGAGCTGGGCGGGGCCGCCCATTGCGGGCACATCCCTGATATCTTCTCACGGTATTATTTTTCTCTCACCTGGTTGGCTCGTGGTGAAAGGAGTCCCCTTACGTTCTCCTTTACCCCCTGCGACTCCTTCCGTCCGGCTTGCTGTTTGAAGAGTTTCCTCCTCCTGGTCAATTTCTCTTTCCTCGCCTCTGCCTGCTTCTTTCCTTTGTCTCTCCATCTGAGCTTAGCGTGAGGATGCTTGTACGGTCCCGTCTTCCCACCGTCCAACATTTTGGCTCGGGGGTCATTTTCCATGTCCGTGGTCGTCTGAGGTTTCTCCTTGGGTTTGCTCGATGGGGTACGACTCCTCTCCCCTAGTTTCATCTACGTTTGCGAAACCGCACAAAAACAACAACAAAAGAATGGCCTAGAGCAGAACATCTTATGGTGACTCACAGGAAGGCTGATATGATTAATTAATATTCATATTACATAATCAATAAACAAAATAGTGCCCACAAAATAGGTACTCTCAAATTCGTACATAGAATCTTGGAATGAATATTCAAAATGTTTTGACCAGATAGTAACTATCACAATCAGCTAACATGAAGGTTGATGGGCTTAACTAAGATTTGCACTGTATAAATTTGTCTATAAAACAATAGATACACTTTCAAATAAATTAGGGTATCTCTTGCCCCCACTGGCATCCATCTCAAACCTCCGCCCTCCCTTGATATGATATACAGTCCATGATTTGACAAGTATATGAAGCAAGGAGTCCAATTATCACTTCATGCCAATTGTTCATCTCAACAGGGCACCTTTTTATACATTTGACTGTGATCAAATATGTGGCAACTGTCAGCAACAGTTTGAGCATAGTGAAGTCTATGCTTTTGTAACATTTCACTCTTTATGCAGCAATGAATTGATCAATTGATCCATCTTTCCCTCACCTTAGACTTATCCGCTTGTCTCTGCCTCTTCTCCAAGGCTTTCATGTTCTCCAATGAAAATCCAACAATTGGCCGCTGAAGAAAGGGGTAAATAAAGAATCTTTTTAAACGAGCAGAAAAACCGACCAGAATAAGAATACAGGTTAAAACAGGAATTGAAAGAAGCACCAAATGAATAGGATAGGACTGACTGACAGTGCTGATGTGAGATGTTGTCTTAACCCTCCAAATGAGCCAGTTACCTCCAACCTCCCCTATTCCGCCCCCCGCCCTCCCCAATTCAACCCAAGTAGACACTATAACAGAGACAGCAAAATTACAAGGCAGCCTTGATAACTAACTTGCTGCTCGCACTAGGCATCTGCCATTTTCAATGGCCTTGTCAAATCTTAAAGTTACGCATTTTTGTAAACTATCCTTACTGATATTCTGAGGAAATGTGATTGACCTACATAAACATATCATCCATTTCACTAGATCGTACAAATTTGTTTGTTTCAAAGACAACTGCATGATACATCTAACAGTTGACAGACAGACAAAAACACAAATATCTGTTTAAAGAGCTATTTCTTCCAAGTTGTCCACATGTTCTACCGCACAGAAATACATCCCAAGCTGTACCCTGTACGTGTTAAATTGTAAGGTCCTCTTTAAATTCTAAAAATAAAATAACAAAAAACATAAGATTGTAACAAAAGTAAAAGTGAGGGTGGGACCCTGCATGGGAAGTTGGGAAGGAACAATATATCTTGGGCCGGCCCAATACATGTGGATGACTTTCTCAACCATCCCGGATTACGTACTCACCCTGTTTTCACCAAAGTACTCTGCGTTATTGTTCACCGTCCGTAATGCCTCCAGGGCGTGTTTGTGTTCGGTGAAGGATACGAAGCCGTAACCGAGGGGTTTGCCCTTCTTATCCTCTCTTAGTTTGTCCTTGTCCCTCATCACTCTGGCCTGGGGTAGGTTAGAAGAAGAAAAAAAAAAATGTGTAAAATTGTGTAAAATAGACCTAAAAATTGGTAAAATTGTTCAATTTCTTAAAAATCATTCGAGTCATCATTCAAAAAAATGTTATGGATTTCTTCCTGCATTCATGTCACATCTTAAAACTGTAGGAAAGGCAAACATGTTTTTGATGAAGGTGTGATATGGGGGGGGGGGATGGGACGGGAAGAGGAGGATGGGATGGGGGTTGGATGGATGGACAGATGGATGGAATCATTAACATCTTTCATTTAAAAAAATACAAAAGCATAGATCAAAGTTTGCTATGAAAAGTTAGTCGACTAAATATCCTGGTAGGTATGACATCACATTTTCCATGAAGAGATAAAAATGGGATAAACGAAATAATAATAATAGGTGTTGAAAAAGGTGACAATATTTTTCCATGGGAAGACTGAACACAAACCTCGGTTATTTCCACGCCAGTCTTGGCCTGCACGGCCGATCTAAACAAGTCCTTCAGCTTGGTATCGTCGCAGGTCATCGGCAGATTATGGACCACCAGTCTGGTCTTGGAGACGAATATGTAAATGTTCTTTATCTTGGCGCGTTTTACGGCCTCGACCTTTGACCTCTTGGAGATGTCGGACCTGGACAGTCCGGCTGCTGCCTCGGTGCCGGGTCGAATAACTTAACGATGGAGAACAAAGGAAATGTGAGACGTTGTTCATCACAAAAGTAGGAAAAATAAAAAAAAATTGAGAAGATTCAGAAGGACGTACACCAGAAAAGACACACTTTAGATGTAAAGGGGCTTTCTCTGACACAAACAGAAGCCGAGCTGTAAAATTTCCTTTTGGATTTGGGCATCAACATTCGTCCCTACATCGACACCCGTTTATAAGAAACCAACTTTCACTTTTTAGTGTTCACCAGTAAATTTTGTCTGCTTTCATGTTTCTTTGTGTTTTTGTTTTCTACTGCTAAGATAATACTCATCTACAAGAGTAATATCCATTTTGATGTAGTATCCCAGATATATTTACTGCTTGTACTTATATATATATTACATATTTCTGTGTTAAATTTATTTAACACAAGCTGTAAACCTGTGTTTGTTTTTTGTTTTTTTTAAACAAATTTCACAAGTAAAATTGCTTGTTTAAATATGTTTTCATTTGTGGCCACAACATGTGAAAATATGTGGGCACACTTGCAGGTTGCTGAAACGGTGAGAAAATGTGAGTTGCTATCTGTGGTAAGCCTGGGACAATGAAACTCAATACATAGCTAACTTTTCAAACTCTTTCATCACCAAAAAGAAGACCCTGTGTCTTGAGGGACTATTATTACACCTTTTCAAACATTGAATTTCTTGTCACATACGGCCACAGATTCTTGTGTCAATGTGTGTACCGGGGTTTCCACACTATTTTCCCCGAGAAGGACTTGTGGCAATATGTGACAAAAGAGAAAACCTAGGCATAGGGTTTGTCAGTGTTTACCAAAATCATGAATTTTCACCCAAAAACCTAGGGATGTTCCTGGGAAAATCACAGGCCTTGACGCGCAAATGTTGGGCATATACTTAGGGTTTTAGTGTACAAACGCCATGCCTGCACTTGCCCTCTTTACCTATGCCAATGCCCCCCCCCCCACCCTCCGCTGTACCCCTCCCAGGTTAACCCTGAAGTTTTACACCCCTTGAATATTTAACTCACATCCCTCTCTGAGCAGATACAAGTTTCTCTTATCTTTCTCTTCCATCTTCTCCATCTTCTTCCTCTTATCCTGTAACTCAAACGCATCGCTCCTCGACAACGCCTTAGCCACGATCAATCGTCTCCCGTGGAGTTCCAGGTTGGTATTACCCTCCTGAGAAACGTTGGGAGAAAAGGAGACAGACGTCTTGCAGTTAAAAGCACAGAGGCAAAAATCTGACTTTTTAAGGAAATTTAACTGTAAATTTAAATAGGTTAAAAAGTAGACAAAGACTGTGTCTAAAAAAATACAAAAAAACCCAGACGGTCTGTGTGGCAAACAGAATTAGCGAGACAGACCGTGCCATGAACTACCAGAATTTACAAACCGAAGCAACCTTTGTTTCAAAATGAGTAATGACCCGCCCGCTGCAACATTCAATGTCATTTCGGCCAAACATCGGTATCAATAAAATAATTAAATATTCTGGTATTTGTACTGTTACCTATTAGGAAGATACAACACTTAATTGACAGAACATCACAACCAGAACAAAGAAAACTACAATAGGCATAGACACTGGCATTGGGGGTGGGGGGGAAAGAGTGGGCCCGCTGCTCCCCCTCCCCCCGCACTTTTCAAAAGATGCACTCCACGAACGTGCTAAATCATTTCGCTAGAGCCTTTGTATTAGTGAGAGTAGTGCCAAGCACTCAAAAGATCAATTTTTGGTTTCATTTTACCTCATAATTTGGTGTCATTTCTAGAAACGTCAATGAAATGATGAAATTTGTACAGTTTACAAGGGGTAGAAAATTTGAACACAGAAATTGTCAAAAGCATCTACACGACTAAAAATTCTTCTAGTGAAGACCCCGGACACCACACGCTTTCTAACCCCCCCCCCCTGTCTTTTGAGAGCTTCCTACGCCACTGGTAAGGCAGCCAGGGAGGAAAGGGGGGTCGACAAAACCAGCTGCTAAACTTACCACATCAGCAGTTTTTCGAAGACAATTATCCGAAAAATCCTTCTTGTGAAACTGTAAGAATGCCGTACCTGAAACAGATACAGTAAGATAGTTGTTGCTGTATCTGAAGTGAATATTTTCATGATGAATAGCATTTACAGATGTCAGACGTCTGTTGCGACATGAAGGCAACATTAATTAATGAGGTAGCTGCTATGCAAATTGTACTTAACGGAGAGAGTGACCATCACGGAGATGTAACCAATGGCTTTAAGTAACCAGCAAATCTGGCTACTGAATAATCCCCATATGAAACATTTCTTGACCGAACGAATAAGACGGCAATAGTTTCGCGGTAACTTAGGGACCATGACAAGATCACCATGCCGGCGGATTCCACTGGGTAAATGTCTTCCCATTATTCACCTCGTGCAGCCTTCATGCTCAGATGATCATAGAAGCTCTTGCTGATGAAATAAGGAAGCCAGCAAGCAGTGGTGATGTCAAAAAGTACAAGCATCCCTAATATTAAACTATTGCCAACTTTACCTCTTGGCTGGTCAGTGACGGGGTCCTTCACCAACGCACAGAACTTCACCGGCCCAAACTGTTTGAATAGCTTCGTTATTTCCGGAACGGTGACCTCGTAAGGTAGGTTTCTGAAACACAAACGTGACCAGAAAATGAACTGAGTGTTGGCTGCATTTGTGACATAAAAGCAAAATCTGTTTTTTAGATACGCTGCAGGTCACATGACATTGGTGGCGGAGCGTCCATACAGTCAGGGGGGGGAAGGCCCCCCCCTGACGGACTCAAATGGACTGCTGGCGCCCTTTTCAGCTTTTTTTACTTATTTGCGATTATTGACTTTTTTACAAAGATACCACAGGGATTGTGATGAAGCGCATGTACTTTCAACACCCATATAAACTTCCGAGTTGTCACAAATGGCGATGAAACCTATTTATTTTCGTTTATCTGCAAATTAGCAAGGCCCGGAAAGGGTCATTTCTGGCGATCTAGGGAGAATATTTTCTCAAAAAATTTCTGTACCCTCCGCGCCAACCTGTGGTGGCGCTATGCTTAGATAGTGCAGAAAGCGCCCCTACAGACCATTCTCGCCCCCCTGACCAATACCCCTAGCTCCGCCACTGCATAACATGACATGCTGACGTATTCTATCTGCCACACAACTATCAGCTCTTGCTTTTCACAATCATTCGGTTTTAACCTCCAACAAATGTATATATTCAAAAACGATTGTTGGCAGAGATTTTTCCATATTATTAGAGATGATCAGAAAAAATGCAAAAAAAGACACTTCAAATCATAGCACATACCATTATGAATTACAGGTTAATAGAAAATTATGATGAATATTATCACACCCCTCAGCATTCTTCTACCCTCATGAATACCCTCCATGTGTTTTAAATCTAAAAGGGTTGAGATGAGCTCTCAATAGGCTCCCGAAACAGCTGCCTGCCCATTTGCAAAATTGTTTTGTTCCAATCTTTATGTTCAATACTGGTTTATTCACAGATCACTTGAAAAGAGGTTAGTTTAGAGACCCAAGGATCAGAGAGCCTTACAGTAGCTTATTTGAGCCCCTATCTGTGTTAGATCGTGGATGAACACCGGCTTATTTCAAGCCTTCTCTTTTCGATAAGCGTTCAGAGGATAACAAGTCAGGGGTGTGAATTTTGAAAAGGTCAAGAGAATCGGGCTTTTGGCCGAATTTGGATTCTGGAACCTAAGGATTGTGAGGCGGACACTCTAACCGCTGAACCAAGCCTTTGCCTCAAAGGTGAGCCCCTGCATAAAAAGAGCCACTGCAAAAAGGCAAAACTCATCATTGGTATATATACATGCAACGAAGATAACAGTCATAAACAACTTTTGGCGTGGTGGTAACCTTGACTACCAAGTAAATTAATGATAGCAATCCATTGTAACGCTTCAATCTCACACAATCACTTCCGTACTAGTACAATATTCGTACGCAAACAGCAAAATTAGCAAAACTTGTCAAACTCTGCAACATTCCTCTTTTTTATGTATTTGAAATCAAACTAATCACAATTTTAGGAAAGAGAATAAGGTAGCAAAGAATGTTAAAACCTGACATGAAAACAATCTCCAGAAGCCATTTTAAAGGTCCTTACTTGATGAAAACTGTCCTCTCCTCTTTGATGTCTCTGGAGGTCTGTTCTTCATCGTCTTCGGGCTCCTGTTCGGTAAAAAAAAAAGATCATAAAAAAACAAAACAAATAGCAACCATATGAAGGTTCACATAATTTATGAGGTATTAAAATATTTATACATGATTTGATAAACTATGGGATTATGGGATTTATGGCATGTTATGGGATAATATTAAACATTGTGGAATTCTATCAAATATAAATGGACCACATTACTATGAAATGTGAGTGGTTTTACCTGCAATAATTCAACACAATACTATGAAACAGATCCCTGCTTTTTTTTTTCTCCTTTTTTTGGAAAGGGTTCACCTATACACATTAACCTTTCTGAACCAAAGAGGGAAAAATGCATCAATGCATCAAAAAAATAAATAAAAAAATAATGAACAAGAGAATCAAGCCAACGGGTAACATCTTTAATAGCATAATATGTGAATATTTGCTATAAATTGTTTCCCTTCATTAGTCAAAGTTGATATTTCAAGCAAATATTTTTTGGGCCTGAATTGTTTATCGGTATAGGTCTGTTGTATTAGTCTAAACTAATCCCTTTAAAGCAGCATTTTGCGTCCTTTTCTATGATTTTTCTGAACCTCACTGACTCCACAATGCCATAACGACATACATAACTAGCTTATCTATTTAAATCTTACTTCAAATGGTGGCATAAAAGTCGAAAAATTTGCAACTTACAACTTTGTTTTTCTCCAAGATATTTTCCGTTGGGATCCCAATAAACCTCGCCCATAATATGAATATTTAAACACTAAGAACGTCATTGACCAATACGTAATCAACACCATGTGTACAGTCTATATGGCAGTTGTACCAGGGAGTTCCATAACAACTCCCTGGTTGTACCAACGCAAACTCTTGAATCTATTTTTAGCAACGGCTCATAACAAAACCTGCATCTCTGATTGGTTGAATTCAAACTAGTGGGTTTGGGGGAACTGTATGCGAATAATTTTAAATGTGGAATTTGTCGTGGACACTTTTTTCATTTTCGCAAATATCCTTAATTACTCGCCAATTTAACGTTGTTGGCAGGGAAAAACTTGGCTAATATCTTAGTTTGCTGTTTTGGGATTGATATATGTAAAAAACTCGATGGACATGTCAAAAAGGTAGAAAACGGCGACCAAACGCAAAATGCTGCTTTAAACCTCACCATATCTTTATCTAATTCTTCTTCTTTCTCCTTCCCTTCCTCTTCCTCATCATCACTTTCCTCATCCTCATCACTTTCATCGTCACCAGATTCTTCATCACTATCGTCGTCATCTTTACTGACTTTCTGAGACTTTCCTGCCTCTTCCTCCTCACTGTCATCATCATCATCATCTTCGTCTTCATCATTTTCACCATCATCTTCACTTCCATCCTCCCCTTCGTCCATTTTTTCCTCTTTCGGTGTCTTATCCGCTACTTTTTCTAAAGAAATCAAAACAAAATAAAACTGTTAGCAAACTGCTTATCCACTAAAGAGCCTGTGAAATAGAATGTGTAAAAGTAAGTTGGCCTGACGTTTCGATCCTAGCAGGATCTTCTTCAGAGGCTAAATGACAAGTAACAGTAACAGAAGGGACAAAAACACGCACAGAATACAGACAGGTTAAAGAGCACGGTGAACACAATGAGATACATTTAAGGGGATTAGTAGACAAGGGATGGAGAGAAGAAAGCAACAGGGGAAGAGGAGAGGTAGGAGATAAACAGTGGAGGGACAAAGAGAGGATTAAAGGCACAGGGTAGGGCATAAACTGGAGAAGGACAAAGACAGAAAGGTGTGGAGAAAATCAAAATGACTGGGAAGTTATATTCAGAAAAGTACTGAAAACAAGTTTCAAGTTCAGCCCCCCAAAAAAGAAAGAAAAGATACACATGCACATCAAATTAAAACAACTCGTCATCTAGAAGAATAAAACATCTACTATCACACATTGTCAGTCTCCGTAAGAAATTATTAAAGAGCAAAGTAAAGCAACAACCACGACGACAAAAATCACCGGCAAAAAGTATTTAAATTAACTTGTCATCTGGCAAAAATAAAACATCTATGATCAGACAACATTGATACACTTTGGTTTCCCATGTGGACACTTGACCAAATTTCATTGCAATGGGATCCAATTAGGAACCATGAAATGTTGGAAACTAGGTGACCAAAGACAACACCCTGTTTCATTTGATACAACCATCATCACCTTGTTTCATAAATTCTAAAAACTCAACCAAATCGTTTTCTCTTTAAACTTCACGTCAACAACACCAGAGCAACCTTGGATGACATTCAACACCATTTGTCCTTAACAAATTTGCGATGCATTGTGAAACGTGTTATCCGAGGCCATACAATTGTTGTGTGTTTCATATCGAGTTTTGTGTCGCATTCGGAGAACTGACCTAATGACCTGTGTCTTTGGCTAAAAAAATCCAGCCACTTTAATTGATGAGCCTCAGATGTTTATAAAGGTCATTTCTCAAAAATTAAAGGGGGTATAGCATTGTAACATGGACTGATAACGTTTTCACATGAAAATTAAATGTTGTGCCTCAAGTCACCCATTATTTGATTTTAGAAATGCAATAATGTGTTAGCCTAGCGTGGTGGCCAATTGGCTAAGGCGACGGACTTGTGTTCCAAGGATTGCACGAAGTAATGCCCAGTGCATTACGTTGTGTCCTTGGGCAAGTTGCTTTTTCTCCATTGCCTCTCTCCACCCAGGGGTTGAATGGGTACCTGTGAGGTAGCTTGTCATTGTGTGCAGTTTATAACTGCTGCCAACCGGAAGGATTGTCTCTGGGACAGGTTATCATTGACCAGGGGTAACATATCCTCTTTAAAGCGATGAGACCTATCGCTGGTATAAAGCGCTATATAAAAAGAAAATAATATTATTATTATTAATACTGTATTAACCATTGATAAATTTGTTTTCCATTTTATAATACTCTTTTTTTGCTATTTACCTTGACTGGTTACATTCTGTTTGGCCTTCCGATATTCGTTACTTGGAAGGGCAAAATCTACTGCGATTGGCCGTCCTGATGGAAAGATGGAAAGAGGACGGTAGTCATGTGATATACGTCACCCAATCAATTTCGAGATGATCACTGCATCATTTAAAGTGTAATCGAGTGCTCACATGAATCAAAACAGTAGCATTACGTAGAATAAGGGGTATAAGAAGAATACAATATCAGTAACCATCTTTACATAAGAAATAAATGGCTAGAAAAAAACTGTACGATTGTATCAAGCAAGAAAGGTTCATTTCCATCGAATAGAATATGTCGTTTGGTCAGTATTAAGAGCAACGTTCATATCATTCGACCAATCAGAGAACAGTGTTTTGATGATCTCACAAAATTGATGAATGGTCACGAGTTATTGACTATTTTGTAGTAGGTTTCGAACAATGAGGTGTTGTATTTTGGATGACATCATAATATCTAATAATTGTTGAATTCTTGAAGGTAATCAACCATTTATCCTCACCCTCCGATTTCCCATGGACATATCCATAGACACATTAATGGACTGGAATAATCTCAGGGTCAAACCCTCCTCCCCCCCCCCCCAAACTACCTTTACAAAGGTCGAGCAATTTGTAACGCCCTACGATTCCATGGCAGTTCCATAACCCTTCTAAAATGCAAACCGATTTTATATCTTACCATGAAACTGTTGGGTGTTCATCTCCTCCATCACCTTTTTCGCGACATCTCTGTTCTCGAAGTGGAGGAATGCAAATCCTTTATTCCTGGTACTTTTCCCGGCTTGAGTCATTGGCATCTTTATTTCTAAAACTTTGCCAAATTTGGTAAATCCTTCCTCGAGTTCCTTGGTTGTGGTCTGTTGGGATGGGATGAAAATTTGTCTGTTATATCCGTACCTCTACCCGAAGTTGGGAGACACGTTTTTCAAACTCCAAAATTGAAATGCAAATTTCTTTCTCAAAATCAACATTAAACATTAAATGAGCAAGCTACAACAAACTTACTGCATAGGAGAGGTTTCTGACAACAATCCGACCCTCTGGATCCCATTCGGACCTGGCCTTCTTTTCTTCTGAGGAGAGGTAATAAATGCTAATTATTACAAAGAATTATATATGTGCCTATATCTTATGTACCGTTGATTCTAATTAATTTTGCAATCAACTTTGACCCTGCAATTAGACTTATTTTGAATTTACCTGCAATCATTAGTCAATTTTCACTTTGCGTAAAAATGTCAACAATTGATATTTGCATCATGAGGCCAAAAAAGTAAACAATTTTGAATGTTTTTTCTGATATAGATAGAGAAGAAAAACCCTGTTAGGATCAATACATCAAGGCCATCTAAATTTGGATATATTTTCAAATTTGCTTGATAAAATTGCAGCATGTGAGTAATACAAAAAATCGCAACATTTATCTGTGCAACGAGAATCTCTTTTGTCAATTGGATCCACAAATTGTTTTTCATCGACTTTGCTAGACAGTTCACCAAAGGGCTTTCAATTTGGTGAAATTATCTAGAAGGGTATCTGAACAGTTTAAAAAAACAATTGTAACCTTAGTTCACTTTGTGGGTTTGGCAACGTCCCTGACCATCACCTACAAGGCATTCACCTTCTCTCCTTCCCGACAGGCGCATAGCCAGGAATTTGCCAAGGGAGGGTCGAAAATGTCGGCAAACTATCAGAGCCGTATATATGGCTCTGCAAACTATCTAAGCGTAGCGCCACCATGGTTGGCACGAAGCGCACAAGAAAATTTTGGCTTCCCATGCCTTTTAAGTTGTATCTTAGCATTTTCTCTTTTGAAATTACTAGCGATATCATGAAAAAAAATTTAAATATGCTCAAGGGGGGGGGGCGGCTGCCCCCTTCGCCCCCCCTCCCTTGGCTACGCGCCTGCTCCCCGATGTATAAACACAAATACTTAGCACAGTTACACAATTGTATTGTCAAGGAAGGTCATTATATTTATGTTATACGAAACAATAAATCCATTTTTCTTTCAATGATAACTCGGGATCAACTTTAGAAGTGAAACGACGCGCTAAGCCTTAAAGCTGTCTGATCTCAATTTCTTGGTTTCCGCTGAATGCAAGTTCCCTCAAAGGTCTCTGTATTGGTACACTTTTTTCCCTTAAACTGACTCTGAAATGATCTCCTTTCGGTTAATATTCCAGACGATATTAAGGTTCTAAATTTACACACCTTCCGTCTCAGGTTGATGAGATTGATTCAGTCTCTGAGGTGGCACCGCCCTCGATATTTCCAAATTCTGTCCATTCATGATCAACGGACTATCCTGTGGTTGGATAGATAAAAGAAATTGAGAAGATGTAGACTTTTGGGAGGATAAAGAGTTAAAAGATTAGCGCAACATCTTGGTGAGGTCAAAGGAAAGAACTACAAGCACGAAAGACATACATTTCATAAAGGCAAGAGTTTGACTTCAAATAAGTTAATAGCACAAGATATTAGAACATGTCAACGCAATCAGGTACGGCTCCAAGCTGACAAGATCCTCCAAACCTTCACTTTGGCCAGTGGGGAATCTTCCCCTGGAAGGCCAGAAGTGTCTCTGTCATATAGGAGTGTATTGCTTAAGGTTTAGTCAAGTATATTTCAGTAGCTCCTTGGTCGGTACTACCTGATACTACTTGGGATGATCAACATCCTCCTGTTATCTCGCTCACTAGCAATGCTTGAGGGCGTTTTTAAAGATAAACAACCGTGTAAGCCGGTTACTGCAAGACACTTATGGTCATAGTCTCATAGACTGGTGTGATTGTTATTAAGACATAGCACTAGAGCTGGGTTTCCCTTTTTCCCCCCCACGAACCCCCTGTGGATGTCCAAGAACACCCAACTTTTCGAGACACGATCTGAGTCATTAATATATTATAATGCCCATAACAGTGCTTCGTAAAAGATCAATTTCATAGTGTAATATTGTAATGAAAAAAAACAAGAGATGAACAAATATTGATTTGGAAACTTCAAGATCAGATCACGAATTGTATCACGCATCGATCACCCATCACACACGATGAGACGGATGCTCCTGTTTTTCCTCCACGAGGCGTTTGATCCTCGGAGCTGTCTTGGAGAGGGCCACCCTCATGTCGGGGCCGATATCAAGGTGTGCCCGCAGCTTTGTTTTCATGACCACCAACTTTGGTGATATCATATTTTAGTTCAACAAAAGGTACTCTAGTTTTGACTTTCAGAGACATCTCCCGCACCCCCTGGGATGGACTCACGCACCCCCTGGGGGTTCATGCACCCCAGTTAGGGAACCCCTTCACTAGAGGCTGAGGGGCATCTATTTCCATCCTTACCTCTTGATTGCCCATCTTGAGGCACTCTTCCGCTGCTGCTTTGGTCTCGAAAGAGAGAAACGTTTTACCTGTCGAAAAAACGACGAGACAGATATATATGTGAATTACGTAGTATCGGGCATATACTGTGCAGTGACACACTGGCGGTAAGAGTGAACAGATTTTGGTATTGAATGGATATCAAAACTGTTCCAACATTAAAAGAGAAGTTGCTTCATAGGTTGAGGTGTTGTACAAACTCTCTGTTTGGGCAACACCATGAAATGTAGCCTTCAAATATAAGTTCCTTCTTGGCGTTCCATTTTGTCTTCCCTAAAACTTTGAAAAGAAACGGAAATAATCTTACCGACAAAGCCTCCTTTTTTGTCGCGAATCATCTTGCAATTCGCCACTCCACCGAACTGCTCAAAGAATTTGTTAATGCCGTCCCTCCGGAGTCGCAGCGGAATATTTCTGCGGGAGATGAATATGATTTACATTTGTAACACCTGTCGAGTTACATCACACGTTCACAACGCTTACATATTGATTTTGATCGTGCTTCGATAAGTGTTCAAACGATTACGCTTTAACAGAAAATACCGATTACCGATTATTTTTTTCATAATCGGGCCGATTCCGATTATTTGAAAAAGAGAAAATATCCCGTTTATACGAAATCGGCAATAAAGTATGTGATAGAAACAATTATTGTTTAGATTTTCCTCTGTTTCCTTTTGCTTACATTGTAATAGAAGGCTCTTAGGTATCCTTTTGTATGTACCAAATCACCTCTGGAGTTTTGCGGAAAGAAAAACAAGTTTTTTTTTTACAAATTTCCAAAGTACGAAAATATGACATCCTACCTATTAAGCACTGTGCTAAGCGAATGGCCTAACCACGTCGACGTGTATGTCACCTGTTAATGGCTTGAACTGGGCTAAGAATAGTTACTCAATATATCCAACTCAAAAGGTATCTCAGACAAACCATCCATCTTCAATCTCTACCAAAGTGTAAATTTTAGTTACATATTTCTTACATGTATTCTGACATATTGTACTTATTTTCAGTATAATTCCTTTTATGAACAAATAGAAATGTTACGAACTTGGAAGTTACCTATTTAACTCCATTAAAGTTCAATTAGAAAATGTAAGCTTAGGCCAATCAAACTGAACAGCAAATGGTACCATCGTAACTTGTTTATAATTACTGTAGAATGTTACCAGATTTACCAGATGGCTTCACATGTAAACACTACTAGATATCTCAATCAAACAGACTGTTATTAAGTGATTTGTATCAATTATTCAGAACTATGACTTAAAGCAAGACACATTTTCATTATGCCAATATATATGATGCAGTACTGATGATGGATAAAGAATTCACTCTCTCCATCACAATTATGAACGACCCCTTACCTTATTTCTAATGTCGCTCCCTCTTCGATTTCTTTTCTTGCTTTCTTGGGCGGCGAGCCATTACTTTGCTTCAAATTACTCTAGAGATAAAACCAACAGAAAAACAAAAGAGTTTTATTCAAGGACGAATAGACTGGAGGGTGAGCGGCGGATGGGGGAGGGAGAAGGGTTACCCACTAGGTGCATTCCTGCTCCAATGCCTACTGTGTGCCCTGAAGTCTCACAGAAAGGTTAAACTTGAAAGTTTACAGTATTTTATCAAAGGAAATTGCATTCTCAAGTAAATAAGTAGAACTCTTGCCTTCGAGGCACTTCAGTGCGCCACATCAATGTACTCTGGGGGACTTCTCATAGGGTGCTTCCACAAACCAACGCACCCCACTGTATTTACAAGTTACCTCACAGGTCCCCATTTATACATCTGCAGGGATGTGCCCAGGATTTCCTGAGTGCCGGGTATACTGATCGCCGTCCTGGGGGAGGGGTCTAAGGGGGAGTGGTGTCCGATTTTTGAAGGTGGTCAGATGCCAAATGCTGGCACTTGTGTAGCTTTTTAAGCACATACTACTAGTTTTGCTAACAATTTACATTTTTTAATTTTTTTTAGTGAAATATATTATGTATCTGGTGAAAGTTATTAGTTTGTTTCAAAGAGAGTTTACAAGGGACCGATTGAGAGCCGTGAGTAATGTTTCTCGCGTGCGTAACTGATGCATTATTAGTCTGTATGATTTTGGCAACGGCTAGGCCCTATTTATGTTGAAAATATTGTTAGGAATGTCAGGATTCAAGATGAAAATAGTGCTGGGCGGGATTCACAATTTTTATAAGACCGTGCTGGGCGGTAATTTTTAGTGCTGGGCGCGCCACCCAGCGTGGGCACATCCCTGCATCTGGGTGAGAGAGGCAATGAAGATCGCCCAAGGACAAAAAATGATCTAATCAGGACTCAAACCTTTAATATCCTTAGATGGCAAGTTCAGTGCCTTTTCCATTTGACAAAATCTTGCTCTTTGAGGTGCAACATCATGTAGTCACCCCAACCCATAAATGCCATACTGCATAAATTTGCAAACTAATTAATACTAAATTTATATTTTAGTCCAACGACTTTACCTTATCCTTGTGTGTTCTTTTCTTTCCTCTCTCGGTCGTCTTTTGTTTTTCTTCTTTTTCTTCTTCTTCATCTACGAGAACAAATATTAAAACAATCGTCAGCTGCCGTTTTAAGTGACGACGATTGAGTTTTCCTATTATCCAATCATATTTGTAGCATATTTTTGAAGTGATTTAAGGGTCGTGCATATTCTTTCGGTCAAAATGTGCACTTGTTGACTTGTCAAGTGAATACTATAAAATTTATGAATTTTTAACCATTTAAATGTCTGGACAATAGGCAGACAAATTTGCAGTGCATACAACTTAAACGTCAATAGCTCAGAGAGGAGAGAGAGAGAGAGAGAGAGAGCGAGGGCGGAGGGGGGAGGGGGGAGGGGGTGAACTGGTATAAAATGATCAACTGTAGTAATCCTTTGAGTGAACCTGACAAGTTTCACAAAAACTGCTGATCAAATGCAAGCAGATCCTTGAAACAAACTAAAAAACAATTCAAATTTTTTTAAACATTTCTTCTGTTTGATATAGCAGAGGAATAAATCATTTACTAATAGGCAAAACTAAAAAGAAAAGCACAAACCTTGGAAAAAAGCAACCCACACCATCCTTCATTCATACTCGACGTGAGATATTAGATTATCACGTTCGCACATGGATTAAACTAGTAATCCGTACACAAAAAGAAATTGGGAGTTCCCCACTATTCCATGATATTGGAATAGGGCAACCCCTTCAAGTTCAAAAGTTCACAATGAAAAGTTTTTAACTACCAACAAGTCACCACGTGTTTGGAACTTCAGACAATAAGAATGTAACATAGGGGCTATGTAAATACGGGATTATAAACTAGAATAGTACAGATTTATTCATACGTTGGTAGTTTCAGTATAAGTTTGTAGTAAGTTTAAGAAACACATTAATTGCTACAAACAATGATAGCTCAGCAACTTATAACCTGCATGGTCTCCCATGTGAAACTAAAAGTAATTTCTGTCCCTTTCTGCAAAGATTAACACAGGCAAAGCTCACCCCCCCCTCCTCCTGCCCTTCACGCACCCACATCTTGCCTTTTACTCATACCTTCTTTATCTTCTCCCTCGCCGCTGCTTGCATCTTCCTTTTCATCTGTTTTCTCGGTATCTTTGTCCTCTGAATCCCTCTCTTCTTGTTCATCCTTCATCGCTTTGTTTGCTTTCTTAGGAGTGTTCTTTCTAGGGGTAAAGTTCTTCTTAGCCCTAGTAGGGCCTTCTTCCTTCTTGTTAGCTGGGAAGATGTGCAATTTCCTCTTTTCCATCCATATGTCCTTGCCAAGTACTTTCTTGGTATCATCCCTTTTGAAACAATCAAGATACTGTAAAGCTTAGAGGGTTCACAATACAATAATAAAAAAATTCATATTTGTCTATTATGAGATACTGAGAGTCGAACCAAACGTTGAAGAGGCAACGCTTCTGTGTCTGACCAGTGGTTGTTATGGAAACAACTCCCTGGTCCGTGACACGAAATCGTCAGAAAACTTATCAGAAATGCATATAGAACATCTTCTCACCGGTCACTGGAAATTCAAACTTAAGTGAAACGCCAAATATTACTTCAACAGAGGTCTAAGACAATGGGCACTTGAATGTATTTGCTTATAGATGATTCCGGAGCTCAAAGGTTACAACAACACCAGTGTTCACTAGTACAAATAACACTTTTAGCACAATTATCAACATTTGGGATAAAGAATTCTGGTATTCGGTTAAAAGGTTATTTGAGATAAATTAATAAATTTGTTAAAATGTTGAAAATAACAAAGAATAGTAATCATGTAAAATCATCTCTTTTTTGGGGGAGATCCTGCATGTATTTATATGCATGTTGTCTTTCCCAAAGTTATTTATCTTAAAAGATGAATTATTCTTTTCTCTTGTAACACACATCCTAAGCAAAGGACTCAAGGACAACAACATCTTGCTATGCTTTTACCATTAATCATAAATCTTCTAACTAGTACTATTTACATGTGGACCATACCGAAGCAGTTTACTTGTAGAGCAATGCCCTGTGCCAATACCTTCTACTGAATATATTTAGGTTGAAGGACATTAAATTTTGCTTGGTGGACTAACTAGTTGTACAGTGAAAGAAAAGTCCAGTTTGTGAAATTGCAAACACGATTCACTTACTTCGAGGCAAAAGTAACAAAGCCGAACCCCTTGCAGCGATCAGCGTTCTCTGGAAATTAGAAATTCAAGCAAGACTTAATTAAAAGAAACATTGCAAATGGAACATTGAAAATTAGTGAATTAAAAACACAAGTCAACTTATATTTTGAAACAAATATAATCTCATCATTAGGACAAACTAACAAAGTAGAGAGTACTTTGTCTCGAGTCCAATGCTTGAACCAGCACACCCATACTGATGTCTGGTGGAATGATTGCATTTCACCAAAATAGCCTCTAGACCTGGGGTGGGCAACCTACGGCCCGTGTGCCACATGCGACCCGCCAGTGATTTTTTTGCAGCCCGTGAGATGTCTCATGAAGAAGGAAAAAAAAAACAATCTATTTGACAGCATTACAAAAAATGAGCTAGCTGCTTGGAATTTATCGACACTAATCATGCTGTCCGGTAGGACTAGTATTATCCCCATTAATTATCAACTGTACTGTATTGACATGATGTTTTTGTGATTACAGATTAAGGACACACACCTATTGCTTGAAAGTCCTCGGAATCAAAGGTTTGATATCAACAGCAGGTCATTCAAAAGGTTGCCCACCCCTGCTCTAGACCAATACACTCTGCACACTACAGTACACACATGCTTGTGTTTCATTCAGACCGAGGACCCCATTGTATTTTCCATTGTTCAAATCCACGTACCCTAACTTTAACAATACCCCATACAATAGAATTCTTCCGAGGACGTGGTGATTCTTTAGAAATCACAACCGAGGACCTGAAATTCTTTTGTTCAAGTCCTCGGTCAGATAGCAAAACAAACGCACATAATTTTGCCAGTATTCCAGTTAAGAGTAATTTTTAAGCTTGTATTGTCCCTTTCAAAAGTGTTGCTGTTTTTCAGGGTATTGCTACCTTCCTTCCTCCCTACCTCTTTAAAGAAATGCCACACAGACTCTGGACACATGCAGACCAGAAGGCATCATCACTCACTCCCTCCATCTAATGACAGTAGTCTCGATCAGTATTGTAATTACCCCAAATATTCGTCAGAGCATTATACCAGAGTGCAGAAAATGCTATTTTGGTGACAACCCTCCCATCTCACCCCTCCCCTAGTAATAGTACTATAGGTACCAACAACCTAATACACATTAGCCTACATTTTGTTAGACTAACTACTTTGTTGATAAGGTGAATAACCACAGTTCACAACAGTCCAGTAATGGGAACTGACCCTACTAAATTTGAGTTGCCATGCGTACTATTAAGTGCACACAACAAGTTAAATGAATCTGGAGAAACTATCACACATTAAATACACGCGTACGCGCGTACCATGTATGGAGGGTCATGTGATGTGTTCCAGGGTGGTACTAATCTACTACTCTCCCTGTTACGCATGATGATTTCACACAACTAGTACGTAAATGTGTTTGCGTGCTTAGAGCAGCAGACGACACCCGTTACCTAGCAATAACCATGCCTGTAGCCTAACGTGATAGCTATATTCCCGTCGAGCAGCATATAGGCTCTGTTCCATGGAGAATTCCGTGGTTGCACTGAACTAAACATTTCCCCACATTTCCCATTTTTACATTCACTTACAGCAAGTAGTAATAACGTTAGGCCATATGAGACAAAGCTTGCCCCTGGAGCTGTATTAATAAGTAAGATCTATTATGTAGAAAGCCTGCCTTCATTCAAGAGAATAAGGTTGAACGTTAGCATATTAGCACTATTTCGTAGGCCTGAAGTACCAGTACCTCCTTATGCCGTTAGTTCCCATGTCCGATCCGTCTTCGTTCAAATCTTTTACGAAGTCACTAACACTATTCTCGAACTGCTACAGAGAAATATCAGTTTGGTACCACCCTGGAACACATCACATGACCCTCCATACATGGTGCGCGCGCACCCAATTGACATGAATCCTCCAGATTCATTTACCTCAATGAGTGCACATCTCCTGACCATAATGTAGTCTGCACGTGCAGTTATGGTAACAGAGTAAGAATTTTACCTGTAAGTAACATTTATGTTTGGCCTGTTTCTGACCATTTGGTCTAACGTTAGGCCTAGCCTGACTAAGTTACACATTGCTTTGTTGAACATAGCCTTTGCCAGTGGCAGAACTATTAGTACTTGTACTACTAGGGTAGGCCTAGCCTTCAATTTTTACAAATTACAATTTTACAAAGTACAACTACAAAGTCTGCATCTCTTTTCCTGCTGCCAGGTGAATAAGGAATGGCTACTGTTATTCAACCGCAGCCGGGAAAATTGCACGGGCACTAATGCGTATTCGTCCAGCAGTCGGTTCAGTAACATTTTCCTTCAATTATTTGCCCCTCTGCCATACGAATATGCACGACAAACAGTTACCGACTAGGTAAACAGGTTTTCGCTTAACTACTAACTAAACTGAATGCAGCATTGGCTTAGCCTAGGCCAGTGTGTGATCACACACGTTAAGCCAATATGAACAACAAACTAGCTACAAATGAAACAATATTTACCGTCCTTTACAACAAAACATTGTTTCACTGGTCCATGACTGCCGAATAATTCACTGAGCTGGTCGTTTGTGCAAGAAAATGGCAAGTTACGGACGAAAACTTTATTCGGTACTATAGCCATCTTGAACCACTAACACTGTAACAGTGGGAATCGTGGTGCACACGCATGCTGTAGTGTACGAGCAGTTGCTACACATAGAGCCATGTGTGATCGTTGTAAATTCAATAATAAAATTAAGAACTAAAGTTTTAAATTTTTATTTTATAAAATGTCCAGGCAATGCAATTAATATAAATTGCTCCCATATATTAATTTACAATCAGTACTTTAGATCGACTGATAATCTACCGTTTTGTCGCTGAAATATATTTTTAGATTATCTGTACTTTTCATTTATTGCGCAATATGCCTGCACCATAGAAATTGAACTAGGGGCCTGTTCAGAGGTTTTACGACAGCCAAATGCGCCATACAGGTCAAAGGTAATATGGGGTGCTGCTCAGAGAATGTACGGCTCTGATGCTGATCTAAGCGTACGATTACGTCATTATCGCTGTTTCTGAGTTAACTTTCCTTGAAACGACTTAAGTATGTAAAATTTCCACATTCGAAGCAGCCGATATTTGTCAGCTCTTCCAATGAACAGTCAAGTTACTGCATATTAAAAAACTTGGTGACACTAGTGTTCAGTGGCGTAGAAAGGTACTTTTGAGTGGGGGGGGGGGGGGCTGAAGACTGATGGCCTGCCTGGGGGAGGGGTCTAAGGGGAGGAGGTGTCCCCCTCTCCTTTGGAATTGTTTTGCATTTCCAGGTGGCCTCAGATGCAATTTGGTGCAATATAGCACACTTCAACACCCACTCCATTTTGTAAAGAATTTTGCATTTTCACCTGGCCTTAGATGCAATTTGGTGCTTCAAATGAGTTTGTTTTCTCATTTGGAAATGAAAAAGGGGTTTTCTGACTTGCGGAGCGGGGGGGGGGGGGCGGAACAATACTTCCGCCCCCTATATTTTTCACTGAGGGGCTGGCTCCCCCAGCCCCCCGGTTCCTACGCCCTTGCTAGTGTTTGCGTATTATATAGCTCTTGACTATGCCGTCCATGTGAACATTTCAGAGGTAGTAATTACGAAAAGATATGGCGACAAATTATCTGGCATTATTGGAAAGATGGCAAACCGTGTTTGACCCACTGGCAGAACTAGCAAGTAGACTAGTGAGGTAAAATCTATTAATAATATCCTGGCTGCATGTATAGTCTTTGGTATAGACAATTATCCAAGGGCGGCGGAAGCACTTTTAATCTGGGGGGGCACCGACATCAAAGGGCACTTTGCAGAAATTCGATTGGACTGATGCAGCCTTATATTTAGTACGGTACCCTTTATAACTCTTATTGTATTATCTTAGTTGCGTATACACATCACTCCATCAAGGCCCCCCCCCCCCCCTAAGAAAAATAAGCATACTGGCACTGCAATATCCAATGTGCAAAGTGGGAAACAAGGAACAAGTTTTCTTTTGAGACAAAATGAAATGAAATCATGTTAGTTGCTAATGTAGGAATCTTCCGAATTAGAGTTTATTTCTTGTTAATATCTTAACACATTTTTTTTTCCATTCGAAATAGCTTTGAGTTTCACCCACAGAAATTCATTATAAGCCAGGGGCGTAGCCAGGATTTGTAAAGTTGTATGCACGACTATATCTGAGCGGAGCGCCACCATCAGTTGGCGCGGAGCGTACAAGAAAATTTTTGGTTTTACAAACCCCTCAGATGGCCGGAAACAGCCCTTCCCGAGTGTTCATTCTGGTTCCCTGGCCTCTTGCTAACTTGAGACACCTCAATTTTTATGTAGAAAAAGGGCACATTTTTAACCTGAGGAAAAGTGGGGGGCACGTGCCCCCTGTGCCCCCTGTGCCCCCTGTGCCCCCCCCCCGGTTCCGCCGCCCTTGCAATTATCTCACAAATGTCGAGCATAGCACTGAAATGACAGAAAGATAAACTGATCGATAGGTAGCCTATATCAGTGGGATTGTAATGATCAATGTATCCGATAACACATGACAAAAAATTGAATCAAAAGTAATGTATAAGTCTACCACACATAGTAAGGTATCATTAGGTATAAAGTACAGTAGCCAGTGGCGGCGATAGGGGTATTGGTCAGGAGGGCGAGAATGATCTGTAGGGGCGCTTTCGACACTATCTAAGCGGAGCGCCACCACGATTGGCGCGTAGCATACAGAATTTTTTTGGAGTAAAGATATTCCCTAGATCGCCGGAAATGACCCTTCCGGGCCTGGCTTATTTGCAGATAAACGAAGAATAAATACAATTTACAAATTACACTAACAAAATGTGACAAATGTCAAAAGGTACATGAGAGCGCAATAAAAAAGTCAATATTCGCGAACAAGTAAAAAGTGGTAAAGAGCTGAAAAGGGCGCCAGCAGTCCATTTGAGTCCGTCAGGTGGGGCACCCGCCCCCCCCCCTGACTGTATGGACGCTCCGCCACTGACAGTAGCCTATACATGATAAATAATATCCTTTAATTTATCACTATAGGTCAGGGTTGCATGTTTTACAACAGTACCGTATGCAGTACCAATGAAAACTTATATCATCTGCTAACGGCACCGCGGCAATTGCCAAGGTTCCTTGTGAACTGTGCAAAGTGAGATAGCGCTTTGCACATGGATGCTGGCGTTTGCAACTAAATAAGGATCAGTTTAAACTACAGGTGCTACACCACAACCTGGCTAATTGGCAAATTTACTAAATAGGCCTACACATGTAAAGTATAAGTAAGGGGACTGGGGTTCGTAATTGGCTTACGACTATCACGTGACGGAATGTTAATATTTGAAACGGGCCGTTCTATTCATTTATGTCTGATATAACATATTCATTGTCACGAAACAGTAGTCCGACAGATATATCGTTTGATTGCTGTTAAGTATCGTTAAGTAGTTAGCAATAGACAAGGGTCGAACATTAGGCTTTAGGCAGTAGTTCTGACTTTATCTAATTTGTTTCAAAAATTGGGCTACGAAATGCAAAAAGTTCGGGGTTCATTTTGTCGGCAAATTCAGTTTTTTTTTGTGGTTTGTCCCTCAAGGGAAAGTCATGACATGCCCTATTGCTCTTCTAAGGCCCATATTACATTTAAAGGCATCGAAGACTTGCCCCAAACCGCGTGCCGCGCTCTGAAAAAGTTAACTTTCCGTTGCTTGCAAGTGAAGTTTTCAAGTTGTCGCTACAAAATGCAGACAGTAATGAAACGTGATACGTACATTGTTATATGATTATCTAGACCTGAGATGTCCATCGCTACCATGTACACTGTGTTGTGGGTATTGACCGTAGCTGTATGTATTGACTGTACTAGTGTCTAATTACCGACGGTATAGCGCGAGTCTTCACACCCTTTAAGCTTAATTGACCGAGACGACCATAATCATATATGTGCGTTTCACATGCAGTTACCGTCATAACACCTATCACATGAGATCAGGTCAGAAAGTCTTGCACGTGGATATTGTCTATCTGTTATGTTGTTTCATATTTCTATTTAGGGTATTCATGTGACCTTTTTTCAGTTGATATATATGGTTGGATGAAAACAGTTTTCCGAGTAGAGGGTTTCGTTTTCCCGGCTTTAAAAGGGTTTTCATGCATACCCCTTCGTGGGTCGCAATAAATTGCGCAGTTCTAACTTTGCACGCTAGTTGTTTGTGCATAACACATGGAATAACTTTTTAGCCCTTTTTGTCTGACAGACAATTTACTTCCAGAACGTTGCCTGATAGAGTCGTAAATTGTGTTTCCCGTACATACTGAATCATTTCATGCCCCTTTGAACGTAATTGTAAATGTAAATTGCTTACGTAATTTTATACAATTATACCTATTTTTCAAGTTTCTGTATACTGAATAATGGTATGAAATCACATTAAATAAGACAGTGGTTTTCTAATGCGATAATTAACTGAAGTACATATGAAAAGAGGCTGAGCAAAACAAACAATTGTACAAAAAGAACACCCCCTACCCCCACCCCCCCCCCGATGAAAAATTAACCTACAGTATGAAAAAGTTTCCCAGAGAGTTAAATGAGGGCGGTAGTGAAGAACTTAGTATACATAGATTAATCACGTTTACATAGATTAATCACATAGAATACATAGATTAATCACGTTGGCTTCGGCTTTGAGTACAACGTTTTTGTATGCTGCTGTGTTGAACGACCCTAACCGTAATATATAATTACCGACTTTGCGATCCGCGTTATAGTCATTGCCGACGTTGCAATCCGCACTTCCCCTCAAATTTTTGCAAGGTCGTTAAGAGCGTCTCCATATAGTTTACCCTTTCTGGAAACCAAAATGATAGCAGATCCCTTCATCGGAAGTAAAGAAGGAAAACTGCTACCGGACCATATAACCAATCGAATGAAACAATATATTAAACAACTAATATCTCGGACACTATAATATCCAAGTACCCACAGTCGAATACAAACCCATGCCATTATATCCAGGTGCGTATCCAGGGGGGGGGGCGTTGGGGCGCGTGCCCCCCGGGTAAGAAAAAGAGGAGAGAAAAAAAAGAGAAGAAAAAAGGAAAAAAGAGGGGAAAAAAGAGGAGGAGGAGAGGAAGGAAGGGAAAAGAAAAAGAAGAAAGAGAGAAAAAAGGAGAAAAGGAGGGCGTAAAAGAAAAACGCGAAGACACCGGGGAGAGAAAGAGGAACAGTGACATCATTACAGCCCTGAAGGGTAGCCAGTGACGGATCAATGATTTCGTAAAAGTGTGACTCACCCTACCCCTTACACCGACAACTCCATTTTTTGACGTTTCCATTTTCCTCTCTCACTAATGATCTATATATGTACTATATATGGTCTATCATAACGCGTGTGTAGAATTGTGCTATGAAACCAACTGTGGCTGGTCTCGAACTCGACCGTGTCGTCGGGGAACATGACGCATTTTGGGATGGGGGCGACCGCCCGCCCGCCCCCCCCCCATTCAGCATTTTTTTAAATGATATCGCTAAGTAATTTCAAAATAGAATGTGCTTAGAGGCAACTTACAAGGCCTGGGAAGTGTCATTTCCAGCGATCTGCGGGACATTTTCGGCCAAAATTTGCTTGTACGCTTCGCGCTATATAACAAATGGTCCTGGGTAGTGCCATTTCCAGCGATCTGGGAGGCATTTTCGGCCAAAATTTTCTTGTACAATTCGCGCCAACCTATGGTGGCGCTACGCTTAGATAATTTGCCTACAGGCTTCTCCCCTCCCTTGGCAAATTCCTCGCTACGCGCCTGTTCGAGTTTGTAACGCAAACAGCAGATATCACATCATATCAGTGAGCATGAAAATGGCGTTCCAGGATGAAAAGCCTCAAAACTGTCCGACTTGCCTGAAAAAATAACCAAAAATTTTCGCGCGCCAAGCGCGCGTTCAACGTGTTCATGCCAATATCATATAAGCAAGCATCGGTTATTACATCGCATGCCATCATGTACCGTACGGTCCGTTCAAATTGCGCAGTATTTCGCGGGATGCCCATCTAAACAACGACATGTCTCATGTAGATGTATAAAAAGCATGGAGGTCCAATTATGTCAAAACTCTCTTTTACATTAGTAATGGCGAATTAGGGGCTTCACCCCAGCCGCGCAGTGGCGGAGCGTCCATACGGTCGGGGGGGTGCCCCCCCTGACTGACTCAAATGGACCGTGGCGCCTTTTTCAGCTCTTTACCACTTTTTACTTATTCGTGATTATTGACTTTTTTATTGCGCTCTCATCTACTTATTGACATTTCTCACATTTTGTTGGTGTAATTTCGCGATGACACCTTATTCTTCGTTTATCTGCAAATTAGCCAGGCCCGGAAAGGGTCATTTCCGGCGATCTAGGGAATAACTTTATTCAAAAATTTTCTGTACGCTACGCGCCAACTAGTGGTGGCGCTCCGCTTAGATAGTGTCGAAAGCGCCCCTACAGACCATTCTCGCCACTCCTGACCAATACCCCTAGCTCCGTAACTGCCGCCGCGCCTCCTACGCCTATGTGTGTAGTGTTCGGTTGAAGGAAATATCTGCTATTTTTTCATTTCCTTCAACCAAGTTTTATAATAGCCGTTATAAGAGGTTTTAATGTTTGTACACCAATAAATTAACTCTGTCTGAATTTTCCAAAATTTCTGACCAACATTCTGCAGCACACTTCCCTCTACTCGTGCAATTTTCACCGGTCTGTTAGGGGTTCAAGGAAGTTTTACTATATTGGTTGTCCATAAATGAAATTTTGTACAACATTATGGGTATGTTTTCAAGTGAGTTTATTTACGAGAAATGTGAATTTTCAAATTCTGAACAAATATGGGGCTTAAAACCTTGAAAAGTGGGGCTGACGGGTATTGTGGGCCGCGACGTAGAATCACCTAGCTACAAAAGCAAAGACCCACAGGAGATGCGATCAGGTCGAACATGATGTGTGCCGGGTTGACAATCTTCAAAAAGGTTATGGATGGAAAAAAAAACTATTAGGAAAATACCTGGTTCTCAGGCAAAAAGTGTACATCTGGTTGGTCATTTCAAGCCCGAGAAGTGCCGTTTCCGGTGATCTGGGGGGTTTCAAAACAAGAAATTTTCTTGTACGCTGCGCGCCAACCGATGGTGGCGCTCCGCTTAGATAGTAATTCGCGCCCCCCGGGTTTGAAAATCCTGGATACGCGCCTGATATCATTGCGTGACCAAAAAGTCCCGATTGCCTCGATATAAATGTGTAACACAATCAGTTGTTCCGTGGACTAACAGACTAAAATTCGTCACTTTCCATATAGTCGCTGCATGGAGCATAGATAGGAAGTTTTCAACTGACATATCCAACCCACCATCAGAATCTGTTGAACACTTTAGTCTGTTATTCCGGTCGCGTCTACCGACCTTCTTTCTTTAAGAACTGGCCGCTGTTCTTTAATTATCGCTCACTCCCTCTTTCAGTAAAACTCCAGACGGCAACAGAGGAGTGGGACTCGCACGGCCAGTGTGGAGGAATATCATAATAATAATAATAATAATAATCAGCATTTATCTTTGCGACGCTTAAGCGACCACAAATGTGTGAGAAACCCGCAAGGGCTTATCGATTACAACTTACACGTCGGGTGGCTTCCAATTCAACATTTCAATTCAAATTTGGAATATTTTCAAAAGTCATTTCAGATGGGAAATCCGTAGATTGCTCTTGGATGAAAAACCATCTTTACTATGACCCAGTCGGGTATCGAACCCGGAACCTGCCGATTGCTAAGGCTCATTGCTTCAAATGCCACCGCATTTATCCACTCGGCTACAGCAATACACGAAGACATTATTACAGTATGTTCTGGGTATGGCATATTAAAGACTGATAGAATTCACATATCAATAGACTTTTTAAAGTTTTTCCCACAATATAGGATTGGACTTATTACCAAACAAGATCAAAGACAACGACAAGAACGGTGTCGCGTTCACTCAAGTTAAAAATTGTATGAGAACACATGAAAAGATGACGTAAACATAATTGAATATAGTTTCGAGGTGTGTTTATTTGATCAGGTACCAAGTCTGACTCTCTTTCATAAGGAATAAATCATATAAATATATAAAGTATGTGTGAACTAACTAGAGATAAGATATAAGGCAGTTCATGGTCAATATTGTCCACAGCAGGTGGTCAGTATCCGTCAACTCGCAGGGGTCACTTGCAGTAGTCCGCTCACATCAAGTTGTCAGTATTACAGCAGTGTAGTGACATGCATATGGTAATATAATTATCCATGATGGATATCGCAAACGGGGACAAGAAAAAACACAGGAACAAGAACTCAAAACAATTATAAACAATAATCAAATAAGAGCAATGACAAAAAACCCTAAAATATAAACCTTATAAAAATTTCCAACGCTTTTCGAAAAAAAAACCAGTTGCTTTATGTGATGTTTGACTCTATCAATGTTGATATTGATATTGTTGATATGGAAAGGGAAGAAGTTCCAAATCTTCGGCTAACAAAAGGCGAAGGCTCTACCAAATGTAGTGCGTACACGTGGAACAAATAGTAACCATGATATAGAAACAATTAGAAGGTTCTTTGGGTAACCAGGAGCAGCGTCGTGAACACATTTATAAACAAATAGTAGGATTTAAATATAAATAAATACAATATTTTATATCAGAAACTCTTTAAAAATGGTAGAGACATCGTCCCTTTTTCCAAGGTAGTAAATAACTCTGGCAGCACTATTTATAATAGATTGTATAGTTTTGTAATGAGACTTTAGCATTAATACCGTATAGTACAGAGAGTTTGCACATAGATAAATAGATAGTTAACTTTATAGTCCATCTCAGAAAACAAAAACGCAAAATGATTTCCCGTCGACAGTAAACATAAAACAGTAGTGAATACAAACAAAACCCGAACAATAAACAAGCTATTAGTGAACAACTACGAGAATAAAACTAAATAAGCAGAACCAGAACAGTAACAGAAGCAGCACAGAGAGCTGCAAGTGACCGTTCACACACTGTGGCCAAATCGCTTTGCATGCGAGTTAAACAAGTGAATTGCCTCAGGTAAGAAAGAATTACGGAACCTGGACGTTTTAGTATGGGGCACCTGTAATCAAATCCCGGATCTGTTGAACACGATAAGACTATGCCAAGGGTGTGTGTGATCTTCTTTTATATTATTTAGTTTCTTCATCAGACTCTCTTCATACATGGATGAGAGAGACGGAACGATTCTGTTCATAACGAGTGAAATAACAAGACTATAGGAGTTTTCACAAAATCACGAGAAAGAAAAGACTTAACCTTTGACCTTATAACGTATATTGTCCTGAACCATGTGGAAATGGTGATGTTAACCCTGTTGATTGAAATAGTTGTTAGGGTCAATAAAGCCCAAAGTTATTTTTTTCAGCAACACTATACTAACACCAAATACAGTCGCAGTCCAACATGTTAACACCACGTATCAATACACCATGCACCTCCGTCTCTGCACCGACTTATTTCCAAGTATAACATAACTTCTGTTTTATTAGGATATAAGAAATAAGAGTTACAATCCACCTTTTCACAGCATGTATAGTCAAGAAAGACAAAATGTCAAAATCATCACAAAAAAATGACTTTTCAACAATTAATGAAAAACGATTGTCAATGGTCAATGTTAATGGTCATCAACAAACCCTGCCACTTTCAATACCTTTTTTAATGTACAATAGAGTATGGACGCATCGCAGATCAATATTGAACTGTTGAATAACACCGGTCACCATAGTAAAACAGAACCTGCTGGAACACCATTAGCATTTAGAAGTTCTTTTATAGCGACACTATAAATAATACATGATTCAGCACAGTAAATATACACATTCAATCTATCCTCCCTTAACTTGTACTCAGCGGTTCAATATCCTCTAGCTTTTCTCCAATTTCTTGCAAGATGACGTCACTTAGTTGCTCTCTCAAACATTGCAGGCTGTATTTCCAAAGTATTTCCTGTTTGGCTTCATCTCTGTTCAAAAAAGGACAAGTAAAATATGTAACATTAAATTTCCTATTATAATTAAATATGGAGGTCACAAAAGGATAACAACACTGTCATACATTAAAAAAAAAAAAGAAGAATTTTCGTCATTCCACCCGCAGGTGGAACTAAACATATTGTTTTAAGAATGCCGTGTACTTTCAAACCGCAAGAGGGGAAAATTTCAACGTACTCGATGTCACCTCACATTTTGATGACAAAGTAAATCACGTGATTACACAATAAAGCAATTTCTTGTCAATGTATGTTTGTATATATTTTGCCTATATACTGCTGTTTTTATTTAAGCTTGGTGAGTACGCGTACCACGTACACCACAATTCAGCTATCATTTGCGGTCAGGTTAATATTTAAAGACAAGTGGAGCCATCGGAACCGCGGCCCCCACATATTTCGACATTTAAAATGCATGGTATATGTCGTACACAATAGACACTATAACAATCACATCGCTATCGGACCAGTGGCAGAGCTAGGGGTATTGGTCAGGTTGGGGGGGGGGGCGAGAATGGTCTGTAGGGGCGCTTTCAACACTATCTAAGCGGAGCGCGGTTAATTGGCGCGTAGCGTACACTGAAAACTTAAATTGGTTCACCGACTAACATAACGTTAGTCCATCTGGTGCCTCTCCCGACTAACATAGCCTTAGTCAGTTGCTATACCGACTAATTTATTCCTTAGTCAGTTGGATTTCTTAGTGGGTCATCTTAGTCCGTCAACTTAGTCGATCAACAATTTCTTAGTCGGTAAATGTATATTAGTCAGTTACATTAGTTGGTGACATTAGTCGGTCTTTACCGACTAATTTATATGAGCCACCGACTAGTTTATAGCAGGTTTTACATTAGTCAGGATGGTGCCTCTCCCGACTAACCTTTCTTAGTCGGTATCGACTGACTAGTTGCACTGACTAGAATCACTGAAAGAATTAAACCCGACTAGTTTCACTGACTAGCATCACTGAAAGAAAAGAGAGCAGAAGAAACACAAATAATGTGTACGTTGGCAGTATTTATTTCTGATAAAACTTCTGATGTCTACAAAGGCTGACTTTCGACAGATAGGGAAGAAATCACTGTAAACAAAAATCTGAAAATATGATTTTATTCCAACAAAGTTAAGACAAGTTAATGGATCAAACATGAATCGCAAAAGTATAGCACTGCACAATAATGCAAAGTTGAATCTTGGGCAAGGGTTCCTCATGACTTTCGTTTTAAAGTGGTACCCCAAATCGACACCAGTTAAGTCTTCACGAACAAAGAGTGTTTCTCCTAACTACAAATGGCCTCCCACTTGTCTTCAGGAAGCCAAAATCTGCACCGTAATTGACCTGTGAACAGAAAATATGATATACATGTAAGCACAGATACAGATATAGCACATGATAACTCACATTATCATAAACATACATTTACATTAAAATTTTATAACATATTGGGAAGTATACATTTAAATCTAGGTCCCTCAAATTATAAGCCAGGAATAGCAGCTTTACCAAATAATTATTAGCTTTGCACAGCATAACACCAAGTTATTTTTCAAAGCTTAATAATTATGTTAATCATGTTAATAATGATCCCAATAGACCGGGAGCCCAGAGGGTTTGGTTAGCTGGGAAGGTAACCAATTGCCTTGTACATCACAATGTTCACAGTGCATTCCTGTATATGAAACCAGACGACTTGCAAACCGACTGTGGTGGGTGTGGCTGGGAGAGCAATTTTAAAGTCACCTGATAGCTAACCTAGATCAGTTTTCATGGTAACACATCAAAGTAAGTACAATGTGTCAGGTATGGCCCCAAGAGCAACAAATGGCCATTGCCAGTAATTATTGGTGGTGGGGTACCCCTGCCAGTGATCTAAAATTGACCCCTCAAGGCTGACCTAGGTCAGCTCATGAGGAAACCACTTGAAACCTACTGGAAAATGTTGGTTAGGACTTCAGATACAACTGATGGGCATTGCCAGTAATTTTTATTGGTGGGGTACCCCTGCCAGTAGACCCCCAAAATGCCCATCCCCCATTGACCTAGATGAGCTCATGATTTGACCAGTTGAAAACTACTGGAAAATGGTATCACTTCATATGTAAGGGATGGGCATTTCCAGTATTTTATATTAGTGGGGTACCCCTGCCAGTAGACCCCCAAAATGCCCCCCCCCCCCCTCATTGATCTAGGTCAGCTCATGATTTAACCAGTTGAAAACTACTGGAAAATGATTGACAGGATTCTATATGTAAGGGATGGGCGGACTCTGGCAGTGGTGGCCCACCAATATAAAATACTGGAAATGCCCATCCTTACATATGAAGTGATACCTATCATTTTCCTGTAGGTTTCAACTGGTCAAATCATGAGCTCACCTAGGTCAATGAGGGGATGGGCATATTGGGGGTCTACTGGCAGGGGTACCCCACCAATAAAAATTACTGGCAATGCCCATCATTTGTATCTGAAGTCCTAACCAACATTTTCCAGTAGGTTTCAAGTGGTTACCTCATGAGCTGACCTAGGTCAGCCGTGAGTGGTCAATTGTTGATCACTGGTAGGGGTACCCCACCACCAATAATTACTGGCGATGGCCATTTGTTGCTCTTGGGGCCATACCTGACACATTGTTCTTACTTTGATGTGGTTACCATGAAAACTGATCTAGGTTAGCTGTTAGGTGACTTTAAAATTGCTCTCCCAGCCACATCCACCACAGTCGGTTTGCCAGTCGTCAGGTTTCATATACAGGAATGCATTGTGAACATTGTGATGTACCAGGCAATTGGTTACCTTCCCAGCTAACCAAACCCTCTGGACTCCCGCTCTACAGATCAGTGAAAATTTGACCAAACTTATGAAGCTTGCACGTAAATGATATACTAGACTGTTTTTTTTTTAAAACAGGTTATGAAAAGTATCTTTAATATCATTAAACAGTTGGGTACAATAGTTAAACTCACTCTTCCATCTTTTTTCTCTATGGTACTTGTTCCTTTACTTTTTGGACTCTTGGATAAACTCTTTTGTTCTGCGAAGGGTACCAATATATCATCTTAAAACATGTCTTTAAGCCATATATAACACAGTTCTCCTCTTCTGTTGTTGCCTCCACACTGGTGTCGTACATCACAGGAAACCTCACCCTTGACTTAGATATTTGGCTTTTCAATTCCTGCTGGAAAAAAGAAACAGCAAAGTATTCATCATTTGAAAAAATAAATAAATAAAGTTGTCACCACAAAGTTATGTGAGATTTGCTTCCACTATAGTCTCAAAAAACAATCCCAAAGTTTGAAGCAGACTGTATAAAGCTGAAAATTTGAACGAGAGTGTCATCACCATTGCAACCAGAATCAAATGCCCAGAATACAGAGACAATAAAACATGGGCTAAATCTTTGTTTGTTTTTATGATCTTTAAAAATATAAAATTTTAGAAACAGAAATGCACTGAGCCAACTTATTTATAGGCCTAATCGTTTTTAGTTGTTATTTTGCTTGCTCACATAACAAGCCTGTTTAGACCTAGGCTAGAGGAGAATCAATACTTTGTTACACTAAGTTTGTCTTTCGGTCGTTTTGATTTAGTCTTACTAGTAGTACTAAAGTATATAATGGACCGACGAAGACTAGAGAATACCCAGAGTTTTAGCAACTGCGTTAAACTGTATCATCTGATCTATTATTTACGTCAATGAGTTTCATTCTATCTAGGATCAAAAAGAGAAAACTAATTAATCTTAACCTTTAAACTTTGCTACTAAACAGATATGCTTGAATTACAAATTAATGTCAAAAAACATCATAATCTACGAATCGATGCATATACATATACATAAACAGAATAATTTGAATTCGCGCAAGTGAACCCTGCACTACATTGGACAGAAAAAAAACGTGCAATTATAGACCAAACTAAACATACTAAATTTTCCGTTACTTCTACATAAAATATCAATACAAATACAACAACTTACTCTTTTGGCAGTATACTAAAAGCACATGTTATAATAACTTCAGACTATCAAGCTTTCCTGAGAAAAAACGGTTAATACTTCTTACAGTAAACAAGTCGACCGTGAAGGAATGTCGCAATTGTTTCATGAGCGTGACCGGAAATTAAATACTAAAAAATGATAAATGAAAAGGTTAAATAGAACTGAAGCGTGCATCCTGACTGCTCGCAACATATAATACCGTTGACTAGCCAACATAATTTGTTCAGCCTACTGTGACTGTACGTTTGAAGGTCTAGCCTTGCTTATTCAATATCACAAAGCCTACCCATTTAGATTCACATGGGATATTACAGGAAATCTTTACCAAATGAGTGTAGACTTCAAATAAACTATTGAGACTTATAGTTCCAGCATTTGTTTGGGAATAAATTAGAAGATTATGTGCCACTGTTCAGTCTAGCCCAATACACACATAACACATGGTGTTTAGAATGCACACTTTAGTGTTGAGAATGCACTGCAGTACCCAGTAGAAGCCTATAGGCTACTCACTGTCATTGCACTTGTGTATTGCGAAAAGCCAGCGTGACAACGGTAGCGTTACACTAACCATAATACATGAGTACTAGTGCCAGTGGCCTAACAATTAACTTTAATTTTACCTTCAAGTTAAAGGAATAACAGGTAGGCCGATGATGGCAGTTAATACCTCCATTCTTCTAAAGACCTTGGGTGATTTACGGTTGAAAGTTGCTTAGAGTGATCGTATGAAACTATGCCAAGTCCAGCAAGCTGCCGTTGCCTCTCGGTTTCCAAATTGAAGTGAATCGAATTGGGTTAAAATACATTAGTCCGTCGACCGACCGACTAAGCTACGATTATGGCGTAAATCGGGTGTCCGTATCGTTCTTAGTCCATGGGTTAAAATACCTTAGTCCGTCGCCACCGACTAAGCTGCGATTATATTTTCCTTAGTCAGTGTAAACTGACTAAGAAGCAGCGATGAAACGAAGATTTTTGCTAGTTCGTGTGCATTGACTAACGTTACAAACTAATTTAACGTTAGTCCGTGGCAATATTGACTAGTTTATTTTTTCAGTGTACAGAATTTTTTTGAGTAAAGATACTCCCTATAGATCGCCGTAAATGACCCTTTCTGGGCCTTGCTAATTTGCAGATAAACGAAGAATAAATAGGTGTCATCGCCAAATTACACCAACAAAATGTGACAAATATCAATAGATAGATGAGAGCGCAATAAAAAAGTCAACAATCGCGAATAAGTAAAAAGTGGTAAAAAACTGAAAAGGGCGCCAGCAGTCCATTTGAGTCCGTCGGGGGGGGGGGGGGCATTCGCCCCCCTGACTGTATGGACAGTCCGCCACTGTATCGGATATGTGTGTACGTGGTATTTTAAACTTAGCAAAGAAATATCAGCGATGCCGCTATACTAGGCCTAACACAATATCACTGACACTGCAGTTATATGCATGCCTCGTTGCTTATAGTTTAATATGTGAAATTCGTTTTTCTTTGAATTTTCAGTGGTAAATGTCGTTTATATATATTGTTTTTTATGATGGGTTTTGCTGAATGGGCCCCCACAATCACCAAGCCAAGGCCTCACAAAAGCTTAATCCGGCCCAGAGTATAAATCAACAAGTAGATTATTATACTTTATTTTACACGAAAGGAAAACATTTGAAGAAAATCTAAACATTGTAACATCACAGATTAACCCATAGCAATCCACTTCCTGCAGTAACTCAATCAAAACTACAGTATGAAAATGTTTCCTGAAAGGGAATGAGGACGGTATTTAATTTTTAATTTCTGATTTCTTTTATTGTAAATTATGTTTGAGGGCCTCATGTAAGATTAGCGTTTTTTTGTTTGTATCGCTAAAATGAGTTTTACCCTTGAAAGTTGAAATAAATAAATAAATTGAAGAACTTAACATGCATAGATTCTGGATGTGTGACCTGATTGATTCACTTTGGCTTCGGCTTTGAGTAGGCTACAACGTTTCATGTGTGATGCCGTGTTGGACAGATCTAACCGTAATAGCATAATGACAGACTTTGCGATCTGTGTTAAAGCCATTGCCAACTTTGTAATCCGCACCCCCCCCCCCCTCCCCTCACAATTTTGCAAGGTTGGTAAGAGTGACTCCATAGATTTGCCTTTCGGGAAACCACAAGGCGTTTAGCCAAGCAAAATAGGTAGCATTCAACTAACCTTATCTCGAGTTAGCAATAAGATATAAGTTTTTAATTTACAATGAGGATTACAATGTTTGTCTTTGAAAGATAAGGGTTACATTGTCTATACGTAAGAATATCCCTTACAATGCTATAAGGTAGCCTAGGCAGATTTTTTTTTTTTTTTTTTAATTAAAAGGGATAGGATCGCATAAAACTTTGAGAAGGAAGAAGGAAGTTATCCATAGAGAATGTATACGGACGAACACACAAATGCTAAGATGATCTTTACCGAGAAAGACGACTGGAGTTGCTGGGTCTGCCTCGGTCAAAGTAATGGGCCGTCGTCCCGTCGTACTTCGGATCGAGGGCGGCAATTAAGGATGAACGGGACCCTTCCTTCGCATCTACACCCCCTGAAATATTAATGTAGATACAATGAACATCAGCCAGTTGGAACAGTTTTCTAATGCTAATACCCCCTCTAAACTGTTCTCCCATATCATGCTTCAAAGCATTCGTATTGACAGTACAAACAGTTCTTAACCTTTATCTGATACTGAGAAACATGATATTCATATTGCTCTCACTGACAATACGAGTGCTCTGAACAACGGGACATGACACTACAGTATAGAAACAAAAATTGTCCCAACTGGGTGTAAATATTTATTAATACTGATCGATAATTCATGACACGAATTTTCTCTTAAGGACAGAGCATACGAGTTCTTTTTCTTATTTCTTCGAAATATTACCAAAGGAAAATTGTTGACAGGTAGAAATGGTGTGGAGAGTTCAATATCGGGAGCGACAGGGGATGGAGGGAGGGGGGGCACAATCTTCGAAGGGCAGTGGGACATGTACATATGACTTTAATGTCGAGAGCAAACCGCAAAATCACCACATAAAGTCCCGACAAAATGGACCCTATGTGCATTCTGTACCATACTATCTGGAATTTCCTTGTTTTTCCACAGAACGGGACATTTTAGATACTCATATGTGTGGTTGAATTTATCAACAAAAAGGTACTTTGTAATTTTAGCCTTTTTGAATTCTCAACAAAAGGTCACTTTCTCATAACAAATATGGTAAAAGAGGGCATTTACATTATAACAAAAGGGCACTTTTAGTTTATAAAGTCGGGCATGTTTTTCACAAATCTGGGTACACAAATTCACCGCCACCCCCCCCCCCCCAATCATTCCGAAAGGAATGGAAACATTTATGGTTTCAGACGTACTATAAAACATAAACAAATCTAAAAGCGAAACTATTTGATTTTTGTTTAATGTGATACGGTATACCTTCGAATGTATGGTACGTTAAATAAACTTCCAATAAATCATTAAACGTTGACAGTTATAGTTGTAGATATTTTTCATCAGATTGCATTTATCCACATGGGGAAACATACATAAAACCGTGTACATAACAAATCATATATTATGAAAAATGTTAATTTAAAGTCGTAAATATTTTCATAACCCTCCAGTTGTTAGGTATATATGTCATTGTCGTATCTGACGGCATATATTACGTCACTCACCGAAATAACTATATGTAGGTGTACGCAAGTTGTAAAACGTGGTTTACTTACAACAACATATCATGCTACTAAAGGAGCAGGCTACGCAACCAGTACCTTCCCGAAACACGTCTGTATCAACAAATCCGGGATGTACTGACAGTACAGATATACCCTGACCGGTAAGCTTCCTAGAAAGGCAATACATATTCATAACCTGTATAAAACAAAAAGATATATCATTAAGAATGAAAGGAGCCTTTAAAGTAACGGAGCCGGGGGTGTGGGGCGCTCCCTGAAATGAAACCCTTTTCCATGTTTGTAATTACAAAGGTCCCTTTGTTTAGTTCTCTAGTTATTATACAGGTACGTTTTTATGTTTTTATTTATATGTTTTATAAAATAATAGTGATCGTTTTTGTTGTAAAACATTCAAATACTTGAATTGAAAGTTTGAGATAACTTTGGGATTTTCCTCTTCAGATCAATGTTACACATCACACTGCACTGCTCCTAGGAAACTGTTCCCCCCACCCCTCTCCTCACCCTCTCCCCACCCCTCAACCCAAATTACACCCTTCTCTGCAGCAAGATATATATATATATATATATATATATATATATATATATATATATGTATATATATATGTAGTTTGTGTAAATGCTTTTTTTAAAGGAGACACAAACCATACCATCTTTATTAATTTATGTGATAGAGATAACTGTAATGAACACCCCCCCCCCCCACCCTGAGAAAATATCTTATTCTATTCCGTTTGGGGGATTTTAATCTTATTCCGCTTGGGAGATTTAATATTTATTTGTTTCATATGCAGGACTGAAGACTTTATCAAGTCTAAGTATGACATCAAATGTCTTATTGTTTTCTTTATTATCACAATGTTAATTTTTTCCTGATGGAGATGGCTTTTGCAAAAGGATGACTCTAACATATTAAATTGTTAACATTATTACATTTTTGCTGCAAGACACAACAATTAAGCAGCAGTTATAAAGGTCTATAAACCGAATACCGTATTTAATGAAAAATATATCTTGTCATCAATAAAATTATATATATATATTTTTTAAACCTGAAATAGCTTGGAATTCAGGTAAAATTTGTGAGCTCTGTGAGATTTCAGATCCTGGATATTGTCATGGATCACTTCGCCAAACAAATGGGCAACCGATGACACGTTGACAATACGTGAGTTGGGGGCGCTCTCCTTCAATAGTGGCAGAAGAAGTAGCGTGAGGAGGAAGTGGGACAAATAGTTGACTTGAAAGTGAAGCTCAAATCCATCTTTCGTAACACCTGCAAGATAAAATATATACTGTGTTTATACATATATAGAGAGAGGACAGGGGAGGGGGGGGGGGCTTAGGAGCCTGTGCCACTGATGTAGTTATTAAATAGCTTGCTTATCAACCAGCATTCGTTATAATACTATGTAGGGTGATACCATATCTTTTGTGATAGGTAGGCCTAACATAACACTTATAGGGGTATTCCGATCGTTTAATTTCATTGCTTAAAATTATTAAAAAAGTTCTGCACCTCTCGTTCAATTCACATCCTCATGGAATTTTGCATGACGAATTTTTGTTCTTATGATAAGTATGAATCTGGCAACATCAGCTGTCAATGTATCATGTCAAACCTTAATGCAGCAAAAACTGTTTTTGTTTTATTTATAATCTCATCATTTCGCTCCCATAGGGAGGATGAGATATTGTAGTTCCTTTGCCAGTTGGGTCATATACAGCTATTATCAGTTGCCATAGCAACAGTTGCCATGATAAGAGTGAATACTCCTGAGTAGCTACTCTCGGGAAACACCCATGTTGGGGTACCCCAGTGTGACCGGAGGTCTATGACTGAGGGATGGGCAAAAACGTGTCTGTGTGTGTCCAATTTTGTGTCAACAACGTCTACATGGCTGGGCTGATTTTCTTCAAACTTGGTGGGAAGCTACCTCAGGGTGAACCCTTGTGTTTTGCAGAACCAAAGGTCAAATTTAGTGAAAATCTATTTCCTTTGGGGGGGGGGGGGGGGTACATTGAATTGACATAAAATCTTCACAGGTATACTTGAAAATGTCAAATACTATCAAAATATGTGGTTGCCATGGGAACCAAGGTCAAAGGTCAAATGTTATATTTTAAGGGCAATTTGTGTCAAAAAACTGCTCCTAAACGGTTTGCTGGCGATGAGATATGAAACTCTGTGGATTGCCCTCTTGGGTTACAAAAATCATTGGAATCCAATGAGGAAAAATTATTTCTACAATCAAACAGTTGCATTTTATTGACATTTAAAACACACAGATCATTGAAATCTATAAGCAAACGTCTCTGCCATACGAACCAAAGATAAAAGCTACGTTTGTGTCCCGATTTAAGCTATGCAACTCGATTAATAAATGTGAATTTATAGCATATGCTTACATTTCTGTTGTGCATTCAATGTTCCAGCATTGCAAATGAGTACGTGCAATGGCAATCCCCGATCTTTGAATTCACGTACAAACTCTATGGTAGAGTTGAAAGACGAGAGGTCAAGGTTCATGTACTGAATATTCAGTTCAGGCACTTCACGCGTGATTGGCTGATGAACAGAATAATATGGGTATTTATTGTAGTGCGCGTACACGCTACAATATCGGCATTACTGGCTAAGTGAACGATACCTACATGACTGGGCGTTGAAACTTTAAGTTTCATATAGTCTCTGTACATTTGCAGTTTCCGAAGCTAACTGCGTAGCCAACTTATTCTGAGCCTGTTACGGCGCTCACCAGCGCCCTCACTTTGTAGGTACCTACATGAATATGCTCCCTGGTGTGTTGTCTGCCCGAAAAACTTACACCATGAACAACCGAAAAGTTCTTCCTAATATTACAAGTACTCCACGCGCACTATAATACTGCGTACTTGCAGACAACTGTAGTTCTAGTTTTTTATTGCCATATCTCAGAAATGCCAAGTGTTTCGGTTGAATGGACTGTATATATTGTGTGATAGACCATTGCAATAACAACATTATACTACCACAGCATTTGCCTGCAAATACGCAGTATTTTAGTGATCCAGGATTTCTCGAAAGAAACGGGGACGAGGGGTGGGCTGAAAACAAGTGTCGGTATACATTTCGAAATTAATATAAACAAAAAAATAATAATATAAATTTTTGGATGACGTCATATACTCCCACCTGTTTCTCCGTCTTTTCTCCGCTGTGCTCTTCCTGCGTTTCACGTATCATCCTTTCAATCGCCTTCGTAAAATTGAAACGATTATGGGGGGAAAGGAGAGAAAAGAACAATTAAATTCGTTTTAAAAAAAAACCTGAATTGTGAGTAACAAATTACTCAGCTAAAAGTTGCTTTACAGTGTACCAATCAGTTTTCTTGCTATGATTTCAAGTGCTTTAACATGAATAGTAACAAAAATTTCGAATATTCTTATCGTTCTTGCAAATGTTTCTGTTACACTTACAAATTTAGCTTTTTCTTCATTTCTGCAGGCTATGATGACCCTTCCACCAAGCTGTGCTATAGTCTTAGCTGTCTCGTACCCAATACCTGTATGTACAAAATAACAATTCACCATATTAAAAACATGTCCTTAACAGCAGAGGACAAGGGGAGGAATGGGGTTACAAAGGGGTTAAAAATATGTTTCTGTTTCGATTACCCGCTTCGATGCAAGTTGTAGGCCAAACAGAAAAGTTAACAAACGCATTGCCCTCCTACCCACCCCCCCCCCCCACAAAAAAACCTCCGCTCCTACAAATGGAAATATATACTTGTACCAACTGAACATGACCACCTCTCTTGTAAATAGGGCGCAGCTGGGTATCGAATGCATTACCATTGTGTTAGTTCCTTCCGAGGAGGCAAATGTGCAACTTACTTCAAGGCCCCAGCGTCCCCAGTTTGATCAATTAGCTGGTAGTAGCGCAGCTGCCTCCTATACGCCCCTCCCACCCCGCCCTGCCCCGATACCCAACCATTACCTGTGTTTCCACCTGTCACGATGAAGGTTCTATCCGGAGGTAACTGATCATCTGGCACGGAAGGTTTCGCACCCATAATGTATTACTTTAGCTCAATCACTGCGGTTTTGGTTTGATAGAGATCAGCAAAAAGAAAGAAAAAGAAAACATTGGATATGTCGAATTGCTTGCGCCATGTGGATATACCGGTATCATCCTAAAATGTATGTTTTTGACTATAGGGTATAGCCAGTGTTAAGGCATCAAAATGGATGACACATCGACGACTCGAGGTCAATACCAGATGGACTTGCTAGCTGGGTTAGTCATTCATTAAACACTTGTGGGAAATCCTGTAGTTTACATATTGCACGATGTTAATATTAGTTCTTGCCGCGTCCGTCCCGGTGAGGCTTATTTCGATGATAATGTGGTAAAAATGACATGAATTACACAAATTAGCAGTCCAACAGAGATATTTAACTGATTTCTTGTAATTTATTCTCCTGGGTTGATTAGAACCGATATGGTGAACCCTATAATTAGCAATACTACATTTTACGTTCCACACACACACGGAGACCTTCATCAGAAGAGGTATACAGCAAGGCTGAATTGGCTTATAGAACTCGCCAGACACGAGGTGACAGACATGGCACTTTTACCCAATCACAACTTTATGTTTCTGTCACATGCCAGCAACAGCCAATCAGAAACTATACATGCTTTAATTCTTGGAAATCACAAAAGGGAAAGATAACAGGGCATTTACATACATCTGCATACATTTAAATATACATGCCTCCCTCTCCCTTGAGACTGTGTCAATCTCCAAACGAATAGGCAGATTAGCAAGTGTAAAGAATGCAACATATATACAAGGAAACACTGAAAAAAAACATCAACCTACTGTACACTATAGACAGGCAGTAAGGACACCCCCTGCCATTCTTCCAAACTAAGGGTTTACATCCTACTCCACCCATCTGCATTTGAGTTCGTACTTTGTAACACATTTTTTTATACATGTTTAAAAGCTTAACTCTTGGAGGATTAAATACCATCTCAAAAGTCGAGAATTAGATGACTTTCACTGGTCTAACCATTGGAGAGCCTGGTGGTCTGTCATAACTAGTGTTTCCCAAACAAGTAATATTTCAACGTTGACACAGACCATATTATGGCCAAACACTCCTCTGCAGGGACTGAATACTTCTCTTCTCTTGACAACAGTTTCCGAATAATATAAGCAACAGGGTGCTCATGACCATCATCACCAACCTGGCACAGCACTCCAACAAGTCCAAAATTGGAAGCATCGATTTGCAGCAAAAATGGTCTTGAAAAGTCAGGTGCAACAAGAAATCTGTTCAGATACCAAACAATTCTTAAGGATCTGAAATGAACTTTGACACTCTGCAGTCCAGTCCACAGTATTGGGCACGGGACTCAGGCCTTGTCAAGGAGCTCTTAAAATGGATGCGCAATAGTCGCATTTAACTGTGAATAAAATTCCGGTACTATCCTGTAATACCAAGAAAAGCACCAACTTCTCTCTTCCTCATGGGTGTGAGAAAATCACGCACAGCCTGAACTTTGTCAACATTTGGGGAAATCACACTATTCCCCACAGTATTAATTCATTTATTTGTTTTATCGCCAATTGTATACAATGGGAAAGGAAGTCTCCTAGACAGTCTTAAATCTTTAACAAAGTATGACCTAAATAAGGCACTTGGCGGGCAATTACTGGACACTTATCCGGTTTAACAGTAAGGCCAGCAAATCCATACAAATACGAATTGCGCCACCTAATTTCACAACACAGACAATGGGTGATACATATGCAGAAACAATAGGTTCAATAACCCCCATTTTGAGCATACTGTCTAACTCACTCTTTACCTTCTCCTTTAATGCATTGGGAATTCTGTCGGCTCTTTGATACACCAGAGCATCACTGGTATGATATGATTAACCAACGTTGTCCTACCTGACACATCAGAAAGAAAACTTGAGCAAATTTCTGCAAAGAATTATGGGTTGCTTCTAAGTGTCTATCCAAAAAATCATTTGGTAACTCTATATCCTGCCATGTTTGTGTCTGTAAAGGATGCAAATGCATTTCCTCTAGCACTTAAGACTCGTCATCAAAAGTTAAGCTATCATCATTATTCCCATCTGCACCAGAACAAACATTATCTATGACACCAGTGACAAAATAACACTCAGCTGGTAAAATATCCCTTCTCTCATGAAACTTCTTACACAAATTTGCATTGACAACTCTACACACAAGGCATTTATATGGCATACAAATCTCATAGTTGACTTCATCAAGTCATCTTTAAACAACATAGGGACCTTGCCACTTACAATCCAGTTTTGCCAGTCCCTCAGGCAGGAAAACAACAACTTTTGCCCCTGGTTCAAATACCCTGGAAGAAGCATTCTTATCATAATACCCCTTCATTTCTGCCTGATAACGCAGTTGTGTGTCATTGTCCTCAGCCATCCACTCTGCCAGTCATTCTCTCATTTGTAGCAAGTAAGTTGGGGTATCAGTTTGATTTCCATCTTCTGATATCCATGCTCCCTTTAAGCAAACCTGTCAACTCTCCCGGTTTTACCGGGAGCCTGCTCCCGGTTTTTACCCGAATCACCTGGCCTCCTGGTTTCATATTCTATTCTCCCGGTTTTTTAATGTTTCATCACTTGCGAAATTTCTGAAAATAGCCAACAGTTAGTCCTATGCCTATCGCGTAATAAGTGTAATCTAAAAATAGATTGATTGTTAACAAACACGTTACGACTGACACAGTGCTGTGCCGGACTCTCAACCGATATCAGGCTGCTTTGTCAGTTCTCAGACTTTGCCCATTGTCGTTATTGTACGTTGGCCTTGGTCGAGTCCTGAATACAGTACAGTAGTACGTAGCACTGTGCATATGCCATGGTGCACAAGTTTAATAAACACAAGTTGTCCCTTGTTTGTATATGCGGCGTACCGAATGTGTGCAGTTCGCATGTTGGCTACTTGTATACGACAAAAAACAGTTAAGTTCTATGCCGGCACACACCTACTTGCGTCCTCTTCGATGCTAGGTGAATATCACGTCTTAAACTACGATTTAACAAACGGCTGTTTCAAACATCTCACTAATTCTTTCGGCGATTTTAATCCCTATTCATTGAGCACAATAGCATTACCTGCGTATAAACTCGTACAGGGATTATACGAGGTGTCTACGCAGCAATTTGTTTGTCAACGATTTTATACGCGATTGTTCTTGTTTATACGTCTTTATACGATCCTGTGTGCGTACACATGTCCAGTTATACATGAGCAGTACTGTAGACTATTTATTTAGGAGTATTTATATAATTTCAGTTGAAAATTACCAACCTCCCTATTTTCCCCTTATTCTCCCGGTTTTTTGGCCCTGAAAAATGTATTCTCCCTATTTTGGGGTCAAACAGGTTGACAGGTCTGCTTTAAGGCACTGGACCTCAGCCTCTAAGTTGTGTTTGTGCTCCAACCTAAGTTCCTCAGTTTTAAACAAATATTCCACCCACATTTTCTTTGGTAATCCTGGAGGTATTCCATTTGGTGACTGAAGCAGGTCACACTACTGAGTCCTGACGTTTGTGGACATTCTCTGTCCGAACCTTCCATAACCACTACTAGTAGTAGTAGAACTACAGGCCTAGTACTGTAGGCCTAGAAGGCCTAGTACTTTCTCTAACCTAGGCTCGGTCATTGTGCCTAAATGGTAAATCTACCTAATACCAAGCAAAGTTTCAAAAAATTCAAAACGTATGCAACAGGCAAAACACCACTGTTCAACTACTGCATAACGTTAATACCAATGCCAATAGTAACGGGTCCAATATATGCCAAAAGATCCCAGTGCACGTAGGCTAGGCACTAGGCTAGCTCAAACACTATTACTGTAAAGCAAAATAATATCCACTCTTAATATGCCTAGGCCTATCTCAATAACAATCACAAGTAGTGTATATTAAAGCAGATACGAAATAACATCAGTAACTAAAACTCAATATTTAACAAATAACTATTCTTCACCATTATACTGTCTGGAGTGTTACTGTTGCCTGTACAGACCCTTCAGTTTCGCTAAACCGATACTGCATACATTTTTCGTCATATACGAACACTCGCGGATTGTTGAAATTGGCAACATAAGTCTCAACTGATAGGAAAGTGATGGCTTAGAAACCGTCACAAATACTGTTTCTCTTGAAACATTCGTCGATAGCAGTTTTGTCGATGAGTCTTCGTCGAAACTCAATCGTACTTGTTCGCTACACCAACAGTCAATACAAAATACTGGACCTAGGCTAGCCGTACGTGTATGGCAAGCCATATGGGACAAACACCGCATAATATATCCTCGTATTAATACGAATCCATACGCGTATTAATTCGAATATATTAGCGTTTCACATCAGACAATAACTGACATGTCTTATAGCTTGCACAAACGAGTTTCTCTGGTTATCACATTGTAGCCTCGCCAGTGTCATAAATAAGATATTGCAAAGTTAGTCTATATTGACGTATACCCAGGCCAAACGTACTTGATCTAGACAACAGCATGATTTAATACGTGTATATATTCGAATTAATACGTGTATATATTCGTATTAATCCTCATATGTATTCGAGCTAATACGTGTTTATATTCAAATTAATACGCGGATATATTTAAATTAATACGCGGATATAGTATGCGGTGTTTGTCCCACACGGCAGACTTCAGAATAGACACTAGCATGTATATAGCTAGCCAGCTTCACGAACACCACGTCCAAAGTAGGCACCAAAACAGTTTTTCGGTGATCCACGGGAAATACTTGACCTCAGTAACAAAATTCCACGTACCGCAGCACAACAGGGAACAGTTACACTAAGGCTAAACTTAGCAAACCCAACATTGGAAAAATATAAGTTAGGCCCTTCAAACGGATTGACACGTCCTTCACGAGAAACATGACACACACACAAACATGGGCGGCGATCCTGGGGGGGATGGGGGGATATATCCCCCCATAAAAATGGGTGGAGGGGATGTAATACACCATATCCCCCCCCCCCCACCAAATGCCAGGAATAAGAATATTTTCATGCCTTCATTTATGCATCATCGCGAATGTACGGCTCTTTTTAGCTTCATTTCTCGCCTATACCATAAACGCAGTGCGATCTTTTCAAATAAACCGTCTTTATAAAGCAAGAATAGTTGACTGTAGGCTTCATTGGCCCTATAACAACAAAATGTATTATTGCGCCCACGGTATTGATATAGTACATATATGCACCCTCATAGTATTCATATAGGCCCTATAGTAGGCCTACACACGTACATGTTCCCTCGAACAGCTGAGAATCTAATGTTACCAGGGTAATGCTTAATTAGGGGCGTCGGAGCGGTTCGCCGGACCAATATTCACGGCGCAAAAAAAAAAAGGAGAAAAAAGTAGCACTAAGAAGAAAAAAAGGCAAAAAATAAAGAACCAAAATGAAAACATACTTCAAAATGTGTTTCAAAAGATTAATCGGGTACAAAAACAGACAAGGGAGAATGCACAGAAGAAAAGCTCGGGAAGTGCCATTTCCTGCAATCTGGGAGGCATTTTTTCAAAATTTTCTCCATTACGCTACGCGCCAACCAATGGTGGCGCGTAGCGTAGTTTGACCTTCCAAACGTCCCCCACCCCCGATAATTATGGTAGATGGCCACACTCTGATCTTCCGTACCAATCCAAAATAGCTTCCGACGCCCCTGTTAATACACGTACGTTTCACCTGGATGCCCTAGCAATCGGTACCTAGGAATGTAACTATGTGTAATTGTGTATTGCATGTGTATAGGCCTATAATAGCCTGCATGAGGCCATTTTCTTCATCGAATAATATAAAGAGCTCTCGAACATTCTAACGTAGCGCCTGAAACAAGATTGACAGGGGCAATTTTCCCAAAATAAAACCCGAAATTAAAAAAAAAAGTATTTTGGATCCTGCTTATGAGATATTTCGGACATGAAATCCCTATTTTAAAGTTGGGTATATGCCGCTTGGAAACCTCGGCAAGTGCCGTTTCCGGCCATCTAGAGGGTTTGTAAATCCCAAAATTTTCTTGTACGCTTCGCGCCAACACATGGTGGCGCTACGCTTAGATAGTCAACAAGGTCATATCCCCCCCACTCGGAAGTACGGATCGCCGCCCATGCACACAAAAAACAAACAGCTTCCACTTAACTTTCGTTTCGTCAATTAAAACGAAGGATAAGTATCACAAATTATAGTTGAGAGCATATCAGGCTAATCAGGCGTGGTAAAACGTACCGCTGACATCATGTCGCGTCCGTCCCGTGCTTATTTCGATAAGAACGTGGCAGGAACGACACGAATTACACAAATTAGCAGTCCAACAGATATATTTGACTGATTTTTTCTTGCAATTTATTCTCATGGTTCGATTAGAATAGATATGGTGAACCCTAAAACAAGGAATACTAATACATTTTAACGTGCCACACAAGCACGGAGACCTTGAAAAGTTCCGCAACAGTAGAGGTATACAACAAGACTGAATTGGCTTATAGAACTCGCCAGACACGAGGTAGAAGACATGACACTTTTACGCAAACACAATATTAAGATTTCTGTCACATGCCAGCAACAGCCAATCAGATACTTAATTGGAAATCATCTAAGGGAAAGTTAACAGCGTATTTACATACATCTGCAAACATACATGTATATAAGGTTCAAGGGGTCGCGACACTATAAGTGTTTGACACAACAGTCCTATATACCTACAAATGGGCAAAATACATGAATGGTTGATTGCAGAATATTACATATGCATGTAATGTATAAACCTACATTCATGTACGGAAGCCAGGTAAGACGTTCGTTCCGAATGGAGGATAGTCACCGAATTGCAGAACTGTCTTGACGATAGCCGAACTTCATGCTACCATATATATATATATATATATATATATATATATATATATATATATATATATATATATATATATATATATAATCCAAATTTCCAAATGAGAAAAAAAAATCTCATTTGGAGCACCAAATTGCATCTAAGGCCAGGTGAAAATGCAAAATTATTTACAAAATGGAGTGGGTGTTGAAGTGTGCTATATTGCACCAAATTGCATCTGAGGCCACCTGGAATTGCAAAACAAATCCAAAGGGGAGGGGGACGCCCCTCCCCTTAGACCCCTCCCCAGACCGGCCATCAGTCTTCAACCCCCACTCAAAAGTACCTTCCTACAGGGGCGTCGGAAGCTATTAGGGATTGGTACGGCAGATCAGAGTGTGGCTACCTATCATAATTATCGGAGGGACGTTTGGTCGGTCATACTACGCTACGCGCCACCATGGTTGGCGCGTAGCGTAATGGAGAAAATTTTGAAAAAATGCCTCCCAGATTGCAGGAAATGGCACTTCCCGAGCTTGAAAACAAGACCCCTGCCATGCCAGAGTAGTCACATTTAGCCTACTTGCCGTCATCTTTATTGAAAGTTATTGACAAATATACCTCCCAGGTTGCATGAAATAGAGGTGTCCGGTAGATCAATCAGCGAATGCGATGCTGGTGTAGGCTTTTCTTCTGTACGTTCTCCCTTGTCTGTTTTTGTACCCGATTAATCTTCTGAAACACATTTTGAAGTATGTTTCATTTTGGTTTTTTATTTTTTGCCATTTTTTTTCTGTCCTATGTTTTTTTTTTCTTTTTCTTTTTTGTGCCGTGAATATTGGTCCGGCGTTCGCCGGACCTGCCGCACCGGCTCCGACGCCCCTGTCCTACGCCACTGGCTCTATATCAGTGTAAGTGCTCAAATGCGCTTTACAACGAGAACACATTACTAAAAGACTGAAATGTGGTGTTGACATTTAACAACGACGTATTCAGAAGCAATTGTTATTTCACGTTCGGTGTTGAAATTACACAAAGACATATACGCAAGAAATTGTTATATCATGTCCGGAGTTGACATTGCACAATGACGTATTCGCAAGCAATTGTTATTTCACGATCGGTGTTGACATTGCACAATGACGTATACGCAAGAAATTTTTATTTCATGTCCGGTGTTGACATTGCACAATGACGTATACGCAAGCAATTGTTATTTCATGTCCGGTGTTGACATTGCACAATGACGTATACGCAAGCAATTGTTATTTCATGTTCGGTGGTGATATTGCACAATGACGTATACGCAAGCAATTGTTATTCCATGCTCTAATGAAAGACTAAAATAAAATCATGACAGACAGGAACTCCATACTTCCTGATAATGGTAGATTGTCAATTCATTCTGACTGTTGAATCATTTTTCGACATCAGTATGGAAATATTGACCAATTTAAAGTAAGATGGCCTTGTTTTCTTCATGCTTAAAGAAAACCTATCGTTTTTGAAGTATACAAAACTTTAATAGACAGTGGATATTTTCTATTCTGTCATGTATAGCAGCGGAATGATCTTGCAGACAATGGTATACCTGTTTGAAATGTCAGAGAACGCCTTACATTAAACTTAGTCAATCGAAAGTCAGATTTTCAATCTGTGACAGTTAACTTATTAAACTGATTTAATTCGAGCCATTGGCACTGCTACATATTATCGAGTTTATGATATCGATACTGCATATACGTTTCCCTCTTGACTTCCCTCTCGACGTTATATCAAATATCAAATTAACGCGGTCTTTAATTAACAGACTTCTTCACTGCAGAGTAAACAGTTAAAGCATGCAAGTTTATAGTGAGCCAATTCCCATGTAATAAAAACTACCTCTCTATATAGTCTAAAGTAGCTGAGATGTTGGCAACTCATGGCGTACATGATGTATGTATGTATATTTACATACACACATACACGCATACACACATATACATACAGATGCACACACATACATACATATACATAGCTACATACAAACAGTGGCGTAGGAAGGTACTTTTGAGTGGGGGGGGGGCTGAAGACTGATGGCCGGCCTGGGGGAGGGGTCTAAGGGGAGGTGTCCCCCTCCCCTTTGGAATTTTTTTGCATTTCCAGGTTGCCTCAAATGCAATTTGGTGCAATATAGCACACTTCAACACCCACTCCATTTTGTAAATAATTTTGCATTTTTACCTGGCCTTAGATGCAATTTGGTGCTCCAAATGAGATTTTTCTTCTCATTTGGAAATGAAAAGGGGTTTTCTGACTTTCGAAGCGGGGGGCGGAATGGTACTTCCGCCCCTCCATATTTTTCACTGGGGGGGGGGCTGGCGCCCCCAGCCCCCCGGTTCCTACGCCCTTGCATACAAACACACATACGTCATGGACGTTATTAGTTGCCAGCGTCTTATAGCTATACGTTAGACTAAGAGAGGTAGTTTTTCAGTCGTTAGAAGATACGTTCCTGCTCTATATACCTTGATAATGTGCCTGAAGTTAATTTCAGCCGCATGTGTATGGAGACACATCTACGCCGTTTATTTGCTCAGTTTTGGGATTTCTTTTTAAATTGCGTCAATCGAGAATAACAATTAAATATAAATTAAAACAAAAGGTATAGGCTGCAGCCTACTGTTTTATAACACCCACAAACACTGCACGTTGCGTTTCAATACGTGCGCATATGGTTTTCCGAGGCCGGCCTGCAGCACGGGGGCAACCGAACGACCCGCCCCCTCCTCTCTACCCTTCACCTAAGTTCATAGCAAGGGGACAAAAAGTGCCCTCCATTTAGGGTGGCAGGAAGAGCCTTTCTTTTAAGTCTTGCAATAAAATTTTATGAATTTAACATAAGATCTTGGTATTTGGGTCCCATGAAAGGCCAGAATATGTCTGACGAAAGTGCTTGTTCCTAAGAGCTTCCAGGTAATTCGTCCCGGGACCCCTACCGGGGCTTCGCACCTGTACCCCACACTGCCCGTGCGCGGTGCAGCCAGACGGTGCCCAGAACGGGATACACAAGATTCTGCCAACCAAACATATTTCGCCCTGCCCTTTTCACGTGCAGGTCTCCCTGTAGTTCCCTCTTGTTAACTTTTAATATTTCGGACGAACTTCATCGAAGCCAACATTATATTAAACAGTAGAGAACAGAACAATAGTTAATTCAAGAAAAGATTATATTAACATCACCATACAATTAATTTTGCTCGTCAAAAAGTAATATAAAACCAAAGAAAAATGATGATATTTGTGGTTTCAACTAAATTGTTTATACCAGACGTTACAAATTTAAGAGCAACATTTTGGTTAATTTCATGGTTTGGATACCCTGCAGTTGTCGGTTCCTGAGAAGCAAAGTTTTATTACAAAGTTAATTTCAAAAATTGGATGAACATTAACAATATACGCGGTGACGATTAAGCCTGGGACGAACCTGACGTCATCATCCAATTTTCTCAAACAGAGCATTACAAGAAACAAAAAAAAACCAGAATTGCGAAATGCATTGAGGTTTCGATGATTACAATGCACTAGACTTCTGATTGTTAGTATAACCAGAACTAGCTGTTACAATAACGCTATGGCATGATAACACAGGTCAGTCTACTCTACGTGGTTATACACACCTCCATCAAAAACAATAGGGTTCTTGTACTCAATGTTATGAATCCACACATCAAGTGTTACAAAACCAACCAAACCTTGATCTCTAATAACTTCGCACATTAAGGTTGCAGAGGAGTCAACTTATGGACAATTTAGATTGGAATATGCCCACGAAACTTCAAAGAATCAACTTGAAAGCAGCTAAAACAGGTCACTGGAGGTCAACCTGAGGTCAATGGTCACCCAAATGCAGGTGGACTATTGGATTACAATAGCGTAACTCCCAACCTTGATGGACATTTGGTTCTCAAGTTATTGCAAAAATACTAGTTTTTGACCCCTAATTGACCTTTGTTGACCTTGGATCACATGACTGTTATGTTAAAACAAAAATAGTAAAAGTCTTAAAGAAAAAAGAGAAAAATATAGAAAATATAGATATGCCCTGTGATCCAAACTTTCTGTTTAAGATGTTTCGCTTCAATTAATTATATTTAAAAAATACCTATATGCCAGTATTATATATGTTTTTCTTATTCCAAAAGAGCGAGAAATAACTGAATATTTCAGAGTACTATACGATGAAAACTTACTCGAAATAAAATTCTTCCCTTGGAAACTCAATTATCAATATCAAACTTAATGCCACTTGTACTCGAAGGCCTGTACAATATATGGAGTACAATTGACGAAGTAAAGTTTTGGATACCATCTGAAGAGATATACTTGTAGATTACATTGTGAAACTGAATTCAACGCTGGTTAATCTAGGACCAGCCCTCGCTCAACCAATCCATCCCCCCTCTGCGTGCTTTCAGTCAAAATTGGCTTGGTGTGCTCTACGTATATATATATATATATATATATATATATATATATATATATATATATATATATATATATATATATATATATATATATATATATATATATATATATATATATTTGGGAGAGATATACTGGTAGCCGCCTACATTATAAAAATTCATACATTGACGATTCTAGCCCCATCCTCACTCGCCTCCCCCCAACCCATCAGTCTCTCTGTTCATGCTTTCAGTTCAAGTTTAGCAATGATTTGCTGCGAATATATCAAGAAAATGTATGATCCAAATATGACACACTTTTGGTGAGATATTCTAACAGCATGCATTGTGAAACTTCATACCAAAGCAAAATACAGTATAGCTGCCACCCCTCCGTCTCCCCACCGCCTCCCTAATTCTACACACCCTTCAATACCCGTGCGTTCATCTTGCAATCCAACAGAAACTATATATAGGCTATACGCCACATTCGTCATCTAACTGGAAGACCTATCCAACGGCTCAATACTATCCAGTTTTTCTCCAACTTCCTGCAAGATGGCGTCTGTCAGCTTCTCCTTCAAGCACTGTAGACTGTATCGCCATATTATCTCTTGTTTGGCCTCATTTCTTTAATAATATGTCAAAAGAAATTGAATAAAAAATAACGAAACATTTTTTTCTTTTTTATTAAATCAAATGATTTTCCTAGTTTGGTCACAAATATCAATGTTACCAATATTACCAAAGTGCAAACCCTGATGGACGAAACCGGTCGTGAAGTAGAATTTATTCTGGTGTGTTGATCTTTATTAATTTAACATATATCTGTCATACCACTTGCTATACATTTATTTCTTATCTACCTGGCTTTCCTATATAAAGTGGTAATTCTGTGTAAATTGTCAGATTCTAAAAGCATAAGGGGTGCACTCTGTACAATCATGACATTTGTGTAATACGCCCTCATTAACAGCTATACAAAGCCAATTTATACGCATTCACATACCACTTGGGTCACGTGCCCCACCCCCCCCCCCCACTTTTTTTTTGCAAAATAGCAAATGTGCCCTACTGGCAAATAAAATGTGCCCCTTCGGTGAAGAACTGTCTTTTGGATATCTTAAGCCTTTTTCAATTTTAATATTTAATTTTAATTATTTATTTTAAGTCTGTACATGCGAAGGATTTAACCGAGGTTGCTAAAGACTTTTGTTCAAGGAATGAACACAGGAGGAATTTGTTTGGAAAGTTCGAAATTATGGATGGACAGAAGTACAGATGTAGGTTGATAGAGTCACGTGCACCATAATAGTATTGATAGCATACTAAGACACATATATATATATATATATATATATATATATATATATATATATATATATATATATATATATATTTAAGTTATATGACCTGTGTGTATCGGTTTAAAGCATAACGAGTGGTGGTTGTGGAATGAGAAAGTGCCCATCTGAAGTTGTGCCCCTCCCCCTTCACTTGGTGGAAGCTTCCTACCTCCCACCCCCCGAGTCGGGGAAGGGGTTAGCTGGGAGTTACCAAGAGTATGCAGACAAACGTATGTCTGTGGCCTTCTCGGCCATGTTAGTGGCCTCATGTATTTGTTTCCCGACGAGGGGAAACGCACATGGTATATTAATTTATATTACATATCGTTCTTACCTGGAGAGTCCGCTGTGACCTGACGGTTTCCCGCCTTTGAAGTAAAGGGCTGTCTTCCCATTGTATTTCTCATCTAGTGCTGCAATAAGTGACGTTTTCGAACCCTCAGATGTATCCTTACTTGCTGGAAGAAAAATAAATGAAGAAATGAATGAAATTATTTTTAAAAAAAAATGTATCAGTTAATGCAGTTGCATTTTTGTGCATTGTTAGAAACATAATCATGACAGCACTAACTCGACCATTAGAAGGAAATTTAAGATACGATAAGAAACATAACCTGTTTCTTTGGTCAACCAAACTCGTAACTGAAACTATGAAATTAAAACGATTCGGAACGGAACAAACTGAAACTGGTCACTTCATTCGTGGGACAAGCCCCCACCCCCCCATAAAAAAAATCTGAATTAGATTTAAATAACGGAAAGTAACTCAGAGAGTATAGGAAACAAAATAAAACTTCAATGGTATCCAATATGTATGAATGTTACATGAATTTAAAAATATCAGGATTAAACGCAATATCAGCTTAGATTTGTATGGAACGCTAAATGAGACAGGCGATATATCCCTCGTAATATGGTAATGATAGATATCGTCAAATTAGAACTTCCCTGTAAGTAACCATAGCTAACACCTAACTGCTTAGCATGACCACGTGGTCAAGCAGAAATAATACATTGAAGATATCTCCTATTGAAAGTTGCTTTGTTATCATCAATTCTTTGGACGTTATCATCAAATATTTACAGATTTTTGCTTCCAATGGCTAATATCACGAATTACTTTCAAATACCTGCAATTAATTAGTGTTAATCAGCCTATGGCCACCATTTCAAATTTGAACAGTTTACAATGAATCCGCGGTCGACATTTCAAGAATACAAGTGCGCATGCGCAAGAGGTAACTAGTAGCTACATTTCCTTTTTATATGTGGCGATTTTCATCGCTTGTTATAACGGAAGCTGGTCACTTCGCCCAACAACCATCTCGCCCAACTGCCATTTCGCCTTACCTTACCATTTCGCCCAACCTTGTTGGTCATTTCGCCCAACCAGTATGGTCATTTCGCCCAACCTCGCTGGTCATGTCGCCCAACATTGATTAAATATTATACTTCAATATTGGTCATTTTAATAAGGAAACGTTCGGGAGTTGTCAACGTTACAGTGGTTACAGTCGGTAGGATGGATCAGTGTTTTAGGGGTTAGGTTTGATAGGTTTTTATGGAGACCGATTCCCCTTTGTTTGTATAATAAAATAACTTCCATTGTATGCGTAACCGCCTAAAGTAGTGTAATCCTTCCATTATACACGAAATAACTGCTCAGACTCCGATCGATATCGAACGGACATCACTTTATATACGTACCACGAAGTAATATAACCCTAAATAAATCAAATTGAACTAGTGAAAAAGAAAAAAGTGATATTATTCTGACTGAATATGAGTAAAAAAAATGGTTGGGTGAAATGACCAACAAGGTTGGGCGAAATGACCATGCTGGTTGGGCGAAATGACCAACAAGGTTGGGCGAAATGACCATGCTAGTTGGGCGAAATGGTTTTTGGGCGAAGTGACCAGAAAGCGTTATAACCATACCACAGACCAGCCAGCAATCCACACAGCATTTAGTAACACCCGATGTTGTACGAAAGATATCTGTCTCAACAAATCCAGGATGGAGTGAAAAAACCGAGATATCGTGACCGGTTAACCGTCTAGAGAGTGAATACATATTCATGATCTGAGGAGGGGAAAAATTAAAATTGTACAAAGAAATGTTATTATAGTGTATTAAAATTGTAATCCATCGACATGACCGTTTCCATGGAATTATTTTGTCAAAAATGCGTGGAAAATGGTAAAAATTGTATGATTATCATCAGTCGCGTTGAGCGTCAAACTTTCACAGGGATGATTTTTTATACCTCTAAGAATATTTTATAATGGAGAATAAATTATTCTTAATTTTGACTGAGTGATCAACATAAGACAATAATAATCATAATAACAATAATACTAATAATAATAATCATAATCATAATAATACTAATAACAAAAACAATAACAATAGCAACAACAATAAAAAATAATGTATATAGACTACCTGAAAGAGTTTCGAATTCCCGTAAAATTTCGTGACACTGTAAGATTTTTGACCCTGAATATTACTAAGCTTGACCTCAGAATACTTATGCCCTTCTGACGAAACGTTGACGATACGTGAGTTGGGGGCGCTCTCCTTCAATAGTGGCAGTAGAAGTAGTGTGAGGAGGAAGTGAGATAGATAGTTGACTTGAAAGTGAAGCTCAAATCCATCATCTGTAAGAGCTGAAAGAAGGAAGATTAAATAAAAGAAGAAGGCAAATATTTATCAACTGATACCAGATTTAGGAATCATTATGGTTACATCAACATCCCCCAAACCAACCCAATTCACAGTACCTTTGTGAAGGGATCCGGGATATCTAATATGCAAATGAGAAAGGCAAATTGGAAATTGATCAAAATAGCAGAAAATTACTGCAAGTTGTTTGGTTTTCTGTCTTTTTTTTGCGTAAGCAACACTTTGTTATAAAAGGAGGAATTAAAGTTAAAGAAAAAACCATTAGGAACCTCAACACTCATCATTCAATTGGAGGAGGTGGAGGGGGGGGGGAGACAGTCAAATCCCTATAGCCGATCGAACCTTGCCCGACTGATCGATCGCGACCCGGTTCAAGTCGACTGTCGAGACATACTGCAGGTAGACTAACATAATCGACTGAAATAAATGTCCCTCCACACCCGATGACCGATGACCTCACACAGAACGACTCTTTTCTGTTAACGACTGTAGTGTATATGTTCACCAGACATAGTGAAAATTAAACTCAAAAGTAAATTTGCTTGTTCTCTTTTTATTTTTCGTTGCTCATCTCTCCACCTCTCTCTCTCTCTTTTCCCCAGTCTTTTACACGTTGTGTTCTGTCTTATATCTTTTTTTTTCACTCAACATTTCTCTCTGAAGAACAGTTTACAACTTATTTCTCACTCAACCTTTTTCTCTGAAGAACAGTTTACAACTGGCCACTGTCTCCAAAATACATATTCTGTAACTCAATACAATACATGCTAATTTTGCATAACAAAAAAACAGAATGGTTGGGCTAACAATAGATGGCACTTGAAAGTATTTGCCTATTACATAACATAGCAGGTGCACGCAATGGCTTAGACTGCTTTACTCTCTAGAACACTTCAATAGATGACATTTTTAAAGTGAGCGCCTATTACATAACATAGCAGGTGCAAAATTGTTAAGACTGCTTTACTCTCTAGAACAGTGTACGTCTGGGTTACATACAAACTGGTTTCCTGTATTTGGTTACCGTTGTTGAAACTGGGTTGTCGTGAAGTCGTGAACGGCGGCACACTATACTGTCGGCCAGTAAGGAAACCGCTGTAGATGTTAAGTTACCCCGACTAAAGCCGACGCGACTTAAACCTAGCAAAATGTTGATCAGTCATATTCTTAAACACACACACACTGACCGACTATCCACGATTTTCAACGCAACGACGGCTAAGGCAATTAGACGGGTCTTGATCAACCGGGCGCAAGTGGGCGCGAATGGGCTTCAACCGCACACGCGCCGCCCGAGTATAAAATCCACGATTGTCAGTTGTCAGTATTCGACGGACGAATCGCGTTTAGTCGGGTATACGGTTCCGTAAACCTAAACGTTGGTCGTTCGCCATTGTAAAACTAACCTTTCTTTTGGGGACCGAGTAATCCAGCATTACAAATTAAGACGTGCAATAAAAGTCCGGTCTCCTTAAATTGGCGAGCAAAATTGATTGTGGATTCCAAGGATGAAAGGTCAAGGTTCATGTACTGAATATTCAGTTCTGGTATTCCATTGCTGCCCTGCAGTGTATATATGAATCAAAATGCAAAAGTCATGTTAAATTCCGCTTATTAATGAATATTCATTTATAGTATACCATCACCCACCCAATTATCCAACAACCTTGCTGGGAAACATCAATAGGAAATAATATGATTTGTGAAGGATATATGTGTAGCAAATGTGTTCTAATGTTCATGGAAATGCATTTTCTATAGGATGTATCTTTACAATTAAGCCTAACTGTGCTACTATTTACAGTTAGATATATATCTTTAAGACAATATCCTAAGGAAATTTATTTCCATGAACAAAAGAACGCATTTCCTATACACGTATATCGTTAACAAACAAGAACTTTTCCAGTGAATATCTGAGATAATTTGGTGGCAATACCGTCCTACCAGAGCCGTACGGCTCTGCGTCCTACATGTATGCTAATTTAAGCCAAAATAGAGTCATTTGAAGTTTCTTTGATAAATTTTAATTTCTGGTACTCCGTAAATGAACAAAAATATGTTATTTCATTTGTAGGAAAACGGTGACCAACATAGCACAAATAAAGTTGACTAAATTAAGTGATTCCCGTATGACAACCCTGAAATAAACACGCTCATTGAACATTTTAAAACACGCCCATTTAAAGGACAAAACCCGCCCATTGAAGATTTACAAACCACGCCCATGCATAGAACCTTAAAATTAATAAATGAGCAAACAAAATCTGACCTTGCTGCCTTTGAAATCCTCCTGAGTTTCTTGCTTCATTCTGTGTATGGCCTTAGAAATTAAAGATAAATATTATTCAGTGCTACACTATAGGCAATTTAAATTACGTTTAATGACATTTGATAGCCCACCCTACCAGTGGCGTCACCAGACTTTTCAGTCTGGGGGGGCACAGGGGGGGCATCAGCAATTGATGGGGGGCACTTAGGTGGATACGGATCGCCGTCCTGGGGAGTCTAAGGGGAGGGGTGACCCCTCCCCTTTGGAAAATTTTCGCATACGGAGGATGGGCTAGATGCAAAATGGTGCCACATTTGATGCTAAATTCGATCTGAAGATATCTCCAGAAATTGTTATTTTTGAGGTAATGATTTTAACAACGAGCAGAATTTTGCAGAGGATATGGACCACATACTGTCGATATTATGCCTAACCCTATCAATAGAACCTACATTTGTTGAATTAATGTGTGCATGACCCCCGACTCCTTTCTTGTCCTTCTCGTTTTCTCCCATTATCTATTAAGATGTAACAGGTTCCAGCATCGTTATTGGCTCCTATCAGGGATCTCACCATGCAATCCAAAGTTTGATCACACATCGAGTATGGCTCAGTATGCAGGTGTGAACATTCGCCATTTGTTCCTACAAGCATCTGACCTCAAATGACCTCTGCACCCGCTACACAACAGGGATAATATATGGGTCCACCAAAAACTTTTTTTCATATTTTCCCAGCTCATTTGAAGAAAATACGAATTACTGTGCTTCTTTGTCCTTATGAAAAACCAACTCGGATGATGGGAGTTGAATATAACAAAATATATATATTTTTATTTACCAACCCAAATCTCAGATGGGGGGGGGGGCACTCGGGGGGGGGGGCACTAGGTTTTCCAGGGGGCACGTTCCCCCCTGGCCCCCCTTGGCGACGCCACTGCACCCTACCCCCCCTCCCCTCCCCTCCGATTATTTATTATTCCGAAATCCCATCACAATTGTACGTTAGTGTACTATACCAGTTCTGCGAAGAAAAAAACTTCTTTTTTTTTCTTTTTTTCTTCAAACTTCTGTTTTTGGGTCATAACAATGTTAGTCTACAATTTGTTGTCAAAGAAGGAGATTTCAATAGGGTTCATTCTGAGAATGTTTTAGGCCAAGAGTAAAGAGGGGTTTTTTTTGTCGTTCACTCTTTTAGACGACCTTTGCTTATACACTAACAAAACCATCCATGTAAAAATAATACAGAGAGGTTAGTAGAAATTGCCATATATATATACACAACGGTTTTCGGTCTTTTTCGGACGATGTTTATTTTTTTAATTTCAAATTGGTATAATTGTCAAACAACCTCTTTTGACCATTTGAACACTTCAAAATTTATATCTGGAAGTGATTTTTTTTTCTGTTATCTCTCTTTACCCATGTAATGGGAAATTGCTTTGATGGCCTTTAGAAACAGTAATCGGACATTTATTATAATGGTACTTACATCTGTTGCTTTCTGCTCACTCCTGCACGCCATGATGACTCTCCCTCCCAGCTGTGCAATGGTCTTGGTCGTCATATACCCAATACCTGTTAAATAATGAATGAAAAAAAAAGGGTTACCATATTTCTTTGGTTGAAAATTGCGATACCGAGTCGTGGGGGATGGCCCGGTTTGAGTGGGTGTCCTGATCCCCTTTGTGTTATAAAGAATATACCAAATTCATGGTAGGATATTTACATCTGTATACAACCAGTTTAATCAATCGTAAAATATCCTATTTTTTTTATATTTACCAGAGTATTTCTGGGCAAAAAGGTGGTTAGTTAGTATTGTTTAGCTAAAAGTGATTAACTGACATTACATTAACACACTACTCTATTAGGAAGTCTGGTGTTTCCCGGCGCGTTTTTGCTTGTTATAGTTTGCGTTACATAAAAACAGTGATATTTCTCAACGTCACAAAGACCTTTAGCAAATCGGGACAAGTTAGTTTGGCGGCGGGTACAATAGATTTTCTTTACAATAGCGGGACAGTCGGTTAATATGGGCCAGGCGCGTAGCCAAGGGGGGGGGGGGGCGAAGGGGGCAGCCGCACCCCCCCCCCCTTGAGCATATTTTTTTAATTTTTTTTAAATGTTTTTTATGATATCGCTAGTATTTTCAAAAGAGAAATGCTAAGATGCAACTAACAAGGCCTGGGAAGTGCAATTTCCAGCGATCTGGGAGGCATTTTCAGCCAAAATTTTCTTGTACGCTTTGCGCCAATCATGGTGGAGCTACGCTTAGATAGTTTGCAATGCCGAATCTACAGTTTCGCCCCTCCCTTGGCAAATTCCTGGCTACGCGCCTGGTATGGGCGGACATTCAAGTGGAATATAACCACTTGTTTATGCTATTTAGGATGAAGGGGTATGGTGTGAGTGTGGGGTGAGTATGGGGTGAGTGTGGGGTGAGTGTGGGGTGAGTGTGGGATGAGTGGGGGTGAGGTGGGTGGAGGTGGCTAGATATATAACACCAGGTATAGGAGTTTCATCACTATTTTCATGGTATAAATTTTACTTGTTTTAATTGTTTGCTTTGAGTAACAATTAAGCTGCAAGTGGCTTTTCAAACTGAATTTGATTGCTACTCGATAAAGTTTGCTACTAGTAAACAAAATGATGTTTACCAAGTCAAAGAATGAGATGGTAAGTATTTTCACGGGGCTTTTGAACAGCAAAAAAAGTGTTTACGTCATTGTAGTTTAAAGGATTACTTAAAGGCATTGAAGACTCGCCCAAACCGCGTGCCGCGCTCTGATAAAGTTAACTTTCGGTTGCTTGCAAGTGAAGTTTTCTTCTTGTCGCTACAAAATGCAGACAGTAATGAAACGTGATACCTTGTTATCTTTTATCTAGACCTGAGATGTCCATCGCTGCTGCTATGTACACTGTGTTGTGGGTATTGACCGTAGCTGTATGTATTGACTGTACACTTGTGTCTAATTACCGACGGTAGCAAGCTGTGTGTGTATTTTCTGGGATCGATGGTGGTGTCTAACACTTCTGTTACACCTCATTCGAAACTAGGTCAGATTACCGGCATGATACGTTTCTTTGTGCGCGAGTCTTCACACCCTTTATTAAGGCGCCAGAACAATTAATTTCAATTATGACAGTTAAAAACACTGTTATCAGTCTAGGTTGCCTTTTTCATTCGAATTTCGATGCATCACTGCATGAGCAAACAATTTGAAATAAAAAATTTCGAAGGGAGGGGGGGGGGGTGGTAGAATAAACCGGCCGCGTGACCTATTTGTGACTCTCTCTGTTTTGTCATGTCATATTATGCAGTTAAATGTATCTTCCCGATGTGAGAATTGAATGTTTTAATATTTTCCAAAGCTAATGGCAATAATCACATCTCGTTGATATACCTTAGTGCAAATAAGGAATAAATGAGAGAAAATTAAAAAATATGGGGAAAAATAAAGAAATGTGTGTTTGTACCTGTGTTTGCCCCTGTCACAATAAATGTTCTCTCTAGCGGCAGCTGGTCCTCTGGTACTGATGGTTTTCCACCCATGTTATGTTTGGCAATCGCTTTTTTATCTCACGGTGAAGTTTCTATACTGTTCGTTTACTTCTTCTGCATCGACAAATTCGGACAAAAAACGTGAATAGATAGATAGATAGATAAGTCGGTAGGTAGATAGGTAGGTAGATAGGTAGGTAGGTAGGTAGGTAGGTAGATAGGTAGGTAGGTAGATAGGTAGGTAGGTAGATAGGTAGGTAGATAGGTAGATAGGTAGATAGAGAGGTAGGTAGGTAGGTAGGTAGGTAGGTAGAGAGGTAGAGAGGTAGAGGTAGGTAGATAGGTAGGTAGGTATATAGGTAGGTAGATAGGTAGGTAGGTAGATAGGTAGGTAGAGAGGTAGATAGGTAGGTAGGTAGAGAGGTAGAGAGGTAGAGGTAGGTAGATAGGTAGGTAGGTAGATAGGTATATAGGTAGGTAGATAGGCAGGTAGGTAGGTAGATAGGTATATAGGTAGGTAGATAGGTAGGTAGGTTGGTAGGTAGGTAGGTAGATAGGTATATAAGTAGGTAGATAGGTAGGTAGGTAGGTAGGTAGGTAGATATATAGGTAGGTAGGTAGGTATATAAGTAGGTAGATAGGTAGGTAGGTAGGTAGGTAGGTAGGTAGGTAGGTAGGAAGGTAGGTAGGTAGGTAGGTAGGTAGGTAGGAAGGTAGGTAGGTAGATAGGTAGGTAGGTAGATAGGTAGATAGGTAGATAGGTAGGTAGGTAGGTAGGTAGGTAGGTAGGTAGGTAGGTAGGTAGGTAGGTAGGTAGGTAGGTAGGTAGGTAGGTAGGTAGGTAGGTAGGTAGGTAGGTAGGTAGGTAGGTAGGTAGGTAGGTAGGTAGGTAGGTAGGTAGGTAGGTAGGTAGGTAGGTAGGTAGGTAGGTAGGTAGGTAGATAGGTAGATAGGTAGATAGGTAGATAGGTAGATAGGTAGATAGGTAGATAGGTAGGTAAATAGGTAGGTAGGTCGGAAAGAGGGAAAGACAACACAGACATATAGACAGACATAGATAGGCAGACAGACAGACAAATATATAGCCAGACTGGCAGACAGACAGATACATAGATAGACAGACAGACAGATAGACAGCCAGAGATATGATATACATCGGCTTATACATTTGCATGTAAATATACACACTCGCTCACCCACTTGTCATGTATAACTTAATATAATCATGGAGCTATAAACAGTCTGTTTATAGCTCCATGGTATAATATACATTTGCATAAGAATACAAACACATATTCGCAACCATATTCATTAGGCCTAGCAGCCAGTTGGTACAATTTCTTAATGTTATTACCACTCTATACTCTATCCTCCTCATAAATACACCGTGTATGGCAAGCCATGTGGGACAAACACTGCATAATATATCCGCGTATTAATTGGAATTTATACGCGTATTAATTGGAATATATACGCGTATATATTATTAGCCAATCATATGGCTTAAATATATCCGCGTATTAATTCGAATATATACACCTATTAATTCGAATATATACACGTATTAATTCGAATATATACACGTATTAAATAAAATACATATGGGGATTAAATCCAATATATGCACGGATTAATTAGAATATACACGAAAAAAGATTTCCGCTCTTGCTGTGTACATATACCAACGATAAATGTTTTGGCGGGCTCGCGAGATCGCTTCAAAAGCGAAACTTTACACATGTAGGCTACAACACATATATATTCGAATTAATACGCGTATATATTCGAATTAATACTCGGATATATTATGCAGTGTTTGTCCCACGTGGCTTGCCATAACCGTGCTCCAAAGAACTATTACTACACAATACACACGAAGATCTTGCTTACCAGCCCGTACAATAAGTCCTTACAATCCGATACCCACAGACGATTGGCAAAGTTGTCCCTGAGACTAAAATGATATACATTGAAGACAATTGTAGACCACTGAATGGCGGTTTGACGCAAAATGATTTGATGACAATATCACCTACATCACGTGACCTGTTTTTTGCATAGTCATTGCATACCTTAATCTGCTCGTTTACTATATTCCAAAGGACACAGTACAGAGTCCGACCGCATGCACTTTAGCTAATGGTTATCTGTACCCGTGTTTATACTGCAGCGTTGTGAGCGCGCCCGGTGGCGAATTTGTCTTTTCCAAACATGCAATGCATGTAAATAGTTCGCTCATGCATGACGGTTCGGAAAAGTTACGTAATCACTATAGAAACCTTCACTTCGAGGTCACCAAAATGTCTGCATCCATTCGTTGTAACGAAGTTAAACACATTCAAAATTACCCGAAACTTTACATATCATTGGAATTGGTTTATTCATATTTAGCACAATGGTTTGTTATGATTGTATTATCTAGGCTACTGTCGATGTTTGATCGAAGTTTTCTGTGAAGGCATTAATCGATAACATCGCACAGTGAAAGTTTTGTACACTGAGTGCATTCAAACATGTGCTGTAGGCCCATATGTATTATAACTGTGTACACACAGTGCAGTGACGGTAATGTATCATACTGCGTACAGACTATACTGTTTTGCGTATATTCATGCAAGACTCGTGAACTCGCGTCGTGAAGTTTATTTAAGCGTACCCATTCCACGAAACAAATTCCGGTTTCAATAGAACGGCTCACGAATCTTAGATAACGTAAACACGAACCCAACGGAATGAAGCGTATGTATCATAAGTAAGGTCAATGTATGATCCAAGAATTTAAAGTAAAGTTAGGCCTTTTGAAGGGAAACCCCGTAATTAGACTTAATTAAAGGGTGTGAAGACTCGCGCAAAAAAAAGGTCTTATGCCGGTAATCTGACCTAGTTTCGAATGAGGTGTAACAGAAGTGTTAGACACCACCATCGATCCCAGAAAATACACACACACAGCTTGCTACCATCGGTAATTAGACATTAGTGTACAGTCAGTACATACAGCTGCGGTCAATACCCACAGCACAGTGTTCAAACGATACAGCGATGGACATCTCAGGTCCAGCTAAAGGTAACAAGGTATCATGTTTCATTACTGTCTGCATTTGTAGCGACAAGCAGAAAACCTCACTTGCAAGCAACGGAATGTTAACTTTTTCAGAGCGCGGCACGCGGTTTGGGGCGAGTCTTCAATGTCAGTGTGTTATTCAGTTTATGTCTTCGAACTTTCCAAGCGATTGTCATTATTGGTGCTGACGTAAGGAGCAATCTGATTGGCTGAAAACTCTGTAATTGCAAACCAGTTTGGGGAAAACAATATACGCGCCCGGTTTATGAACACAATAGGATAAATAAAGTGTAACCAGATAATTGACGAGTCTGGACAGTTAACTTCCGATCTCCAACTACTGGCATCGACACACTACCAGGACGCGTAATTTTTTTCCCTAGGACGAATAAGGGCATCGGTCAATCAAATCCCTGGATTCCAAATATGTGGTACTTTTTCAAAAAACATGTTCTGAATCTTTTTTCCTAGTTTTGAAGCCAGATTATGAACGACAATCCTTCATTTTCTAAATCCTAACTCTGATTTCAAACGAATATGTAAATTCCTGAAAAACCTGAAACCCTTATCCGTCCTAGGAATAAAAATTAGGCAACCAGGACGCGTTATATTTTTCCCAGGAGAGTTCGGTGTAACTATCATAAAGGGGCGTGTCTCTGTGTCTAAAGGGCGGATGTAACATTTAGACTATTGTATATACAAATACTAAAACCATCACACTTTTTAGGGGGAGGGGAGGGTGGGGTAGGGTAGGGTAGGGGGTTGGGGAGAAGGGAGGGGAGGGAAAGGGAGGGGTAGGACGGGAGGGGAGGGGTAGGACGGGAGGGGGAGGTGGCAGGAAAAAGGTGACCATGTATAAGATTATTTCCCTTTCAAGTCGTGCTGTAAAATATCTAATTTTAAATCTTTGCAGAAGCATTATAAGGCGGATGTGCTTTGAAGTTGCAACGGAGATATCTCAGATATATGTACATTATTCTATTTTTTAATTTCAAAGTATGACCCATCCTGAAACAAATGTGACAGCGTTGTAAAAGCTATTTCAAATGTGCAGCATGCAAAGTTGTTTGATGGTTATCAAACGTATATATACTGGTACATGTGATCCAATCCATGTCATATTAAAATAACATTATCGTATGTGTTTGTCCTGTTGGCGTTCCATGAAAAGACATGTTTTCATAACTCTGGACCGCTCACCACTAACCCACCCTCTGTACAGATCATTTTGTATGTCAAAGTCGAAGTCATTATCCTTATGCCTGTCGGAAGAGAAAATATTGCCATAACCCATATATATGACATGACACGTCATCGTGAATTTGAAGGGATTATATATGCAATGGGAAATTTGAAATCTAAAACGAAATCAAAAACTAATACTATACGCATCCTGTTGAAATTTGCAATCGATTCCTTCGCAGTGTGTTTGAAGACCGATCGTTGACATTTGTCATAATTCTTATATACCGTCAGTGAATTTGAAGAAACTCCATGGATGCTCAGAAATGACGTCACTCTTTCCACCAACCACAAATAAATCATACCCCTGGAAAGTATATTCTTTCGGGCATAACAACCGAGGGACTAGAGTTTTACATATGCACAGCTGTCTGACGTGATGCTACTTGTCAAAAAAAACAAGAAAAAAAAAATACGTTGAACATGACACTGAATATAAATATGTAAATACTTGAATAAGGAACTTGTCAACATTTTGACAGGTAATTTGGGAGATAATAAAGAGTATTTCAAAGCAATAAATCAATCTCAGATTTACAAAATAAATATTTAAAATGTAAGACCTTAAAAAAAAATCTAAGATTTAAGACAAATATGGCAAATCACATGCAGTGCTTCTGAAACAAGCACATTGATGCAAGTAACTAACTTCATATGGGGGGGGGGGGGGGGAGAGGTTGGGGATGTAAAACGTGAATGCATGCATGATATTTCTTAAGTACAGAGAACAAATGGATTAGGTGTCAAGGATAAATCAACGAGAAGATTATAATAGCCTAAGTAAAGCTTTTAAAGACCATTTGCCCAGATGACATCACAGACCCCCTACTATGTTCCAACTTCCTAGAGTAGATGAAGGTATAGCCAGTCAAAATAGGTTATATTGAATCAACATATCTCGAGTTAGGGGCATGATATTGAGATGGGATTTTCAACTAGTAGTGTGGAATATTTTTCTCTTCAATGTAAGTTTCACATTTATTGTCACCAGACAACTGTTTTAAATTCCTCACTTATTAGGTTTGAGGGAATTTGTCATTTTGTTGCAAATTGATTACATATTTAACTGAACAAGTAAATGCCATATATACGGTCATTCAATTCCGATAAAGATAATAACGATATAGACGTCAGTGCTGGGCAGAGTTACAGGAAACGGAAAAGGGTTGTTATAAGATAAAAATCCAGTCAGGATCACATGTAATGGCAAGAAGGAATAATTTCAAACAGCAGCAGCCGAGGATCTGAGAGGCTGCGTCACGGGAAAGAGCACTCGAGCCACGTAGAACTGTTCGTTATACAGCAAGTTCAGCCGACCGTAACCGCACCTTGGTATTTAGCATGGCGTGGCTTGACAATAAAGGAATCCGGCCACATACTTAGAATGGTAAACATGGTATACAGACACAAACAAATTGACTTTGCATAACAATATACACTTGTCATAGTGTACGTACGTGTATATATGTTCGGAGGAAACAGCGGGAGCAAATCGTGTTCCTAACATGATGATGCCACAAAACGTCATGAGATTAGGAACATTTTTCGGGCGAACGAACTTTTCAAGCCCCGAAGAGAGTAAATTAATTCTGAACTTTCGACTGGAAAAAGCAAGTTTTTAACTGGCAGAATAGTTGATATGTGTTCTAGAGAACATGCTTAGATGGATCCCATAGAAGATGGGACGTCGAAATTTTCGTGTCATGGCCACTTTAACCACTTGACCACAACGCCCCCAACATTTATGATAAGTTGAACGAACATTCAGGTTTGACTTCTAGGAAGCTCTTGCGGAGAAGATTTTATTACGGCTGTTATACGTTTTGAGAACTGTTTGACCACTTTTTGACCAAGAATACGTTTTCTATAATATTTTCACGAATTTTTTTATGATTTGTTATATTATTTCGTAAACTTTGTTAATTCATGTGTTTTATTTGCAAGCCTTGGTATATATATAGAGAGTATTAACATTTTTATGAAAGAAACCTGTCAAAGTTACTTTTCTTTGAAATCAAATTGTCAAGGGCGTAAAACACCGTTAGTAATTCAATAACTTTAATTACATCAAAGAACCCAAACCTGTTCCAATATCCTTACTTAATGGTGACAGATCTACCTTCACTCCAACCAAAGCTCATTTTTGCAGATATCGTGTTTTTGAATTAAGGTCTCCTCACCCCCCCCCCACCCACCCTCCCTCCCCTCCAATCACCATCTTTGGTATATGTAATAGATTGGTAATAACATATACTAAGATTATTGATCTGTATACAACACCTAATTGTATTCTGGTCATTTGATTGGTCAATTGCTCGTTGATTGCATGCAAAATCCGCTCTATTCCACTCTATGAAATAGAACCATGGGTTATTCTTTTTTGGTAGCACTTTTTTTCAATGGTAAGAGAGCAAAGAAACCTGTCTGTTCAAAACAATCTGTTGCATGAGTGCATTTTACCCATCTTAATATAATATGTTGCATAAAACAAATAATGAATGGTTTCCATTCGTGCAATAGTGCAAATTCGTTGAAAGATGTAATTTGTTCCATTCAACTCGGCCGCACCTCGTTGAATGGAACATTCCATCTTTCAACTCATGAAATATTTGCACTATTGCACTCATAACCATTCATTATTTACAAATACTTACCACGTATGACTTCATTCAAGCTATACTGTTTATATATACTGTCGGACTTTTTTACCTCTGTTGACCTTCATCACCCCCCCCCCCCCAAATAAAACATATAGTTTTCAGGCGCGTATCCAGGGGGCGTTGGGGGCGTGCGCCCCCCGGGTAAGAAAAAGAGGAGAGAAAAAAAAGAGAAGAAAAAAGGGGGAAAAGAGGAGGAAGGAGAGGAAGGAAGGGAAAAGAAAAAGAAGAAAGAGAGAAAAAGGAGGGAGAAGAAGAGAAACGCCAAGACACCGGGAAGAGAAAGAGGAACAGTCATAATTACGGCGCTGATCCCTATTATATACACAGGGAAGCCAGTGTCAGATCGAGGATTACGGAGGGGACGTGCGTCTCACCCTACCCCTTACACCGACAACTCCATTTTTGACGTTCCCATTTTTCCTCTCTCACTAATGTATATATATATACTATACATGGTCTATCATAACGCGTGTGTGTGTGTATGGATGCCTTAAACAATTGTACATTTATGCTATGACACCAACTGTGGCTGGTCTCGAACTCGACCGAGTCGTAGGGGAACATGACGCATTTCGGTGTTAGACCAGGATCTATATGCGAACTGCACTAGACCTATGTCCTTCGATGCAACACTGCCATCCAGAGATAAAATGTTATACACTCCGACCTGAATGCTAATTGTTACCCCAAATCTAGTACCGTAACTCTTACAATGAAACTAAAAATAAATTCCGCATGCGATTGGAGAATTAAGCACATCTCCTGTGAATATCATGTAGTGGATCCAAGGGCCGGGGGGGGGGGACGGACGCACCCATCACTTCTTGAGATTGTTCCCATCTGCATGAAAACGCGCGCCCCACAGCCCCTACGCCCACCCCTCTAATCGCTTCCCGATGACTTACGCAACTTAATTAATTACCTTCGCCCGTAGTACCAAGACCTTGACAAAATCCGGTAACACACCACTTCATCGATAACAAGACTAATGATCGGGTTGTGTTTTAGTGACGTCTAGAGGTCGTGCACTGACCTACGTGGAGTGTGACCACTCCCGATTTTGCAATTTCCCAAGATCAGGCCACGAAAAATCCCAGGAAATCCCAAGGACACTGTACTGTATGGATATCTAGCAATATCTAGCGATATCTAGGGATAAAAAACCCAAGATCTTCCCTAAACTGAAGACAGATAGAGAATCGAACCCTTCAGTGTGTACTGAACTTGAAACTGTGCGTCTTTCAAAATGAAAAGAATGTGGGGCATTGCACAATAAACAGAACAAAGTTATTTATTTCAGTCTCATTTCAATTATTCGAATTTGTTAAGCAAACAGCAGATATCACATCATATCAGTGAGCATAAAAATGGCGTTCCAGAATGAACAGCCTCCAAAGCATGGGCGCATATCCTGGTGGGGGACAGCGGGACGCGCCCCCACCATTTTTTCAGTAGTGGGGACATGATATACCGTGTGCCCACCAATTTGTCTTGACGAATAGCTGCATTTCAAGTTCCCCAGCATTGAACTTTGGCGCAGTTCTCCAGCATTGTGCAAATGACATGCAGCAGTTCTCATTTTATTATATTTTATCCACAGTTGTTAAATATAGGACGAAAATCGCATTTGCGGCAGTCTATAATTGTTTCCTGGGAGAGGACCCCAGACCCATCGTATATACAAAAGTCTACTTGGATTGTTTGTCCCTGATTTTTTCTGCAGACAGCCATGTATTTACCCAAACTAAATTTTTAAGCCATGAAATCTAAAACTTAAGGAGGTTTGGGAGCATCATTAGGTTTGGGAAGTGTTATTTCCGGCGATCTGGGAGGTTGTATTTGCCAAAAAAAAAATCGTACGCTGCGCGCGAACCCATGGTCGCGCTCCGCTTAGATAGTATCAGAGAACAGACACGCGTCCCCACCATTATCCAAGACTGATCTGCGCCCATCCTCAAAACTGTCGATGTGTGTAGTGTTCGGTTTCGGAAATATCTGGTAGTTTGTTTATTTCCTTTAACGAAGTAGCCGTTATAAGAGGTTTTATTATTTGTACACCAATAAATTAACAGTCTGAATTTTCGAAAATTCCCTGACCAACATTCTTCATTATACTTCCCTCTACTCGTGCAATTTTGACCGGTCTGTTAGGGGTTGAAGGAGGTTTATCTATATTGGTTGTCCATAGATGAAATTTGGGCAACATAATGGTTATGTTTTGAAGTGAATTTATTCACGAGAAATGTGAATTTTCAAATCCTGAACAAATAATGGGCTTAAAACCTTGAAAAGTGGAGCTGACGGGTATTGTGGACGCGACGTAGAATCACCTACAAATGCAATGATCCATAGGACATGCAATGAGGTCGAACATGATGTGTGACCGGTGACAATCTTCAAAAAGGTTATAGATGGAAAAAAAACTATTTGGAAATATCAAGTTCTCAGGCAAAAGTGTACATCTGATTGGTCATTTTCAAGCCCGAGAAGTGCCATTTCCGGTGATCTGGGGGGTATCAAAACCAGAAATTTTCTTGTACGCTGCGCGCCAACCGATGGTGGCGCTCCGCTTAGATAGTAATTCGCGCCCCCGGGTTAGAAAATCCTGGATACGCCCCTGGTTTTCTATCACACTAATGTGGAGCAACTTGAGGGCGTATAATGAAACAGTTCATTGAAGAAGTTAAGCTAATTCCAGGCGCATAGCCAGGAATTTGCCAAGGGAGGGGCGAACCTGTAGGCAATCTATCAGAGCCGTATATATTGCTCTTCGAACTATCTAAGCGTAGGGCCACTATCAGTTGGCGCGAAGCTCACAAGAAAATTTTGCCCGAAAATACCTCCCAGATCGCTGGAAATGGCACTTCCCAGGCCTTGCGGTAAGTTGCATCTAGGCATTTTCTATTTTGAAATTACTAGCGATATCATAAAAAACATACCCAAAAAATATGCTCAAGGGGTGGGGGCGGTCGCCCCCCTTCGCCCCCTCCCTTGGCTACTCGCCTGGATTATTCCAGACTGGTGAAAATATCAAACAATTCATCAACATGGAGCTTTAGGAGAATACTTAAGAATTTAAAGGAATTAAAGGCTACAAAAAAATACGACATTGAGATTGATAGGTATTGTAAAGACAAAGGTTAAGAAAGAATTAAATAAATCAAATGTCGAAGGAGTTGGAAAAAAACATAACAAAATGCTCTAATACTCCAAATTGGATAAAAGAAAAGAGCAACTCTATTTAAAAAGAAAAGAAAGATTTAAGAACTATAAATCTCACGGCTGGATTTTCTTAAATTGCACTTTGTGTTATTGTACAGAGTTGTTAGATTAAAATATATGAAATTGCTACTACAATGATAAATATTCTTCGCGATCCATCTCATATCATTTCGTGCAGATTTATTGACTTTATTTTTTTTTAAAAAACGATTATGTTTGCTTACTGAGAATATTTAAAAATTCGAGTCTTAAGTTTTTTTTTACTAGTTTTTTTTTTATCGCCTACACACATTTTCAAATTATTGTAAACCGCAGGCAAACATCAAAATCGGAAACTTTCAAAATGTCATTCATGGACTCATCTGTGATTCATTTCTTAATAGTTCTCGGATACAGCGAGGAAATAATTCCCTCGTGTTTTTATTTCTTGATGTTTCCTTAGTTTAATCGAACATCGCTTAGTACAATCTCTCTATATAGGTCAAGCAAAAGAGGATTTTGAAAGAGTTTTGTAACGATTATTTATTTTTTTTTAACAAATACAAGTTTAAATACTAAGGGGGAATGAAAGTGAGGTTATCTGATTGGCCAATCTTTATTTTTAATTCATAGATGTAACACACGATCTATTACAAGCAACTCATGCAAGTTTTTCAAAAACATATTTTTTTTATACAAATGTATATTATTATGTTGACTTCTCTTCCTAAGAAAATTAGGCCGGGAAGAGCAACCTCATAACACTTGGAAATGGCTTTCGGGATAGGATTTCCCCTGTGGTGAAGGAATCAGCCTAATTTAACTGTCAAATCAAGTGCCCACCTCACTCCGCTCATTATACCCCCCCCCCCTCCTCCAAACCCAGCTATACCACATTTATCCTTAACTCACTATTAACCGATTTACACAACTATTTACAGGATTCTCTCTCTACTCATTCATCAATCATGTAATAAGTTTCCATATCGAAAGAAAGAAAATAAAATAATAATTGAAGGCAGAAAGTCTCAGGTATTTTTTTTTTAAATGCAGGTTGATCCATTATTGTCTTAAGTATGACTGGACGACCATTTTAATGGACCCTAATAACTCATAAAGCGGAAATAAACTGTGATTATCGGATACGTTTTATCGAATGAATAATTTATTAAGCAAGTCATTTCAGACGTCGTAAATAGTTTGGTGATTTCTGTCGAGTTTTCACTAGCAGTGATAGCTAATTAAGATGTTGCTGCTTCAGGTTTTTGAGTGTTGGACGACGACGGCAGGGTTCGTATAGCCTACAACATATTAACCTGGTACTGCCAGTACTAATAAACCGCTCGCTCGGCCTGTCTTGTCTGGTTCATACGAATCAACAGAGGCTTGCGCTATAGGGGAAGTAACTCTTTATGCCTCTTGCTTGCTTTTATTAAACGCTCGCGTCTAGCAATGTGAGGATATACATATATACACACACATATATATGTATATATTTGTATTTATATGTGATCTTAAACGGAGATAATAAGAATAATCAATAATATTTATGAAGGATTTGCATAAAAGATTGGATAATATTCATTGCTTTTGAACATAGACGGTGACTATACGAAGAAACTGTATGTGAGTATAACCATTTTCTTTCAGAAAATATATGAAGTATATATATTTTATATGTATATATATATATATATAACATGATATGATTGCATGTATCTTTGGGCACACTTTGTATATTATGTTTAGACATAAACTCGAATATACTTGGGTCAAGTGGTGAAGGTCTAGGCCAACATACGCAGTTCAAGTTAGCCTATATTGAGTATGTAAATTGTATGTAAATTGTATGTAAAGATAACACCGATTTAAGATATCTGAAAATATGACACGATTTCATAATTTATCGAGCCGGGAGCTTATGACGTTAACATTTACAAGTTGTTCTCATAAGGCTTGTATAGCGAAGACATGCGAGCACATGAGAACGCCGGGCTGATAGAGGGATGAATAGAACGGGTTAAGTGTCGGCATGTGGGGGGGGGTGTCGGTATGTGGTGGGGGCGGCGGTGAGGTAATGTCGTCAAATGTAAATACTTTCATGTTGTCCTATAGAAGACATATTTGTACATCTTTAGTAGATGAATTGAAATGATAGTCTCGTCGATACATTTTTTTTAGTTAGTATTCATTTGTTTAATAAGTTTACAACCAAGATACAAAGAGCCATCACACAAAGTTAATATGATATGACACAGTCAGATTACAAATTATCAAAGAGATAATTTGGATGTCGTATTTGACGATAAAAGCCTGGTCATTTATTGAAATAGTTTACCTCGTTACCATGAGAAACACGCACCGACAGCTTGCCACAACTACATGGTCCAGCTATAAGTTGCTGTTCGCGCGCACGGTTGAAAAGTACAGGCGCGTGTGTGGCATTTTTTTTTTTTCTATTTTCAATGCTATTACAAAAATTTTGACTTAAAATTAAACCTCAGAATCTGCCTTCATCCTCATTTTCATTGCCAGCAGTAAGCTCCTAGAAGCAGCAAACTCTTTACCACTTTTGGAGCAACTAATTATTTTAAACCAAAAATGTTTACAAAACACCCTTCTCCTTAATTAATCCCCTTATCCAAGACCTCTTGCTTTAATACTTAACCTATAAAACCTACGCCAAAAATAATTTTAAAGTTCCCTAGATACATTATAATTTTTAAACAGGGAGGAGGCATCAGCCCCTGGCAGAGGGTGCCCTTGTTTAGGAACCCGGTGGATAGAAGACTTGTGAGTCAAACCCCAGAAAGAATAGTCCTCTTTCGGGGAACAGCCCAGTAACCGGGAACTACTTTTTTGCTTACCGTATAAGGAACATCCCGGCAGGGTGTGTTTGCCAGGTCTGGAGCAACCTCCCATTATCTTTTTCTTTACTGAAGTAGTTATAACAGTACTCCCTAACGCTAAAGCATCCAAATTGTGTTTGTTGCTTGTCTTCCTCTCCACTATCGATTTACAAATCTTCTATTGTCTGCTTAATTCAATAAAAATGTCTAATTAACCTGCAGTATAGCCGTGCCTTGTACGGCTCGATTAGGAGTGTTCTGACTAACTTTTCCTTGTTTTGTTGCTGCTACACGGTGTCGTTGTTATTGCTGTTTCGGTGACCAAACACTGCGTTCACATGGGATAACGCGCTCGATTGGCACGCACCTTATGGTTAACTGTGGGTCCCTCAAGTGTTGATCACTGGCGCGTTCACACGCGTTGTGTAACTCGGGATCTGATGACGAGCGCGTAATGAACGATTCATTCCTCTCTCATCATTTCTATAGAAAATAAGACTTTAGATACATTGTGAGTTCCTTCGCGGAATCTCATGATGTAAGTTACTAAGGCACACTGAGGGTCGTATATAAACAACATAACTATGACAACGGGCGGGGCTTGCTATTCCTAGAGATAATTTTATTTGGCAAAAGCGCAGAACTTAATTATGAGAGACATTTATCCTTCAGCATGTCCAGCTCAGACCGTGATCTGATGATGAGCGCGTTATCCTACGTGAAAACAGCTAGCCCAACATCACAAGCTTGAGGGAACATCGATATTATGAGAACATCCGTATACAGTTCTATGAAGGAATATTTAACCGATTATTTTGTTGTTTTAGCCACTGGGTTTCTTCTCTTTCAAGGTCCTATATATACTAATTAGATATTGCACCTGTCCTTTTGGTTATAGTAAATTCTATTTTCGATCGTGACAAGAAACAAAAATCAGTGATGGCCTTGTCGTTGCCATTGCATGGCGAACATTTAATTTCATTTGCAAGTTCACATGGAATTCTTATAGTTCTTAATGTCTACACTTATGTTAATGTTCCAGAGTGAAATATACATTTCTTCATAAATTGTATATGTTAAAGTATAATCAACATGAACATTTTGTAATTCTTGGCAAGTTCACCATGCATGTATAGGGAGAGTTGATAGCTTTCAGAGTGGGTATTTTCACACAACGACACCGTAGCGTGAAATATGTATTTCGTTATCGAAGACAGTTTGTAATGGAACCGGAACGGACAGTTTCAAATTCATTTCCAAACTCATAGAGAAAGCAGTGGAAGCACTCAAAGAGAGCAGTGGACTTGTAATCTAAGGATTACAGGTTCGAGCCCTGGCCAGATCATTAGTAAGAGGTAAATCGCATGAAGAGATGGTTAGGCAGTGGACTTGTAATCTAAGGATTACAGGTTCGAGCCCTGGCCAGATCATTAGTAAGAGGTAAATCGTATGAAGAGATGGTTAGGCAGTGGACTTGTGATCCAAGGATTACAGGTTCGAGCCCTGGCCAGATCATTAGTAAGAGGTAAATCGCATGAAGAGATGGTTAGGCAGTGGACTTGTAATCTAAGGATTACAGGTTCGAGCCCTGGCCAGATCATTAGTAAGAGGTAAATCGTATGAAGAGATGGTTAGGCAGTGGACTTGTGATCCAAGGATTACAGGTCCGAGCCCTGGCCAGATCATTAGTAAGAGGTAAATCGCATGAAGAGATGGTTAGGCTGTGGACTTGTAATCTAAGGATTACAGGTTCGAGCCCTGGCCAGATCATTAGTAAGAAGTAAATCGTATGAAGAGATGGTTTGGATTGACATTCTCAAAGAGGAGACTTGGTCAAGTCAAAGAATGCATATCACAGCTCATTCATATTGTTATCTTTTCTTAAATTTATTATTTTCTTATACATATTTTTGCAGCAGGATTTGAAAGTGAAAATACTTTGTGTCCTAGAATCATTTACAGTGGGCTCTGCATTAGGATTTTGTTGTATGCCTGTTCGTCTCTCCACCTTTCTGCAAGTATATATGTGTCTGTATGTGGTTACAAAAGTCTCATTGTCAACTCTTAAACAATGGCTGAATTAGATCATATTCCATTTGGGTTATAGGATAGTTTTGACGAACATCATTTATAAACATGAAGACTTCAATAAGTCCAATACTTATCCTGATTCGGTAACATTTTTTCGGTAACATTTTTCTTATTTATCATATGTATTTCATTGTTTTTTATTAGCAGAATTCGATTTATTTTGTATTACCAACGTACAGTAGAAAACGAAAAACCAAGCGCTTGATTTTTTAACCACCCCCTCCCCCCCCCCCCCCCAAAAAAAAATTCAAGATTCGTAAGAATATTTAGTTTAGGATTTTCGTTTGAGAAATGTCGTTAACTGTTTATTACTGAGATACATTATATCAGTTTCCAGTTTATTCTTTTCTTACCAATAACTTGAATCTTATTAAATTTTTGTTTCCTATTGGGGGTTGGCTTTGACGATAGGTTTTCCTCCCCACGTCACACAAGACTAACCACGTATACACAGTCAAGCTTTCACGTGTAAAGCGGTCAGGGTAGGTTATTATGTGGAAGTGCATCCATCATCCACGCATCAATTCCCTCCTACAAAACAAACTCACTTAAATTGTTTTCCCATGCATTTGTGTGAACTTTACGTAGGCCTATTGGACAAGAACAGCTGCGCGCATTTATTGATTAGAATCGTTTTCCCAGTTGTTTTATGTCAGGCGTTAACCTAAAGAGCCTTATTACAGAGAAAATAACCGTTTGTGCAGTAGCATTGAACAACAACTACATATACAGTTACCCGCTATCCCCGCCCGTCCTCCATCCCCACCACCACCTACAATCTGTAATTAGGTTCAATATTCGAAGCTCATACGTGACCCTGTTTTATACCTACAAAACTAAATTTGAGTCCTATGAAAGCACATGCTTGTCATTTTTTGACGTCAAACTATATAAGGAAAATATGCGTATATGAGACCTTCTTGACTAGGCTCTTACCCTCCCCTAACGAACCCATTCCATCCCGCCCCCTCCCCGATAACAAGTGGAGGTATATTACTACGTCATTCGAAAGCACGCAGGGCGATAATCGAACTCGGGAAACTGGCATATATATATATATATATATATATATATATATATATATATATGTTGATACTAGATGAGACTAGTGGAACACTAGTAGTTGTAACTCGGAGTTTCACGCTTTGTAGCGATCTTCAGACAACCTGAAGATCGCTACAAAGCGTGAAACTCCGAGTTACAACTACTAGTGTTCCACTAGTCTCATCTAGTATCAACATATATTCCGCTCTGTCCAATGGACATAGAGCACTCTGCGCCAAGATAGACGCCAACCTACTCTACTCTCTATATATATATATATATATATATATATATATATATATATATATATATATATATATATATATATATACATATATATATATATATATATATATATATATATATATATATATATATATATATATATATATATATATATATATATATATATGCAATGGAGGTAAACGACAAAGGCAAATGAATATATAAAAATGAAAATTCGTAATGAGTTGGAAAATCAAGAACAGTGAAAAAACTTTCAGCCTCCACCGGGATTCGAACCACGGGCCTCCCTATATATATATATATATATATATATATATATATATATATATATATATATATATATATATATATATATATATATATATATATATATATATATTTATGTGCCAGTTTCCCGAGTCCGATTAACGCCTTGCGTGCTTTCGAATGACGTAGTAATATACCTCCATATAGAATTTCAAATCACGAAGTGATTGCTTATACTCTATATACATTTTCTGTACTATGGATTATAAATATTTAATTTCATTTCTCATATCTGAAACTGAGAGTATATCTATCTCGATAATAACCTAGTCCCGAGAGATGAAACTGAATATCTAACGTGAAATCAAAAGATTCGAGAAATGTTCATTAGAAATTTCTAATTGATTTGATATAATTTCGATTATCAGGCATTTTTTTCCCGACACCGACGTTAAACCCTAAAGTTTGATTGAAATTCAGTATTCCGAGTAACATATATGCTTAACATTTAAGATGGAGTGTTGTACAACATAAGTGAACCCATTCTCCACACCTTACTCCTCTCCCATCAAAAATATTTAGGAAAATTAAATTAAAGAAATTAATCAAGTAAAATAATCAGCTTGAAAAGTAGTATGTAAGCTTTATGTTAGTATACATAACACTACCCGATTCTGATATGTCACCATGGCAACAGTCAACTATATATATATATATATATATATATATATATATATATATATATATATATATATATATATACAATAGTCGTCTTGTCCACCGTGTAAAGCACCATTAACGTATGAAACATCTCACTTCATTGAATTTTTATCTGGATGTTAATTATCGATTTTTTTTTATTCTCCAAAGGCTTGTCAAATTCATCTAGGGTTTTGTATATATATAACGTATACGTAAGTGTTAATAAAAGTCACGCAAGAATAGAGCAAACTGGGTACGAAAAGAAACCAATCTGGAGATGTATACATGCACACTCGACTCAATTCGACTTGTGCATATCATGTGATTATGACAACGGCATGTATATAGTGCAGTGCTGCGCTTTCTGAAAAAAATAAAACACAAACGACGAGTGATTTTAGTCAAAAGGAGAAAGAAGCGAATATTGTCCAGTTTTCTTTCGCACTTTTCAAGAGATGTTATACAGATAAGTTTACAACCATAATACCATTATTTTTGTGATTGATATATCTGACACGTATATTCGACTATATATATATATATATATATATATATATATATATATATATATATATATATATATATATATATATACATATACATATATATATATATATATATTTATATATATATATATATATATATATATATATATATATATATATATATATATATATATATATATATATATATAAACTATAATATCTTCATGGTCTTAGCATAGGGACGAGCAATGCAGCTATCATAAAGTGGTTTGCAAATACCCGCGCATGCGCACAACACTTTGTTAGTTTTTTTTTTCTTTGTTACTCTGTTGTCAACATGGATTTATGATCCCTGAGCATGTCCCTTACATATTTCAAAACATACATCAGTAATAATATAGTGAGCTATGTTAAACTAACATAACAAATGCACGTAAATCTTGCCTACTTTGCATAAACGAATTGGAGCGGAATAAGCTATTGTCATTCATTGATAAGGTCAATACGAACAGTTAATTTTAGCATTTTTACATTTTGTTTCTTTTTTTTAACTATGTTGAACACTGCTAACGTTAACTTTAGTTATCATGTTGATAAACCGTACGTAGAGTTACTATGTGACACATGGAAACACTAATGTAGGCTATAGCAACTATTCATGCCGTTTAAGCAGTGAATAAGACTGATGTTAAGACAGTGTGGCTATGTTGGAATATCACAATGCTAATTTTAATATTGAAAAACACTAATTCTTGTATTCTTTTTAACGATTGAATACTTGGTAAGAAATAATGTGTATAGTTACTGCGTTTTTGGAATCCTCACATTATAACTGACTTGTATAGGCTTGCGTGAATTTCCCCCTTTTCGGAGAAGGTACTTTCAGCTATCAGACAGTTACATGACATTTCCAGGTTAGGAAAGTAACGCGAAGGGCTTGTCTGGGAATTCAAGTAGCAACCTGCCCTAGATTGTAAAACCTCCCTTCGTAAACCTTGAGTATGAGGTAACAGTATATTGTTACTCCAAATACATACAAATTAGGCCTATGAAAAAGAAGTACAAATATCTTTACGTCGTCGTCCAGCGAGGTCACGTTTGACGGGGCCGATTCCCGCATCCCTATATCCAACTAATCAGCCAGAATGTGACGAAATTAAAGTAGTGCAGGATAGGACTTCATTGTATGATATATATATATATATGGCTGTTGATTTTAGTGTAGACACACTGCATACTTAGCCTATACTAGTATAGTATAGTATAGTACAGTACAATACAGTGTAGTATAGTATAGTATAGTATAGTATAGTATAGTATAGCATAGCATAGCATAGCATAGCACAGCACAGCACAGCACAGCACAGCACAGCACAGCACAGCACAGCACAGCACAGCACAGGACAGCACAGCACAGCACAGCACAGCACAGCACAGCACAGCACAGCACAGTACAGTACAGTACAGTACAGTGTAGTATAGTACAGTACAGTATAGTATAGTACAGTACAGTACAGTACAGTACAGTACAGTGTAGTATAGTATAGTATAGTATAGTATAGTATAGTACAGTACAGTACAGTACAGTACAGTACAGTACAGTACAGTATAGTATAGTATAGTACAGTACAGTATTGAATTCATTTATTTGTTTTATCGCCAATTGTATACAATGGGCCTTAAAAGTCTTAAAAAGACTTAACAAGGTAGGAGACTCCCTGGGAGAAAAGAAAAGAAAAATGTTCAAATATATATACTACAGAATATACGTAAGGATTAAATAAACAGTAATAATATCCTAATGATGCTGAGATGGAAACGTGAAAAGATTATATAATACTAGTACGAGTTAATAAATTCCTTTTTCAAATGTCTGGTGAATGTGGGTTTTGAAGTTATAGACTTTGTTTTGCTCTGTTACGAAGTATATCATAGCATAGTACAGTACAGTACATGATATTATAGTACAGTACAGTACAGTACATCACTACAGCACAGTAATGTACAGAACAGTGTGAATGTTCAAAAGAGTGAACACACAATCAATGACAAATTTCAAACCTATCGGTAGCATGTCTGCTCTTACAAATATCTCTGTGGTAGGTTATGTACACGCCTGCGAGAAATGGAAATTGCGTATATGATGGTGAAACAGACCATTGAACACAATGTGTATAAACTTGCACTTGTAATTTTTACACGAGGAACGTGTATGGCCTCAGGCCGAGAACGTTGTATATATAGTTTACACAGAAAGTGCCATACGTTGCGGAAGATTTACTTGAGCCTTGCAGAAAAGTATTACTGCTCAGCAAAAACTGTCATGTTTGGAGCCCAATTTCTTTCACCATCCTAGATTTTGCATCATATATTAATAGTTTTTGGTATTTTGTTCATTGTTCTTCTTTCATGACTACCTTTGTCATAATTCAAGAGAATGATTTATTCCTTCAAAATATTGTTTTCATTTTTATCTTCTTTTTTTCTATTTTCTATTTTCTTTCTTTCTTGGGTATTATTTTTGTAGAAGAGTGGTAGTAGTCGAGGCATTATGTTTCGGTAATTTAAATCATAACACCTTTATTGACATTTGATGAATGGTTCTCCTGGAGTCAAGAGGGAATAAATTTATTCATGATTCTATAATAGGTAAACAGAGATTATAGAAATACACACCATGCCCCTGAAAGCAGGTCGGTATTATTTGCAGATATATACTGTCTATATGTATATTATATACCTCTCTAGGTGAAGTTTATACTGATTTTGTCAGTTTGGTATTTATTATATTATAAAGCCATATTTCTAATACAAAAAGTACAGGTCTTGAATAACTTTCGACATGAAGTGACGAAATTTGTTTCCCATAGATACCTTAACAAAAATAGAGTATTTTACATCCGCCGAAATGGTCAATATTTTCAGGAAAAGTGCATGTAAAGACATATAGTTAACTGAAGTTATATTTTCTTTTTCGAGTATAAGTGTTCTTTCACTGCCAGCAATCGTTGCAGCTTCGAAATGAGATGAAATCTAGAACAAGGGAGTGTGTGTGTGGGGGGGGGGGGGGGCTTTTTTCTGTATTCTCCGATGAAGCTTATAATAAGACCGGAATCTAATAATGTCAAATTTATTCCAGAGAACGGTCGGCTGGTTTACCTATATATCCGTGTACCATAAACAGACATTCAGTCATTTATTGCCTAGAGCATGTATACATATTCTACTTATGTAGGCTTTTTTATTGTGTTTACTTCCTTTTCCATGAGTTCCTATGGTTACCCGTAATTGTCTGCAGTCGCGACAACATTATACAGTGTGTGGAGAAAGTGTACGCGACACTTGGAAGAAATAAATGATTTTTTTTTTCTTTCTCCAGATATGGACAGGGATTTTGTCGCATTATGCCTGAAGGGATGTTTTTTTTTTCTGTAGATTGGGGGCCTCTTTTCCTATACTATAATCCTGATAATGGTGGGTGATAAAATTTCTTTAATAACTGCCACGAAAAAAATTTGCAAAAGGGAAAAACAATTCAAGAGTCATCCCTGCTAAAGAAAAATTCAAATTTTTCAAAAAAGGTAGAGCTGTCTGTGGTTCTGACACAATGTCCTTTTCAAAAATTCAAAAAAAATATGTTAGCTTATGAAATACATAATCAGGCATATCGGTACGTTGTTTCTTTATAAAGCTAGAAAATCTTAAACATGATTCCAAAACTTAGCCTGAACGCGATGCATTATTATTCATTATTTTCAAAGCAGAGGTACCGACAAGCCTATGGCGTAATTTGCATATAAACGTCTGGGCTGAAGTTGCTTTCGTCTTCAAGGTATTTGATACCACCCCTAAATCGAACAACGTGGAGTTGGTCTTCTGGCTCAGTGGTCAACTTATACCCCTTCTGAACCCCCCCCCCCCAACCTCCCACAAACACACTCCATCATCTTTCCCTCGCTCTTACCTCTCCAATTAAGATGCTGCCTAAACTAGAAATCTTTATATTTTCGATTCATGTCTTTCTTTGTTTTTTTGCGTTATATAAGTATTGGACTATAACAGGTGCTTTGTGTGATATGTCTTAAGGAAAGCCATAAGTGCAAATAATTTCGTAAGTTCTTGTTGCATTCGGTTAACATGGTATTGTTAATAACTGGGTATAAGTGTACACAAATCATAGCGGATAACAACTGTAGCGCTATATGAAAAGAAGAATTGAGAAAAACATGTTTTGTTAAATCTTATGCATGTCAGTCATTGAGCAGCTTGTCAGTGACAGGCATCAACCCTAACCTTGTTTCCAATTATCTGTGGGTCACCAAGACACCTATATATTAATGTCACAACAGACAGATAAAAGCAACCACATGGAACGAAAACAAACACTTCCTTCTCCGGTGCATTATAAATTCAGTACTCATCTTCATAAGATAGCAGCCATTGTAAAGTCATTTGTATGTAACTAACTTCATATTCAGTGACTCTGCATATGTTTATGCTCACGGTTATGAACAATTAATAATGTGATCATGTTTTTTTTTCTATCTGTTATCAATACTAGATGAAGCCCAATATTGCTTTACCTTTCGGCTTAATGTCAAAATACATTAACCGCATGTTAACAGTTGCAAGCCGTACGCTATACTGTACACCGACGAGAAGTTATTAGGTGGTATATGCACATCGTATATCGCACATCGCACTACGTATTATTACTTTTATCATTAATATTAAATATATAACATAAGCAATGACATTTATAACGACGAACTGATGGATATGACAACATGTAATATACAACAGATCTCGACGAATAGAGGTATATACTAACAAAACTGAGGACGCAACTACTTGTATGTATCTATTTATATATCTATCTATCTATTTATATATCTATCTATCTATTTATATATCTATCTGACTATATATATATATATATATATATATAAATATATATACATACATATATCTATATATATGTATATATAAATATATCTATATAGATATATATATATATATATATATATATATATATATATATATATATATATATATATATATATATATACAAGTAATTGTGTCCTATGTGTGTGTGCAGGTATATATATATTTTTTTTTTGTAAATTCTTCGGCAACAGTGACTACAAAAATAAGCCTCTAGATACGAAATAAATCTTTTTTCTCTCCCTGTCTCTCTGTAAACTGACGACACTTGATTTAAAAACAAGGCCTCAGATAGTCCGAGCTGTCACTAAAATGTTAATTTATCATCTCAATTAACACGACTGACAATAACCATACTCCAAAGAGTCTAACAATTTCCTGTTAAAACTTGACAGTTAGGGTAAACTAAAGAAAACGGGAAAGAAGAAAAGTTTGAATTAGTATAATCTCAGAAATGTCCAGTAAATATATGACGCTTCTGTATATCAGATGAGCAAAATATGTTGCTATGGCAACGGTTATACATCTAACGGTTCAAGGCAATCTGCAGTGCTTCCAACTTAATCCTGTAAAAGGCCATTAACTTAGTGAAAGTTTATCATACAGCAGTATATGCCTTAGTTTTGTCAGATTTATAAATTATGAGCTTTAGCTCTTAACCGAAACTAAAGTAACAAGTATAGACACATGTATTTATATATATATATATATATATATATATATATATATATATATATATATATATATATATATATATATATATATATATATATATATATAAATATATATATATATATATATATATAAATATATATATATAAATATATATATATATATATATATAAATATATATATATATATATAGGAATAACGGAAAAACTGTTAAAAAACTATGCTGTATTTGGAGAAAGGCTGAATCTCGAGTGAAATACAATAATTAAATTAGGTAAGTGATTGGAAGTAAAACAGCCAATGTCTGGTTTTTGCAGAGCTTTCGAGCAAAACTAGCTCTTTTTCAGTGCATGACCACCGAAATATATATATATATATATATATATATATATATATATATATATTTATATATACATATATATATACATATACATATATATATTTATATATATACATACATATATATATATATATATATACATATATATATATATATATATATATATATATATATCCGAAACGGCTGTCATTCAAAATGTTTCACTTCTGTCTATAAGCTTCTAAAATATGTAAGGGTACATGAGACGCTCTCAGAAGTTCTCACGGAATGAACCTTTATCGAAGCTCACATAATGCAAAAGAGACTACTTCCCGAATGTGAAATGAGAAAAGAGACACTTTCAAACATGTTCGATGATAATTGCTGTCTTTGTTTCAAGTAATCGTCAAACTATAGTCAAGTGTTTCCTGTCTAACGTTTAAATAATCCCTATTAAATTTTTAAAGTAATTTCTGAAAATTATTCAATGGATTCCTTGTCAATTTCTTTTTTTCGAATCTGAAAGATACTTTCCATTTCGTAATTATATGCATTCAAACGTATCTGTTCATAGCTTTAACTGTCAAACGTTCAATTGAAACCATCACGAAATTTCAATTCTATTGCATGTTCCTATTTACTTGCGCTTACATATGAATTACATTAATGTTACAGTACTGTGTAGTTTCTATAGGAGGCAAAGTTGTCAGAATCGATATGGAAATGTTAATTACATACTGAGTAATTATATTTTTAATGAAAAAGAAAACACCCCAGCTTGGGTAGTACCTTTGTTTCAACAACTGTAACCATATACCTGGACAAATACTGTTGGTAAGTTTTGGTAAAATTCAGAAGAAAATGGAAAAAAATATACATTTATATATATATATATATATATATATATATATATATATATATTTGGTAAAACCACTGCAAACTCTACAATCATACGCAAAATACTTCCTCTGAGTGAATTTTATCAAATATCCCTTTAGTTTTAAGTGTGTTATCGTGTTGGTGAATTGTGACTGTAATTTTCGTTGATGGTATAAACATAGACATTCCGTCTCCCTACCATTGATTTTCCACTTGTCTCTACCGCCTACCCACTACCCCCCCCCCCCCCCGCCGCCCCAACCACCACGATACACACACACACTCTCCATCGATACATTTCAAGTCCCACATCTGTCACATTAATTCAAAATTGGCTTTGTGTAGTTATGCAACATTATTTTCTTCATGAAACAGCCGACCTCCGACACTCTTATATGATTTATAACATAATATAATGTTCTTCTAATATTATGTTGCTTTGGAAATTTGAACTGTAACTTTTTTTCGCTTTAAATTCCAGACCAAAACTTTACACTGCTATTCGTAGTAAGCTGTCTCCTACATCCTTCGTGTAAGTACATGATTATATATGCCTCTGTTTTATTCTCTTATCGATGTATGCTTCCCGGAGCTCCCTGGTGTGACTATAATATACCTCTGTATCCCCACTCCCCCAAAACACCCAACACCCACAGTCTGGTGTATGATATGAAACCTACCGCTTTCATAACTCAAAAAATATAAAAATTGTCTACTTTAAAATTTAAAAAAAAATACTACTAATAATAATAGAAGCTTGAAACTTGACTTTATTCATTCAAACTAACGAGCTGTATTGCAGTATGAATCGTCAGTATTTCACCAAAGTCAAAGCAATGCGCTGTTTGAGCAGTCAGTCGATGGGATGAACCGTACTCCGCAGTATATAATATAGCTATATGTGACTTTATAATCCAGATGTAAAATGTATAGATTAAAAACAAATTGTCTTTATTCTCGAGCAGATGTTCAGACTTACGGATCCTAATATATCTCAATATCATTCTCGCCTTCTCTCGACTTTACGAACCTCTATTCCACCCACGCCTCTCTTTCTCTCTTTCTGTTACAGTCTCCTCTCCATTTTTCTCTCAGTCTATACAGAGATATCTGTTAAACTTTTAGTTTCATACCCTCCTTTTGTGACTGATTGTTTTCGTAGAAAAATGTAGATAAAATGTAGATTTTTGTATTTATCTATTTTTCTTTTATTGAACTAACATTTCTAGGTTTACCAAGTTCGTCAAGGACATAACTTTCTCAAATGACAATTATCGAGATATAAAATATGTTTTTTTCTTTTTCGTCGATGTGAGGCCCATTGGCCATGGACTTTAATCAGGCTTGTTGCTATGAAGGTTAGACGTGTTCGTCATTGGTTTTATAAGTGTCTGTGACATCATCGTGAAGTACTATCCAGTAAAGTAGGGATGCACCGGATATCCGGTCCGGCCGGACTATCCGGCCGGATAGTGAGAAATTATCCGGTTCCGGTTCCGGCCGGATATTTTTCAAAATCCGGCCGGATCTTTTTCAAAATCTGGCCGGATCTTTTTCAAAATCTGGCCTGAATTATTCCTTAAAAAGGTGTTGGTATTAACTTAAATTAATGTAAACTATTTCCAAAAATTAATAAAAACATTCAAAGTAAGGAAAAATAAGGTTTAACATTGTTGCCTCCACATCGTTCTGATAGGATAATGAAATAAAGAAGGACAAACAGTTAATTTCTGTGTAGGGCACTTGCTTGTAAGTTTCATGTGTGTTTATTACCCGTCTGTATACAAAAGTCCACTTATCTCTTACTTTGTAATTTAAGAACTTAAGTATGGATAAATAATGCTTAACCGAACAATCCTATTTCTAACTTCACTCTAAACTAATTGGTAATTATTGGGATTCTCCTGAAACCAGATCATAATACAACAGCACGTAGGCATTACCTCTGCATATGTACTACTTTTAAGACATGACCATTACTAGCATCTTTCTGAATACGATAATAACGGCTGTATAATATAAACAATACATGGCATGACAGTTCGACTGGAGTTGCATAAAACAGTTAAATCCATATGTTGCCTGATGCCTGTTACCATATAGGATTAAACATTACTCCTACAGTGCACAGCGTAACACTTTTAAAGCTAAAATACATTTACAAAAGATAGGTAATGAACATATAGTTAATTCAATAAAGAACGAGAAGAGCAAAGAATATAAAACAATGTCCTTGATGACACTTCACCATGAGGATGAACTTCCCCAAGCTAGTGCTAGTGACCCTTCATCACCTTTAACTGCTAAGAACATTAAGCTTAGTTGAATCCATTCACCGCATGACGATGGTCTAGTTACCGTAAGGTCATTTCAAAGCAACATATAAATCATTACCCTCAATCTTCCATAGTACATGAGCATGACTAAATAACTGGAATAATACTACTAATAATAAAATGTCAGTATGCTCCTTTAACTTAATAAAATGACAGTATGCTCCTTTAACTTAATAAGATGTCAGTATGCTCCTTTAACCTGTTTCAGTTACCAAGCAATCAACTAACTGAAATAATACCTTGCAAATGTCTTTCCAATACTTAAATGTAAAACAATTGCTATGCCGGCTAAACATGCAACCCTAAATTCCTTCTCAATACATTTATCACCAGCAACAAGGTTCAACCTAATAAACTCTCAAGGTCATAGCTACCTGCTATACTCTAATCTTCCCTAGTAGCTCTCAACTGGCCACCAACCCCAGGATATATGTGATGACCCTCTAGTAAAATATGGAATGGTCCTGCCCAGTACTACACTTCTGCTCACCAAGCATGATACATGTGATCACATGGCCTACCCTGTTATATGCAGTTCAAAGCCTATTGTTTTCAATACATAGCGACACTACAGTACACACAGCATAGGCCTACTGAAATAATTCTACGATGGGCTGAGCCACTCCGTAACTGTACATCTGAATTTTAACTAACAACGATGTGATTATGAGTTTTAAGTACAACCTTCAGCCTCTCTAGTACTTTACTTAAAGTAACTCATGAAAATCAAGAAGAAACTCAACATACCTGATAGGATAATGAAATAAAGAAGGACAAACAATAAATCTCTTTGTAGGGCACTTGCTTGTAAGTTTCATGTGTGGTCCTCACACCCAAGGCCCTAACCCATATCTAGACAGTCTACATTCCAGACGGATGGAATCTCTGATTATATACATGGGGGTGCTTCTAAAGGAAGAACTGTCTAGAAACTAAAATGGTTTGATGAGGGGAAGTCCCTTTGTTTAAAAACAGAATTTTGTAGGGGTGCCTGCTTTTTGAGCCCGCTACAACATGTTTAATTTAATTTTCTCAATGGTCTGACCCACTGTTTGTAAAGATCATCCAAAATAATACAACTACTGTAATAATATTAAGCTATATACAACAAATACAGTTTGCAGTGAAATCATTTCTTGCAGCCTTCATCAGTTTAATATTGTGCAGTTAAAATAGACCATTCATATATTATCAGTCAAAATACTGTTCCATTGAATCTTTACTTTCCCATTATTGTTGGCATTCTCTTGGATATCTCTTGTCACCATGAAAGTTCCTAAAAGTTCATGAAAAACCTAAATCATTAAGTGTTTTAATGATCATTCAATTCCATTTTAAAGGATAGATAAAAGATAGATAAGAAGTTTCTTCCACTTCTGGAAAGATACAATGCTTTTTTATTTTAGTTTACAGATAATATTGCAGTGTCAAAATTTGTTACCAAATAATGAATAATAAAAGACAATTCTAAATCCAAATAGTAGTGTTATTACAACAATTAAATAATGTTTTTATTCAGTATAAAGTATGAGATTTGTGAAATGTTAGCTTCCTGTTTTAAAACAAACTTCATAGGTACAGTAGTATGCAGTATTTTTCCAGCAAACAAATTTACATGCTGTACTGTATCAAGCTTGTCAACAATTATATTTTAGTTATTTTATTAAAGAATGTAGATTACACCACTTCAAGTCATAATTAATCTCATAAATGGGGTCTTAATTTCACCTTCTTTATAATATGCGTATACCTCACCTAAGATTTGCTCCTTGTTTCATACTTCTACTTCTTATTAATGATTTTCTTTTGTGTGATGAAAAAATCCGGTTCCGGCCGGATTTTATCCGGCCGGATTTCATGTACTATCCGGCAAAATCCGGTTCCGGCCGGATCCAAAAATTTGCATCCGGTGCATCCCTACAGTAAAGACATTCTATATCGATCGCTTTCATTTGACAGCGTGCTTATCATGTTGCATATGCATATAGGAACTACATAACGTTTATAATCACCCAATAATCCACACCCTCGCTAGGAAATATCCATAGGAAATATTCATGTATGTGAAGGATATCTGCGAAGGAAGTGTGTTCTTTTTTGAGTCATGGATCTATCCTTTTAATGATATAATATAAGGAAATTTTTATTTTTTGACCAACGAAAGAAGAACATATACAAAGCATCTTGGTGAAATTAGCATGCAATTCCCGCATTGCGTTTTCCGATACATTGATAGCAGCTGATATTGTCACAGCTTATACCATAAAGGGAACTTGAAGCAAACAGGTGTGACGTCATTAGTTGCACGCTGGGAGCAAAATGTTTTGGTTTTCCTTATATTCACTTTATTGGTTTAACTGTAGATTGTACGGTGAACCAACATTGACTTAGTGGATGTGAAGTTTTCAACACCCCAATGACTGTAGTGTATTCGTATTCTAATGCATCTCATGTTTGCCCAAAAAAATTGGATAAATATTTTTATGCAAAGTTTAGAACAAGTCCGTCATTGTATATCTATGACATTGCTTCAAGTTCACTTGTTGGTAAAAAAGACACACAAAAAACAAATGCATGTTCGTTTCAAATGTTATTATCTTGAAACGATACATAGGAATTGAATGCAAAATTCGCGAGGATGCTTTAAGTATGTTCTTCCGCCGTCAGCAGAGGTAAATTGACCTCTGAATTATTCGTTGAAAATTATTCGTTGAAACGATATACTGTGATATTATAAGGTGGTCGGAATGCATATAGTCATATTGGTCACGTGGTGTATTGTAAAGTTATTAATATGCATTGACAAAATATAAATTCAATATAACATACCAATCTCTCGAAGATGTTCCTTTATATAATTTGGTACAATGTTATTGCGGGTGTTTATCAATGCTGATAGTAGATGGTTAGGCCTGCTAGCCTAACAGCATTCTACACCTATACTTAATTATACAATAACACTATATCCAGTTTACCAAGACCGACAAACTTATATTAGTCTAATGTTTGCATAGTTTATCAAGGACCAGACTAAATGAAAATATCCAAGAAAGGTTGTCATATTTCACAAATAGCTAACTTAATCAAATCGTCTTGGATGTTGGCCAAAATTTAATCAAATTCATCTGCCTTTTCAACGACCTCGTTTTGAAACGAAACAAAATATATTAGGTACATACATATGGCTTATACTTACAACGGATGGTTCAATCAAAGGGCTTTTTTTATCAAGGTAATAGGGTAAAATAAACGCTAACTATAGATACTCGTGTCAGGCTTCTAAAAGAATAAATATGTTTTATAATATCTATGCAAGTCTAGATCTGGAAAATTTACTTGATAGCTTCCTCTCCGGATAGCTTGACGCAGTGGCGGCGGAACCGGGGGGGGCTTGGGGGGGCTCAGCCCCCCCAATGAAAAAGTTGAGGGGGCAAATGCATGATAAGCCCCCCCAATATTTACCAAGGCTCCGAAACGTGCATCTGCCCATTTTTCAATGCATACTTGTCGATCTGTCCGATGCACACGTATACTATATAGGTGTAATAATTTTAGTAATTGCTGGGCGACCCTCGGCCCGTCCCCTGGCTATAGACCACATTGTCACCCCAACCGCGTCTTCACGCCCCGTGAAAAGTGGAAGCAGTGAGTGTGAGTACCAGTAAGCGTAACACAACTTCGTCTTAGGCCAATGAGTTGCCTCATTTCAGCCAGTTCTCCAACATCCCCTTACTTAGTGGCGGAGCGTCCATATATACAGTCAGGGGGCGGATGCCCCCCCCCCCCTGACAGACTCAAATGGACTGCTGGCGCCCTTTTCAGCTTTTCACTATACATTTTACTTATTCGCTATTATTGACTATTTTATTGCGCTCTCATATACCTATTGACATTTGTCATATTCTGTTGGTGTAATTTTCCGACAAAATGGCGACGACACCTATTTATTCTCCGTTTATCTGCAAATTAGCAAGGCCCGGAAAGGGTCATTTCCTGCAATCTAGGGAGTATCTTTACTCAAAATTTTTCTGTACGCTCCGCGCCAACCTGTGGTGGCGCTCCGCTTAGATAGTGTCGAAAGCGCCCCTACAGACCATTCTTGCCCCCCTCCCCGACCAATACCCCTAGCTCCGCCACTGCCCTTACTACACTCAAAAACGTCTTTGCGAGTACACTACGAGTATAATAGCTACTCTCTTAAAACGCCATCGAATATACAAATTACAATGTTTTTACAGACTTTTACGTGCAATCTGAGAAATTGCAGACTTGAGACCCATATATTAGGGCTAGGTATTCGCAGCATAAAACACACGGGAAGTGCCGTTTCCGGCCATCTGGGGGTTTGAAATAACCCAAAATTTTCTTGTACGCTCCGCGCCAACCGATGGTGGCGCTCCGCTTAGATAGTCTCCACACATTAGCCCCCCCAATAATTTTTCCGTTCCGCCGCGCCTGGCTTGACGCATGATTAAACTTCCACAAGACGACAAGTCAATAAAGTTTTTTTCAGCCGAGTGGAATGACTCGAAACAGGAGGCAATATTAATTTAAATATATACATATCAATGGCTGGTCCAGAATGTCCCAGAAGAGGAGAACCAGACACGAGTAAAGCTAGGTTGATACAGAAATTATAGTACCGAAAAAGCAGCGATGTATACTATATATATATATATATATATATATATATATATATATATATATATATATATATATATATATTTAGTCAAGAGACGCCCAATAAACGTGTTTGTTGTGCAAAACAATTATAAGACAGATCGTGCCATTTAAATAAACAATAAACACTGCTAAAAATATGAAAACAAATAAATGCTAAGAAATAGTTGGTTTGTATTTCTGGTTTAAATGGGGTGTACACCCATATCAGTGCAGTCTAATTCTTCCCCCGGCTGAATGTAAAATAAGTCCCAGACTGACGATGAAATGTGCGTCCATGGCCCACGCCCCCCCCCCCTCCACCCCTCTCCATCCCCCTCGCATTTGCACACGCCACTGATCTTACTGACCTCGTAAACATAAACATCACTAGCGAGCATAAAACTCTTTTGATTCTCTTGGACGAATCTATATAGGGTTTTTTTTCTCGGCTATATTATGAGCCCAATGTTATGATTTTTACGTGTTAACATTACAAGAAACAAGAAAGAATAATTGGTCGGTGATAAATATAAAGAAACAAATCACGTCAGACAAATAAATGAACTTGTTCAAGACGTTTCTTTCTCCATCTAATGATAGCCACGAAGGTGGTCACTTGCCTATGGATTAGCTATACGGTTTCTTGAAATACCAATGTATTATTCCGCACGCACGGATAAAAAGCCATTTGTGAAATCAGTGTGTGTGGTAGATAATATATACTAGAGGCAATGGATTACTACAACAATGATTGCATACCATTGTATGACATATTATATCACCAGGGGACTTTCAAATATAAAAAAATTCGCTTCAGATACTTGAACTTGTTAAAGACGTTTTATTTCTTCATATATCGACAGCCTTGGAGGATATCACTTGCCTATGGATTAGCTACGGTTTCTTTTAATTGAAATACAAATGTATTATTCCACACGCACGAAGAAAAAATGCCCTTTGTGAAATCGGTGAGTGATAGATAATACATACTAGAGGCAATGGATTATACAACAATAATGGCTTACCATTGTATGGCATTTTATATCACCAGGGGAAATTCCAACCTCCGTGAAATAGAGAAACGCAAGGTGTGATAGAAACCACAACCTGCAGGGAATAGAATAAAAAGTGGTAATTTATTCGAATTGTACTTTGAAAAGAGCAAATATCCCCTCCTGGTGAATTTTAATAGATGGTAATGTCTTAGGAAAAGAGATAAAAGAAAAGAAAGAGGATGAGAAAAAAGGATGAGATCAATTTGAATGAATTCATTGGTATTCGGCCCTGTGGTGATATACGGTATACTGTGATAGTACAGGCATGTGGTACCTGGTTCGTGGCTAATTGCTTACCGGTATATCATTTACGGAGCTGAAGAAGGGGGAGAGGCGGAGAGAGAGACAGAGAGAGAGAGGTGGGTGGAGACAGACATACAGACAGATTTAAAGTGTTGAGAGTGACGTAAGATCTTGATGTCAATCACAGCTCGCTCGTTTAATGACATATTACGGCTGATCGGTACATACGCGTCTATACTGCTGATGAGACTAATCAACTAGTATAAGGTTAGGATTTAATGTACTGTGTGCCGCTGACGTCAAAATAACGGATTGAAAGGGGAAAACAAGGGAAGTTACCTTGGGTCGTGTGTGGACATGGTGTTAAAGATTCATCCGATGTTCTTTCGCTTGATATGAATCGTGACTATAGTGCTAACCTTAACGCTCATTCAGACGGCAGTTACGTAGTTGAAAGACGGTATATAGGGATATCATGTAGTTTGGGATATTCTTACAGCCGAAAATAATTACCGTACTGCTTGAATATACTATAGGTATTACATGGACAGTCATCACCTTCGCTTGAACGTGGTATGAGTATGCGGCAGCATTAGGTGTATATTGAGTATATATTAGATATTGGACATGTATTGTATATATATATATATATATGTATATATATATATATATATATATATATATATATATATATATATATATATATATATATACATATATATATATATATATATATATATATATATAGGCCTACATGGGAACAGTCATCACCTAGAACGTTGTATGAGCGGAAAAAAATGACAGCACCACGCTACAGCCAGACAACCTGATCATTAGCTATCTGACGATTGCGAAGAAGCATGAAACTCGAGTAATAGCGCAAACTTTGTACGAGTGTACATTATTTATATCTATTTATTTATCTATCTATCTATCTATATATATATATATATATATATATATATATATATATATATATGTATTATTCAGCTTTTGTTTCTAATTTTTGTTAACCATTCGCAGTGACAAACCTGTTCATCCTCAGATTCAGATTCTATTTTCCTTTCGTGGCATTGTATACCTAATTCGTAACTGTCATTATTGTTATTAATATGTGATATTGATTGTGACAACGTTCACAATCATTTTCCAGTTAGTCATCACATAGCATTCCTATATACCTGCCATTCTTCTAATCACAGACTTTCTAATTCGCTTCTTTTTTTCTCGTTAAACTTTATCGAAACTCCAAAATGATTTAATGGCAATGTTCAATCAAGTAAAACGTGTATTAATGCATTCATTTCCGATGAGAGCGTTATCAAATGAATAACCAATGTGTCTTTGTGATTTTGAGGCACCATCTGTTTTGATATAGCTTCGAGGGACTTTTTACCTTAGCCTTGAAAATGAACTTCTCAAGTATAGAGAAACTGAGAGGGAAACTTTGCAGCGCTTTCTTTCGCACTCCTTTCAACCGGTATACTTCAATCCATGAAATATATATACGTTTAATGCTGCAGGCTCGGTTTTCTTGCTTTTAAGTGAGTTAATTACGGAGGAAAGTAAAGTTAGCATTTTGGAAAAGGATGCGTGCCCGTTTCCAAGGCAACTGTTTGTATTTTACTCTATTCTATATAAGAAACGTGAAATGGGGCCTTATAGCCCTGCGTGTTCTTCATGACTTCATGGTTATGCATTATATTAGGCACACGATTCAGAGAGGGAAATAAGCGACAGTCATTTGATGGTGGTCTTCGGTGTCTCAAATATTTTAAGTCATGCGTATTTATCTGTTTCATCGCGATATTGAAAGCAGAAGTCTAGAATATGATAGTGAAAAACAACAACAAAAAACAAGGTATACAAGACTATGTACCGATCGACATGACACGGTAAGGTCCACGGCGGTATGACATGGTTTGTTAGGATGCGATACTATAACATAAACCATTCCATACCATATTTCATACCATATATCAAAGCATATACTGTATACCATACCATATATCAAAGCATATACCGCATACCATATATCATATCATATATCGAAGCATATACCGCATACCATACAATATATCAAAACATATACCGCATGCCATATATCATACCATATATCAAAGCATATACCGCATACCATATATCATACCATATATAAAAGCATATACCGCATACCATATATCATATCATATATCAAAGCATATACCGCATACCATATATCATACCATATATCAAAGCATATACCTTTCCATACCATATATCATACCATATATCAAAGCATATACCACATACCATATATCTTATCATATATCGAAGCATATACCGCACCCGTCATAAACCGTACATACAATGTAGCATATCGTATTAATCATATACTATACCATATACAAATACCTTGTATCGTATACCATATACATCATATCGATACACTAGGCACAATATTCAATACACACTTTACCATATACTATATACCATATGTCATTCACCATATACCATAAACCATATACAAAACATCATTTACGATATATATATGCACTATACACAACCATACACCATCTACAATATACCATATACCATACACCATATAGCGATAAGAATACAATACACCGTATACCATATAATACACCCTGCACCATATATGATACACCATATAGCGTAAATAATACATCATACACCATATACCATATGTAATACACCATATAATATATACACCATATTACGTACTAAATACATCACGCACTGTATACCATATACCTCACATTATCAACCATCGACCATGTACGACCTCAGTACCACACAGAATAAACTACACACCATACCATACAGTTCTATACCCATACTACATATACAATATAGCACGCTGTAACATCATAAGATCATTGCGATGTTTGATTCTTTCATTCACCCCTAAGCTTATTTAAGTATAGTTGACAAACACCCCTGCTCTGCAACAGAATACCCTATCGTAAGTGTCGTTCACGCCTATCTTGGATCAGCTCATTTAAAATAACCCCCTTTAATAAGAAAGTGACTGATTTTACTGTAAACGCTTCATCTGTTAAATTTCTTCTGCGTTATTCGTAACAAAGGGTGAAAATTCACACATTGAAAGAATTGCGTCTGAATTATTTAACCTTCTCGCCAGACTGAATGACTATAACCTAATTTGGAGACTCTCAGAAGAATCTTTCGCCGATGTGATATGTTATAACAGACAGACTGTGGTGATGGGTGACTATTTGGGTGCGGAGAGTAGCTAGTGGGATGGAATATAATGCACGTGTATATTGAGTATAACGGTCTCTGTTATTGTGCATTTAAGGGGAATTGATCAAATACGTTCTGTTTGCTAGTTACATTTGATCAATAATTGGGCATGCACGTAAACAATAAGGTTGATGGATGGAGCACCTCAAGGGTTCAGGAATTCGTTCGTTCTCTATCTCTTGAGGGGGGGGGGGGTGTACCGTGGTCTTTTTTCGCGTCTGTGTTTGCGAAATAAATATTATATTTGTCTGAAAATAAAGGTGACTGTATAGCATGTAAGAGATGTAAACTGCGAATATATTCCAGATCGAAAACAAAATGCCTACGTCTCAACCTTAACGCCTGTAAGAAATAATGGAGTGGCGCTATTCCATTTCATCAATACAGAGATATACCAAAATCTGATATGGAATAAACCATGCATTATCTGAAAGTCCGCCCTCTATTTTCCTTTTTTGCCTATTGCCAATGGCACATGCAAATTAGCTCATTTTCATTTTAAGACTCACATTGCTGCCAAATGTAGAGCTGCCATGGCAGGACTTCGACCTGTAAGAAACATTAGACACTTACTAACCAAGGATGCCTGCCATACTATTGTTTTAGGACTAGTGATAAGTCACTTAGATTATGCTAACTCCCTCTATGCTAATCTACCAAAGGTTGTTATTATGATGCTTCAGAGAATTCAAAACATGGCTGCCAAACTTGTTCTGAAAAGAGGAAAGGAGGATAGTGCTTCTGAAGCTTTAAAGGAGTTGCATGGGCTTCCCATCAGACAAAGAATTCTGCACAAAATATTAACGCTGGTCTTTAAATGCGTTGTTGATAAATCTGCTCCTCAATATCTTATATCTAGATTCACTTTAGCACCACAATCTAGTAGGTCTCTACGTTCAAATAATATTCTTTATAAGCTGATCATTCCACGAACACAGAGGGTCACTTTTGCTTCAAGAGCAATAAGTGTATTTGGCGCCGAGCAATGGAATAAATTACCTAACCATGTCAAACAATCTGAGAATCTTGCAATTTTTAAAAGAAAACTCAAAACATATTTATTTCCTGGCTAATCACTCATATACTCAATTTTTCAAATTTTCAATATTTGTATTCATTATATTTCATATTTTTGAATTTTCTTTTAGATTTTATATAACATTTTGCATTTTCTATTTTTCTCTTTGATTTTCATAACAATTGTATATTTTTGTACATTCATCTAGTATATTTTTCTACGCCATTTGATATCTTATTTTCTTATGAATGGTTTATTCTTTCTTTGTATTCTGTTGTAAAGCGCAAACGAAAACTTTGTTGGGGTTGCGCTATATGAAATTCAATAAATAATAATAATAATAATAATAATAATAATTTTCAAGTTCCCGATTTTAGGAGGATACTCATGCCGTTGGAGGTGGAAAAAAAAAGCTAATCCTACGGACCCCTTCCTACACCCCAAGGATTCCAACCTCACTTCAAAAGGATAGCTGGAGACATTATATGACTATGTCACACCCGCTGAAAGAAAAGATTTTTTGTATGGAATTGCAACCTAAATTTTCTGATCAATTTAATTGCGATTCTACACTAGGGTGTAATTTTGTAATCACCATAGCATTAAAGGGACTATATCTCGAAATCTAAGCACGAAATGTGTTTGAATATTTATATCACATTTTGTTTGGTTTTGGTTCATTGTTCACACAAATAAGCTGGCATCGGAAATTGCGCAGAATCGAGAGTAAAGTGTTAAAGCATTATCATGCATTCAATCTCGACGGTCTAAAATTTTCTCTCTTTTTTGGCCAATTCACAGCCTGATTGAGCGAATAAAAAGTTCGAAGAAAAACGTTCCCGCGCTTGTGTACAGAACAGTCTAAAACATTAATCGGGCGCATGCGCGGGCAGATGTATTGCCCTTCCTGTTTATGCCTGTACACGGATAGGTTGCCGTACGTATATTACGCAATCACCTTTACGTAATGTCTGTCGCAGATTTCAACAGTTCAGGTGGCAACCTGTTTCTCAAATATCGTTTCCGTAACAGAGCGAGTCGTTCAGGAAGCAAGAATTAACAAATACCATCGTGTCATCAATTGTCTGGAAATTGACGAATTTAGTGTGTAAGTCAATGGAGCATGGTACGACACTTGTAAGATAGCACACGCCTATTAAATGCCCCATTGACTTACACACTACATCATAAAAGTAATGTGGTCTGTAAGTCCAGTTAGAAGTTCTCACTAGCTCAACCCTACCCATCACTGGATAGCTGTCAAGTTGGTCATCATGGCACCATCAATTTTTCATATCATGACCGTGCAGACGTTTTGCAAATGAGGGATTGAAGTTTTCGTCACTTGTAAACATACCTCTTTACTCAGTAGTAAACAGTTTTCTTACGCTACTCCTGTGAGGCCCAAAGGGGTCTTAAATTGTCTCAATTGACCCAATTTTGGCACCACATGCATTTATGCTCTTCAACATCCAAGTCACACAAAAAAACAGATCCTGATTAATAACATATAAGTTCTGCTGCATTTTGTCACTTTTCCTGAAGGAGAACACTTCGGGCGGAGGATTGATATATAGACTCTAACAGGAAGCATGCCACCGTAAAGGGCGAACCAATATTGCTACCGCAGGAGTGTAGCACTGATGAGAAAACATGTTATGTTCCCTAAACTTTGTAAAGCAAGACTATAGATAATTTGAAATTGACATGCAAAAATACAACAACAAAAAATTAGTTTCTTCTATTCTCTTTTTTTTTACCAGCTGATGTGAGATAGTGGAGTATGCCGTTACTATGGCAATATTTGCGCTTGCCATTACTCTCTCGGCGCTGACTGGTGTTTGCGTTGGTCTTGTAGCTGTTTTCCTAAAATGTTGTGGTCGATACTATTTCAGTGAAGCGCCACCATTTGTTCTTACCAACATTGCATCTGAGGAAAATAAGCATCTAACTTCGAGTGAATACGGTACAGTACACCAGGTAAGTCCAGTGGTATATATTACTAATGGAATACGTCATACGAGCTAAAATTTAAAAGCTAATCTACTTTCCACATCATGAGCTGGATCATATTCTGTAGATTATCGAAGGTATAGAGTCGGGTTCGAATCTCAGTTGACAGCTTGAGGTTCTTTCACTGTACGAGTTTTTTTCGACTCATCGCCGTTCAACATATATATTTATGTAACATGATACCCATACTTTCATATTTATTATTTTTATGTGTTGCTAAACTATATGTATATACATATATATATATATATATATATATATATATATATATATATGTATATATATATATATGTATATATATATATATAGAAGACATATAGATATAGATAGATATATATAGAAGACATATAGATATATATATATCTATATGTCTACTATATCTATATGTCTTCTTAACTTATATAAGGCCTATCATCTTCAACGAGAATACGCGACAAGTGATACTATATAAGATTCCACCGTAAAGCCCTTGCGATGTTTTAGAGCCACTTAAAGTGTAATCTTATACCATTAACTGCAAAGCAATAACACGACGGTGTGATATCAATTTCCCATTCGAAACGACCTGTCAGACCAGCCAGGAGAGAAAAGACAATCTTACATATACACTAACTGGGGCCTGCCCTTATTCGTCAGAGTTGTCAAGCGATAAAGTAACAATAATATCTTACCACCGAAAGACGGATCGGATCCCGAAAAAGTAGTAATGGAAATTAATATTTCACTAAAGAATGTCAAGCTTGTTTTGAAAACGCATTAAAAACTGAAAATTACTAAAAGCGAGGATAAAATCCCACTGCTCTATCACGATAAGGGTTTGGAGAAAGCTAAGTACGAGTCAAAAGTGGTGCGGTGCGTTCTTATATTGGTTGTATTTCACCGAGAATTATCCACAGCATCTGTTTACCAAAAATCTGTTTTTGGTGCGGTTTTTTTTTTTTGGCTCTGTTTTGTACTGATTGCGCTTAAATATTGAACATCTGATATTTTTATGACTTGTTTATTCTTCGTGACAAAAACATCATTTTGGAGGGCAGTTTCCATATTCTCATATCTTCCCGCGTCCAAAGGACAACGAACGGTATAAAATACGCCCGCCTGGTATTCATTTATTTTTACCATTTACTACAGCTCATTAGTTCGACTGGATACATCATCGTGTGAACTGTACAGTGGTTTAATAACGGAGAAGTTTAATATAGAAACAGTTATTACATTTCCCGATCGGTGAACTTGAACACCTGCTATCGTTATTACGGTTTTTATTTTTTTGTAAGCTTGGAAAAGTTGCTTGATGAAGGTCGGTGGAGATCGCTTGCAGACATGAACTGTTACCATAGCAATAGATTTATTACTTTAAAATTGTGCGTCCATTGGACCACCGGGCGAATCTTTTCATTCAAACATTAGCGTCGTTTTGTTTTAAACATGATATACATGAAAATGTTGAGAAAAAAAGCCTACTTGACCTAATTTCGAGAAGGACATGTTGACATACTTTTTATTATTCTATTTTTGGAAAGTATGCAGAGTGACGCATTTTATTTCTCGTAAAATTCATTTACATGAAGATAAAGAGATAAAATCTTGAAAACGTTAACAGGATTTTTGTAAATTTAATTCCTTGAGTTAGGGAAACTAAAACAGCTGAAACTTTGTATGAGTACACAATCCAAGTGACGTAAAAACGCGATCAAATTTGAACAATTAGGCTAAAAAAGGCCTCCGATTTCGGTTTTACCAAATTTAGGTTGACATTGACAAACCTCATGCAAAAAGAAAAAAAAAGATTGACTGACAGTTTTAAAAGAATTGGTATTTTTATGTGTTTTGGTTGTACAGTTTTCATAAAGCACTGATTTTTTATATGTAAGCGGATTGCGGTATAAACTGTTCTCTAATAGCAAGTAAGGAAATGAATTTTAAATTATTCTATACTATATGGTGGTATATACGTCTCGCTTTGGATGTTGAAGTTGTTATAAACTATATTATTTAGAACAAAATGGTTATGGTGGGGCCTTCGAAAAAGGAAAGGAACACTTTTACGCAATTGAAATTGTTTCAAGAACTTATGAAAACCAAACCGTCGAAAAAAGGAACGTGTGTATGTATGTCAACGAATTTATAACATCACGTGCGATATATATTTCGGTAACGGTTACTGTGCGATACGTAAGCATTCGCCATTTTAGATGGAATGACTGCAGTTTAGAAAATTTCAAATAATCCATCAGCTTCAGATGAATCCACAAGAAGACATCAATCACTTAAACTTGGTTTTCTTTTTCACCGAAACATTGATCTTGAATATTTCGTAAAACTGTGCGGATGAAATATTACGTATATCAATCTTTATCTACCCTACGGACATGTTTTGCCAATTTCCAATCTAAAATACATATCTTTACTTCTTCGTCGCAAATGAAAAATGAAAACGCGCGTAGATATTACTACAGTGAGCAGACGATAAGAACATTTCCCTCCTTCAGGTCATTCCATGGGGCGCCGAACGCACTCTTTAATTTTAGCATCCTGGACGGAATTAAGCCTGGAATGTTTATTTCGTGTTCCTGGGATGAACGCCTATCTCACGTGACACAGGATCTGGGATAATTTATGCAAACTTATGAATAACTCCGGAATGAAATTTACGACAAATTAAGGGTTTTTTGTTTTCCTCTTCTTCTTCTTCTTCAAACTAAAACTTTTAATTATTTAATCTATAGTGTTAACCGTTCATTGGTTATTGAGCCAATATATTTGATGCAAACAACATCAACCAACAAAATAAACCCCTTCCAACACTCGCGTTTGATCGATAGGCAGTCAGCAACTCACTGCAAGCAATGATCTGAAACGAGCATTTCGAGTCACGCTCTCTGAGTGAATGGATGCAGTCATAAAGTGTCAAATCAGGCTCTCTTACGGAGATATAGCCTGGCCGTAATTTCCAAGGTGTACCTACTGGAGATAAATCTCTGTTTATATATGTTATAGCGACAGCCAACCTGCAAAGCCAAATGGCGTTATCGAGTGAAAAGTCAGTTGTGAGTATATAATATTCTAAGTGTATATAATGTTTATCTATAATGTAAGACGCTAGAATAGCCTGGGTAATGATATTTTTATAAGAAGCGCGCCAAACGTTTTGCGGTTTCCCAGGTTACCGTTAAGTGAGGGTACCTCTTCTCTAGGTTTATTTTACTGTTCCCTTTTCAAATTATTATTGATTGCAGTTCAAAGTTGGTCGTTTTTCAAATATGTTGATTCTGTAACTATTCAGTAACGACGGTGTAAGCGGTAGATACAATATGGGGGTGTATATGCCCGGTAACGGGGTTAGATGGATTTAGGTAAGGTAGAAAGCTTTCGTACCTCCCATCGTAAAAATACTCTGGACTGTATATACATCTTTACACTATATATATATATATATATATATATATATATATATATATATATATACATATATATATATACATATATATATATATATATTTATATATAGGCCTATATATATATATATATATATATATATATATATATATATAAGCGGGAGGCCCGGGTTCGAACCCCGGCCGTGGAGGCTGGAAGTTGTTTCACTCTTCTTGATTTTCCAACTCATTTACGGTTTCAATAGTATTTCGAATTTCTGCGAATATGATATGGTTGTCTAGCATGTAATTGTAACAGTCACCCTAAATTACTGAAAAATCGACCACAGCAAACCCTCCCTCCGATGTAGAAACGAAAGAAATATTTGTGTTCTAAGATTCCTACCCACTTTATCATAGTTTGTACTGTATCAGGGTATAGTACTAAGAACATCACAGTTCTTCATCTGTTGCATTTGGGAAAAGTTGTAGTCCAGCCTATATGATGTTTTAAGTGGAAATTATCAATTATTTTATTGATTAGCTACGTTCAGTGTAATTAACAAAATTACAATGAGTTAATCTGTTAGTTAAGTACAAATGTATTCAATGTTTCTAGTTCGAAATATTTCCCTCCTCCCCCCCCCCCCCAACCAAAACACGCACACATACATACATAAACACTCAAATGGATGATTGATCTCCGAAACAGTAAAATACGACTGTTTTTTTCCTACAGCGACAGCATGACATATAGCATCTGCTAAACCGAGTCATTTTGATTCTTTACTTTTGTATAAAGGTAATGCCAGACAACAAGAATTACAACTTTAATTAAAGAAAGGCGTACATATACTATATGGAGAACCGTAAAGCGATATCCACCTTTGACCTAGCATATGTAGTTATACTGGATAACTGTTATGGGCTTTATTTCACAGATTGAAAATTCACTCTAAGTGATTAAACTTTCAATCTAAACAGACAGAAATGATTAAACAATATATTACATTTCAACAATTTAGTTCAATAAAGTTCAATAAAATAACGAAAATGATATTCCGCTCACAGAATCACCAACCGCTATGCATTTGTCGTGTTATTAATGACTAAAGTATATTGTTTGCACATTTGCCCGCCCTTCCCCCCCCCCCCTTCCTCTGGTCACCTATACCAATCTAATCCATATCGTAAGGATCCACTACCATACATAAGGATGTGCCCATCGACATAATATCAGTTTCATTTATTATCTCCTTTCCAATAATTTCTTCTTTATCTCCTTCTTCTTCTTCCATATTTGGAAGCCTGCAGTGAATATTGCTTTAAGTCACTAGTGATTACTCCGCTACAGTCACAGGTTCCATAATTATTCCTATGGGTGTAATATAAGAATTACAGAAGATAACCAAAATAGAGAGAGACAGAGAGATATGTTGCTCACAGATCATCAACGTCTATATGCGTACATAACATAATTAAAATACTACAGCCTCCTAATACGGAATTCACAATCTCTCTTTAAATGCCTCCCTTTCTCTTTCATTTCTTATTTCTCTCCTGTGGATATGATCAACACATAACAAGGTCATGCATGTCTCGCGGAATACATCCAGGGGTGCATAGAACTTCCATTAACAAACAGCACATATCTGGTAATGAATTTTCAGCTCCCGGAATAATCATTCCAGGAATGAAGCCAAAAAAAAAGAGAGGGAAATTAAAGGCAAATGATAATTAAAAAGTTAGGGACCTCTCAGCTACTTGAAAGAAAATCAAGCAACTACATCTTGTATGACTTTTTTTTTTTTTTTGTCTAATTGGAAAACGCTGCAGCGATAAATTGAAAACCACTTGGTGGCCTCTGCAATGTGTTAAGCCATTTTAAGAATTTCCTCTCCTTGTTCTTGCACAATTAATGTACTAGGCTGTTATCTAATCTTCTTTTGAAAATTAATCTGTTTCTGACTTCGTCGAGGCTTTATCTGTGACGTTATTAAACCGGTAAAAAATGGCAGTAGATGTTGATAGATTCACATGTATAGTCAACCATAACGACAATTACCAAATATGGCATTTTATTTCGTTTTTAATTTTCTACATCAATTTTAAAAAACTGCATTTATTCTTGGATTATTGTTATTTCTCTTTAGTTTTTGACGCAAAACGGATGAAATAATGCAGTCACAACTTGACGTTGATTTATGACGAATAAAATATCGCTAAAAGGGTTGTAATTAAATACAGAAATAATAACGAAGGTAGATTTTCTTCAGTACTTAATGCTGCGGATTCCAATCCCCACCCCCCCCCCCCCCACCCCACCCATCTTTACATCAGACTCTGTCTTATCTATATTTCTTTAGATCCTAACAAGCTTATTCATGCAGGAGTTTGTTTTTTGTTTATAATGGGAAATATAAACAATTTAAAGTGATTAAAGATGAATTTTCATTTTTTATAGTTAGTCTTAATTATCTTGTGTTTTTGAAGGCATAACTTTCTGGTGATAAAGTAGTTCTTTAAAATAGGGGAAATAATCATAAAGCTATAGACTATCCATTACGTACGTTTAAGATGCATGATTCAATAGGCCAACGAATTGGATGTGTTTTTTTTTTTTTTTGCACAAAGTTTAAAGAAATATAGAAATAAACCAGTGAGATAGGAAAAGACAAATGATATTTGAAAAATGCCAGTCTTCCATCCATTGCAAATTTGCGTAACGATATCAATACATCTGACGTCACAAACAAGTGATGCAGGTGTCAAAAGGTCAGGTATCCTATCAAAAATAAAACCAAAAATGCAAACCTGTTATGTAATGTTCTGTAAAATTTTAAATTTATTCTCAACTTTGCATTTAGTCTGTTTCAAGACAACTTGCTTTTTAGTATAAATTAAGCCAGTAATTTCAACAACAACAAAAAACAAACACAAAAGCTTTCTTCGACTGAATTTTACACTATGAAATTAAACAACTTTTTGAGGGTCAAATTATAACATACAAATAATGTGTTACATACAAAAAATGTGTTACATACAAACAATGTGTTGCATACAAATAACGTGTTGCATACAAATAATGTTTAACATACAAATAATGTATTACATGTAATCCGTTTTACGGGTGTGTAACATACCATCAGTAAAAGTCAACTGTTTCCGTTTCTCTATTACCTTTATTCATTCTAATGAATAAATTATCATTAAATGATACACATACACGATGGCGTCCCTACGAGGGGATTCCTCCCCCCCCCCCTCACTCACTCACTCACACCTCATCTCCTTCCTATCAAAGCCTATGCTTGGAATTTGAATGAGAAACACTTTGTTATATCCTCATCACAACATGCTCTCCCTATAAACATCTAATTGTTCTTCGTACTCGCCTGCATGATTACCACGAAACGAAATCTGTCCCTCTTTATGAACCCCCTCTCCCCATTCCACCATCCCCCCCCCCCCCCGCTCTTCCACCCTACAACATCCCTGCACCCATCACGCACCCATGTCGCTTTCTATAGTGAACCATTTTCGATAATACCATATTTCATACAGTATACCTGTTACGCTATAAGACATCTTCCATTTGTCACATGGAAAAACTCTATTCAGTAAAACCTATGAAACAAGGTCGGCCCACAGAGTAATCTACTTGACTATCAGACGGCCTCTTTTCAAAGTGAGTTTTCATGTTCAGTTTGTGGGGTACAATAACACTTATCTCCTGGTAGGCCTAGTAAGTGTGTTGTTCAGGTAATACGTGACAACCGTCTGTCTCTATGCAAGTTTGTCGTTGTCCTGAAGTGATGAAGGAATCGGATGCGCGTGAAAAGGGTTGGGGGGGGGGGGGGGGTATTGTGAACATGACACCGAGAAATGAATTAGACGGCGTTAGGAAGCGTAAACGGGAGAGAACCTCGCAAACTACGTCCGTATATAAATATATATATATATAAAATATATATAATATAATAGGTTGAATAAAAATGGCGAAACATTCTCCTCTTTTCCAATCCCTCTTTCTCTCACCACAATGACAAAAAGAAAATAGAACTGAATTATTTACTTACGTTGAATGAAATTAAAAATTCTCATCAAAATATTTAAACATTTTTCGCGGTCCATCAAATTTATGTACAATGCCTTAGCCAGGTATGAACATACACTTCGTAAATGTGTGCCCGATGATTTGTCTATATATTGTCAAAAAAGCAAAAAAAAAATGTAAACCTACATCGGTAATATACCTTTTTTCGCTTTCACTTTTACTGAAAATAAAACGAACTTCCTCAGATACACAGTGTATGTAAACATCATACATGCATATGGACCCATATACATTGCTTGCTTAAATGTTGTAGCGTGCTACACTAATGCGACTTCTAAGCAAGACGATATGTTTTTGCGCATGCGTATCTTCTCACAAGGAAGACGTCAGGTGGTAAACAAGAAACAGCTGGTTTCAATCACACATCCATCCTCTTCTCTCTCTTGATAGGAGTATAATTAACAGTGAAGCAACTCCAGCCATCTTCATCACCGTCATCATCATCATCATAGCTTCTATGATAGAGATAAATATCTCAAGAAACGCTTGCTTTAGTTGACAGGTATCAGAGCTTAAAAGCCGCGTGAGGGGGCCCGCCATTATGTCAATGTGTGGGAGCAACCAAGTTGAGGTGTGAAACGTTTAATTTCCCTTTGATATGCTTTTCATTTTCGGCCAAGATGAGATGTAAACAGTTTTAGGTCACGTTAAAAACAACATGTGTTAGATTACTTACTACAGGACAGAAACATTGTCCAAAAATAAGAGGATTCGAACATCTGTGAATCTGTGATGTCATATTTAGACTTGCTGAAGTCTTCATTTTTGTGTGTGAAGAAACATTCAACATGCGGTATCTGTAAGGTGGAAAAATGTTTCTCTTACTTAGCTTGAGTTGTTCATAACAGGAACAATAGATACCGTATATCATGTGGCTATATGTGTGGCTGGGTTATCGTCTCGTTTAATTATAAATCGACTTGAGTAAGCTTAAGAACGCATGCACATATATCAGAGTGCGTATACGCACTCTGATATATATAACACGTTGTGCGAATGAAATGCAACCAACTTCGTCAAGAGAAGAAAATATCAAGGAAGAGAGACGACACTGTCTCCAAAAGCGCAAACAAGTTTATGTTGACCCTCGTAGGTTTGACTATCGTAAATGATAAGGGAAGGTTGAAAACAAATGCTGGGTTAGGCTTAATTCTAAAGCTGAAATCCGAAGCATATACACACACGCGGTCTCTATCAATTCTGATGCGCTATAACTTGACGTCATCGGAAAAGCAATTATCAGCCGATTATGTTAATGTACCCTGTTTTTGCATCCATTGCTCTAATTCCATTGGTGTGCTATACCTGATATGTAGTATAGTTATGGCTTACCGGCTCGGTTTAATTGGATTCTGAAACTTTGCCAAAAACCAGATTTATTTTTTTTCTTGCGCTGTTTGGCCAAGAAGCTGCAAATTGAGAAATAACAACTCACTAAAGTTCAAGTTATAATGTGTTTCGGCTGCAGGGCTATAAGTTAATGTCATGTGGTAGCTGTCCTTTCTTAATTAGAATTGTGATTCTGCGCGTAAGGCATAAGGCCTAACATATCTGTCTAGGATCGTATAACATTTGTCTTGCTGCTACGGTGGCTTAGGAAGGACATCATAAAAACATAATTTAATACGAAAAGTAGTCTATAAATCGAGAAATTTCGCTAATCAATCTCAACATTTTAGGCTCAACTTTTACGCTATAGAAATTTTAAAATTCAATTTAAAACTCGAAGTGTTTACTGCCCCAGCCCCTGAAGTCTTCGTTTAGCTATAACTACGAAATTGAGAATACATTTTTGTTTGTTCCGGGTTCCCCTGGCTCCTAATTGACACAGGGCGGTACCAACCCCCACCCCAACTCCATACCGTCTTGTCAGGCCCACGTGGAGGCCATATAGTCACAATCCTGCGATTTACAGCAAGATTCACTCCCACAAAACCGTTTATTAAAAGTTACAAAACCCCTTATACAGGCATCAATTTTACATTAAGGAAGATTACATAGCAATATATCCATATTAATCAAACTATAATTTGATTTTAATTTCAAATTGATAATCTAGGTTTTTCTATACTATTAATGATAACCCAAAAAAGTGCAAACGTAAAATGAGACACCAAATAGTAAACTATCTTTTCACGCACTTTTTTTATCGAATAAGATTTGAAGATGTGGGGAAAAAATGAGAGCAAAAGACACGAAGCAAATAAAATGTATTCTCCATCTTAAAGTGATAGTAAGTTGGTTATAATAAGACTATAGGCTGACTAGGAACACATGATGAACAGCTAAATAAATTATAATATATCACTTAAATATGACTGACCATGCATTCATTGTGATGTTTAACTTCAAGTCTATATGTAATTGAATAAAAACGAGATTGTTGATTGGGTGTAAATTACAAACAGTTTTTGAAAAAGGAAAAAAATTGTTGATTAAAATATGGGAGTCGAACAAGTGATCTCGTGTATACAGGCTCTTTTCAAATTGCCTTATAATCAAACTGACAAAAGAGAAACCCTGCAGCCCTAAGTTAGTGACGATCCTTGTATTCAAGATCAAAGGCGTAGGAGGCGGGGGCTGGGGTTGGGGGATGCAGTCCCCCCCAACCATAGTTTTTAGTGAAAATTCGGGCAATATGCTGAGAATTTTTTCGGGCACCTACTGAAAGAATAATAATTTGCAGTGTGTTTTTCCAATTTTGGAGTGAAAATTCGGCAATATGCTGAGAATTTTTCGGGCACCTACTGAAAGAATAATAATTCGCAATGTGTTGTACCAATTTTTTGGTGAAAATTCGGACAATATGCTGAGAATTTTCGGGCACCTACTGAAAGAATAATAATTTGCAGTGTGTTTTTCAATGGTTAAACTTATATTATTATTACCATTATTTTTGTAACGACTTCCCCAATAATTATAACCAATATGGAAGGGTAATAACACGTAGAATGATTGTATGTTATTGGCATGCGATGTAATAACCGATGAATGCCTATATAATATGCACATTAACATGTTGAACGCGCGCGGGGCGCGCGGAAAATTTTGGTTATAATTTTCGGGCAAGTCGTTACAATCCCCCCCCCAATCAAATTAGGCTCCTACGCCTATGTTCAAGATGAGGAAGGGAGAGGTGTGGGGGGGGGGTTGTCAGTCAGATGCTTCATTACTTTGCCACCGTGTGAACAGAAACAACATTTCTAGCTAGACTTTTTGCAGCCCTGAAAGCATCGAGGAAAGCCAGGATTCGATGAGGGATTCGACTTTTTAAATATAATATTTGTATTCGGAAATCAAAAGAGTGATCGGGAATCATAAAGCATTAATCAAAATAGGTTTAACTAAGACTTGTTCGATATAAGCTTTTGAAGGTACTGTTTTTATGAATTTAGTTTTTGAAGTAAGCATTAGTTCTATATCACGTCATCAATAAATTACTTCGGATTTTGTGTTAACCCTAACCAATGACCGGTGTGACAGTGTATAATGCCCCTGTTTATTTTATCCCGGGATAATCTAAACTAACGTAAAACTCCCACAGCATGATAAGCGAATAGAGAAATGTCACCAGTGGAAGTTTCTCCCTAAAAGTGTTAATACTTAAAGGTGTCATAATATATTGTACCTTACCGGTGATCTGCGACCTAAAAATTCACATAGTGGAGTGTGCGTAATCAACGTTTTAGCAGTATCAGTAAATTCTTGAGGAATTTGTTTATTGTACTGTAACAAACTGATAAACAATACAGTGAGCAATGAATCAGCCATAGTATACATTAGAGTTGAATAAGAGGGGCTATTCTACCCTGGTTAATGATCTCCCAGCATGGGGATGTTTTACACTAGTTTACAACATCTCCCGGGAAAAATTATCAGGGGATATTCTACACTGTCACACCGGCTTAAAAACGTTTACCCATCGTGACACGTTGCTTGTAACGCATGCGCAGTTAAGAAGGTTTAGATGATCATTCATATTGCGTAATCACGACAGACTTGAATATAAAAAAAGGAGAAGAAAGGTTTTTAACATTGGATATGAAGTAATGAACTTTTATATTAAGTAATGTAAAAAAAAACGACCAGTTTCCTTTAGTGACTTTTTCCTTTCTTTCTGTGCTCCCTAAATCACTATAATATGCTACTTTAACTCATGGTAAGCCATAAGTGCAACCATTTGCACTATGTAGGTTAAGTATCCTTACGGTCTGAAATCTAATGAATCTGGGATTTCAATTTCCCCCGGAGACCATGAACTCCTCGACTTTCACTCATTGACATCTCTCAACGTAATCATTGCCCGCAGACTCAGTCAACTGTGTTAATAAATGCAGAGCTATTGGGCGTAATTTAATTTTGGTCATCAATTTCACGGCGGATCCATTCTCGTTTAGAAGGAAGATATACTTGAAATATTGGTCGATTTTATTGGCGAAGTCAACACAAGTATACCGTCACGGCACGCTTAACTTAAGAAACTCTCTTGAGTCATATAGGCCAATGTCCATATAGCTATAGTGCTTTGCGTGTAGGCGCATATTTACATCCACGGGCCAAAAAAAAAATCTTACACTTGAAGAGGGCAGTCTTCTTGTAGGAGGGCGCTATAATAGAAGAATTAAGATGGTTGTTCAAAGTGAATGAATTATTAACAATTCCATATAGGCGTCGGAGAGGAGGCCAGGTAATCTATCTTGAGACGATTTTGGTGTACTTGACTTTCTCTAATATAACTTGAGTTTTCTCATATAAACCTCATTTTGAAAATAGGGGGCGCCCCATCTTCTATTATATGATACTTATTTCTACGGGTGTTTCTGTAATGTATATACACAATTAGGGGCCTTTTCGGTATTTTCTTTTATACTCATGTCAACCCTTAAGTGTATTTTTCCCATAATTTATATTCACTTGATATTTTCCGCGCCTTAAACTGAAGTGGCACAGAAGTCGATGCGAATGTTAAGTTGTATGATTTCTTTCTGAACACAAATGTAGAGATCACCTACTATAATGAAGCTAATGGAAATAACCACTTGATGACGGAAAACATTTCCGTCCAAAGTTTTATATTTTATTTCTTTATTTCCTTTTTTTTCTTTTTTAGGAGAATGGGCTACAGCTCAGAACATATGTGAGGATATGTTATATCTGTTGATAGTTTTATTTCACATATACTTAAAGAACTTAACTAGATAACAACGTTTGTCGTGACACCAATACAAAAACCTAATAATATTTAATAAGAACCAAATTTTAATATCATCCTAACTCAACATGCATGTGCAGAGCTGTATATATATGGTTAACATCCCCTCCCAATAGGCGTATGAGACGGGGGCCGGGGGCTGCAGCCCCCAACCACATATTTTTGTGAAATTCCGGGCAATATGCTAAGAATTTTTGGGGCACCTACTGAAAGAAACGTAAATTGTAATGTGTTTTTCAATGGTTAAACTTATATGATTATAATCATTATTATTGTAACGAATTGCCCAAAAAATGATAACTAAAATGGAAGGGAAATAACATGGCATATGAGTGTATGTAATTGGCATGCGATGCATGCCCATATGATATGTACATTAACATGTTGAAATTTTGGTTATATTTTTCGGGCAAGTCGTTACAGCCCCCCCCCCCAAATAAAATCCTCCTCCTACGCCTATGCCCCCCCCCCCCCGAACCCACAGAAAATAGCTTGTAATATATTGATTTACTTAGGGAGATACCGTATTTAAGAGTTTCTTTATTTATTAGAGTGACGACTTGAGCTAAATATCAAACATCACCAAAGGGTCAGTGTAGGATAATTTTAATCGTTTTCCTACGATTACCTTGTTTTGCATTTTAATGGAGATGATATTTACTGATATTTGCAAATGTTCTACCTGAAATATTGGCGTTTCTAACAAGACTTCATAATAGCATTGATGGCAGTAACAAAACAGCTTAGTTTCACCGCAAATATTGGGGGGGGGGGGGGGTTAGTAAGTCATTTCACTCCCTGATTTGGCTAACTCTCTGACATACCCTTTCAACAACCAGGATGCCAGCAAAACTGAATAAGCCCTTTCTTACTATTTAGGTCAAGTTGCTTATCATCATTTTTCGTTCTACGCATAAACGATACAAATGATGCTGCTCCTTTAAAGTTTAAATTTGTGTACATTTTGTCTCCGGTTTTGCAAAAACGTGTTGCAAACACGACTGACCCATCTGCGTTAATTGAATTCTTAAGTAATGCAAGTCGTAAGGAACAGAAAACTAATTTGTATCTGTCCAAAAGAATGACGATAAGTTTTGTTCCTGATTGAGATCAATTCTCATTTCAATCTTTGACAACACAATAAATGTACTTACGAACCCATGATAAGGAGGGCAATTCTTTTCTTTGCACTTATTTTTTCTTTTTTTTCGCTCGGCAATTGGCCTAACGAAAATCGAATGTCTTGTTTGCTTCCAAAACACATATCTTGGAGGTATACTTAGCCATTCTCTTCCTCAAGAGTATAAAATCGATTTCCATGACGAGATTCACCGAGATTGACGGTTATATAGCTGATCATTGTACACGGATCACCCAGAAGTGGGGTAATATATATATATATATATATATATATATATATATATATATATATATAACAAGGAAGGATCAGGACTGCAAGAAGAGTGCTCTATGCTATAAAAGCAGAGCCTAAACATATAAGTAAACATATAAGTAAATGCCTTGGTAAGTACTTACCAAGGCATTTACTTATATATATATATATATATATATATATATATATATATATATATATATATATATATATATATATATATATATATATTTATATATATATATATATATTGATATATATTGATATATATATTGATATATATATATATATATATATGAATGTATGTATGTGTATGTATATATATATATATTGATATATTGATATATATATATATATATATATTTATATATATATATACATATATATATATATACATATACATATATATATGTATATATACATATATATATATATATATATATATATATATAAATACAGAACTTGACGGATGGTATTATATTGCTTAACGTCCAATGTGTATAGACATATATAGCACTTAAATAGATTACCAGCTACTGGTTCGGTTGTCATATACATAGCTGGGGGGAAAAGCTTAGCAGGTGAACAAATGCGGTGTGCGTCTCTGACGTAATACAAGGGACCTGTCATGATTTTAGCACGGTTCGCTGGTAATGCATGGTTAGTCTTAGATAGTCACGGCCGTAATAACATGGATACCTCCCCCCCCCCTCCCCCTCCCAACCAACCAACCTTTTCTAATCAAGGCAACGAACCAAACACAGATAGGTAACCGGCTGGGAAAGGCCAATGTATTTAACACTAACTTATGATAAACTAGCCAATTTCATAAACATAACGCCTAAGACCTTTATAAACGAATAACTTGATGTCAAACTGAATCGTTTCTTCACAAAAGTGAAAATGTTAAAGAAAAAAATACGTTTTTCGCTTTTAGATTAATTATTGCAAGTAAGTTTTATGTAATTTCCTTGGTTTCAATATTTAATTTTCTTTCTCTCCTCTCTGTTTTTTTTTTGAGGGGGGGGTTGTAACAATTATTACTATTTTTTTCGTCTCTTTGAAGATTTTTTTTTATATTTGCTAGACGTATGAATCTACACGCGACAAGCTACATTCGATGAAATAAAAATCATCTTCATCAAAGACATGTTTCCTTAGCAACGACATTCCTCTTTGAAAACAGCAAAACAAGAGAAATCCACAATTTTCCCCAGACAATATTTTTTAATTATTACGTGTGTTTGATTCCGTTAACACCTCGCATATATAAAACGAGGTTGCTATCTTCAGAAGAGGAAAATATAAATTTGCACATAATTGCTCCATTCCTTGATACAAAAAAAAGAAATTTTAATATTAATTACAATATAACACCCTCGCATGCGTTTTACCTTCCCCTTTGTTATGTGGAAATACATGAATGCCTGTACTTGAGTGCTAATGTTGGTTTGTAAATGAAGAAATTTGGAATTATGTAGAAAGATATAAGGAAGGCCGTTAGTCAGCAATAAGACAAGGATATACGCAGTCATTATCTCACACTAGTTTTTAATATGTTATAGTGTAATATTTTAATTGTCTCACAACACGTCACGCTTAGAGAATAAAGCGAAGCCATTAGGGATTGTTATGTGTCTGGGGCAACGTTTAATGCTTAAATGTCGCTAAAACATGACTTGTTTGCATTTTCCACAGCATGCTCACGTTGTTAGCATAGATACACATGCAGCCGCAGTAGGCTTTTATCCACGACGTCTAGTGACTGGGCAACGTTATTTCTTTAATCAAAATGCAATCAACAACTCTTCTTTGTCTTTGCGGGGTGGGGGGGGGGCGGACCGTGCATGGGTAGATGGTTTATGTCTTATGTGGGAATGAAATTCAAAAACAGATCAACTTTGGCTATTTTTAATTGACCCAACAGTACGACTGTGCTTCTATTTGCCATGCGCGTATGTTTGTTTGCTGTTGTTGTTTATTTTATTTTTGTTTTGCTGCCTCGAAGATTTGAACGTCAAATATTTGGCAATGTGTCTTGGGTATTCTCAATCTCAAAAGCGTCCCAAACAGTATAGGTTTACCCATAGAACTATTTAAGTTGCTTATAAGATTAGGGGCAACTTTGGCCTTTTGGTTAATTAACTATAGAGGTATATGAGTAGATCTCAGTACTTCACAACACTCGTATCGATGGCAACTCCTTTTATAATCATTTAACTCAGTGGTGAATTTATAAGAAGGGGGGCCTACGGTGGTCATGGATCATTATCCTGAATTATACTGATCCGTGTGCAGGCGCGGATCAATGGGGTGTGGGTACAACCCCCCCCCCTCCACCGTTTCTACCACACCCCCACCCCCACCAAAAAAAGTAACCTTGCGTGTGGGCTTAAGTTAAAATATAATTTATATTCTAAATATGCCTTAAAAAGCATTTGTTTGGCTGGAGTACCCTCACTCTCCCCCCTCCCCAACCCCACCCACATAATCGAAGTCGTCTTCAACGACCCTGGTGCCACACCCCTCCTTATTAAAATCCTTAATTCGCCCATTGTTGATTCCTTAAGGGATGTAAGGAAAAAATAGGATACGTTGTAATATTTGTGTTTATGAACAAGAACACTTGGCAACCCTGCTTTTGCCTCGTCTGCTGATGAAACTGCAGGAACCTAACGGCGTTCCATACTGCAGATCCCAATCATCGTGTTTTTTTACAACATTCTGTATTTAGCGAAGACATCAATTATAACGCGTCATCATAGACTCGGGGGAATTTGACGAGTTATGTATTGTAATCATTGTTAATCACAAAGACAGAATGGCTATAACCAAGCCAAAAAAGGGGGATATAATCTTTCCCTTTTACGAAAGCTGACAATGAAAAAAAGAAGAAATACGACGAAAGAAATCGGAAGGGAAGAAAGGAATAAATTAGAAAATGAAACAAAGACAAAACTGTGAAGTTCAGAGCCGTCATATAAGTGTATGTCAGATGTTAGTTTTAAAACAAAAATAATAACTGGTTATAGGCTAAAAATCCATTGCATTGATGGTAGCAACATGCATGGATATATTTGTTATGTGTGTGACTTGTACTTTACCGCAATCAACAGACATGCTAACCGGGGTAAGTTTGGACTGACTCCTTGAAATTACATCGCACATGGGGGCCGGGGTGGTGGCGGAGGTATTTAGTGATTGTTAGAGTTGTAATTTAAAATTCACTAATACATAAAAGCTGTATTGGACTTGCAGTTATATTAAATAACTATAAGAATTAGAATACTATTAGCAAATGTGTGTACGACAAGACGGAGACCTATATCTCCCTTTAAGTTTATTCACATTTATATATTATCACAATATCATGAACAGGAAACTGACTGAGAAATTTTAGCAACACATTTGAAGTAGAAAGAAAAACTTTTTTGTGGCTACCAAGACATTTCAAGCATTGATCACTTGTGAGTCCTGTTTTTATATCGTTCATATATACTGAAACTTGGAGATGAAGATACGGGATAGAATGAGACAAAAGTCAAGGATAAATATTTTCATATAGGAGGCTAGGGGGATGAGGACAAAAGACAATAAATAAAAGAAAAAATTAATTCATCGCTTATTGTGTCGTGTATTCCACTTGACTTTAAAAAAAAAAAAATTGTGACTAACTATAATGTGATCTTGAACATGACTATTGGTCTGTGATCATTTTCAAAAGTAAAAGAATTCATGTACTTAATAACCCATGAACAATGCAAAAGTATGCGTACAGTTATGTAGCTCCCATGTATACATTAACACGTGCATCACCAATCCTGCAGAAAAGTCTGCAGACATCCATCAATATTACTTTACATAACGTGTGTTGAATATCAAAGAAATGTATCTTCGTCCGCACGAGAGCAACATCTCTTGCACCCGAAAAACCCCTTTTTACTGCTTGTTTATTTTTCCCGTTAAAGAAAAAAAGGTTTTACCTATATATACTACAAAGGAAATATTACCTATATTTATTATACTCTCTCTATATAACAAAATATATCACTTCATTGGTTTTTTCTTTGTACTCATTACTTATCGTTCGCCTGGCGTATTGGTTGGTGTATCCCGTAAAGTGTACATAAATTACGATATATATATATATATATATATATATATATATATATATATATATATATATATATATATATATATATATAAATAAATATATATATATATATATATATATATATATATATATATATATATATATATATATATATATATATATATATATATATAGTCTCATCTAGGTCGTTCTAATCAAGCTGCATAAATATTAACCGTCTCTCGGCAAGTTCACCTGCAGTTTCCTCTTTAATCAAAACAGGATAGCAAAAAAAAATGAGAAAGGGGAATACAGAGAAAACTTATTGGCTTTCTACATCCGGAGACTATATTTCTGATATTAAAAAAAAAAGACGTGCAGATTATTTTTGGATTCATTTTCACCCCCTTCTTTTCCAGATTAATCATTCTCCCGATGAGTTTTCGATGAGTGAATCCGGTCAGTTTATACAATATGAAAACCTTTTCGCGAAAGCGGAAAAGGCAATTTCTGCCGCCGCCAAAGAATCAAGACGGAACCACGACGGGATGTATATCAACGAGGATCACTCGGAGTATGACGTCACTTCGAAGAAACTCGTCCGGTGTTACAGCAGCGAATCTCTCAACTCGGTCAATTCCGAATCTTCTGTGATCGAAGATACGTTGGAAAGGTATTTATTATATTATAAGGTCTTAACTTTATACGTACCAAAAGCAAAATTCTTCCATTGCCCAATTTGCCCTTATACACATCAAATAGTGTCACTCTCCGAGACTTCGAGAAAAATAAGACAGATATTGTCCTTGCCCTCGATTCAGGGCACTTGAAAGTTTCCCAAACCACGGGCCTGTGAAATTTGGAGCTGAAAGAGGCTGGGAGAATTTTCACAGAGTACTTTCTCAGCCTGATGACTAATCTCGTTGAGTAAAATCTCTAAATTTACCAACGACATTTTTATATACAATGCCTTAAATCACCCTCAGTTCACTCTTGATACACGTTCTTTATAGTTTCCAATGTATACGAGGGGTGCATGTAAATATCTATGACACTGTATCTGCGAACATGCCCAAAATAATTGTCAGCCCGTTAGGTTTTTTCCAGGCGTTTGTCACTTTGAGACGGAATCGAATTACTCGTATCAAGTTATTGTACCCTGTGGTACATACCAGTGGCGTGCGCAGTGGAGTGGTGTGGCAGGGTGGGAGCGGGGTGGGGTGGCTCAGCCCCAACCCACCTCCATCTTCAGTCTGAGGAAAGTAGTTCAGTCGGGAATTTTATACATTCAGTCGGAGAAGAATGAGACATAGCCACTCCTACTAGTAACTCCTCATCCCTTTCCCGTATCACACAAAAATTCAATACAACCTCAGCATTTTTAACCTTTAATGAAAGACCTAATTTTATATCTCAGAATGTACCAAACTGACGTCTAAATTTGTCCTTGATCTGCCGTTCGCACTTCCATTTATTTCGTTTACTATTTCCTGTACTATTTTTTCCTTTACTAAATTAGTCGGGTGGAATTTAGAATTTGTCCCTTGTTCCCCCTCTCCCTCCACCCCACCCCCCTTGGAATCCTGTGAACGTCACTGGTACACACTCTACTGTACGTTTTCGGTACGCTTTAAGCGTATGAAACGCCATACGACCCCCGCTTGAAAACACTCAAACGGATTATTAATTTCTCTCGGATAAAGGAACTGTTTATACTGTCAGTTTGGGTGCCTTGAAGCATGATATTGGAGGACAGTATAGAGTGGTATTAGCATTATGAATATTGTCCCAACTAGTATACATGCATGCCAGTGTAACATATTTATAATGTAGATTGATATGTGACACATATAAACATACATTTATGTATTGTTTGAAATAAATGAGATTTTTCTTGATAGTATTTAAAAAAAATTTAAACGAATTGATCAACTTTGAAGCATCAAATATTTGGTCAGTTTTTTTGGCGTTTAGGCTATGCAGAAAGTTTATGGGTTTTCTAATGGAACCACATATATGTATTACATTTATGTTGACAAAAAGATAACATAATAACTTTTCGTTTCAGTTTTGGCTTTGAAGTATAGCAGAGGTTCTATAGCCAACTAGTAGCCTAAAATTCCTCCACATATATGCCTTTTGATTGATTGATTTTGTATGGGCTGAATTTAGTACAAAATGTCGTAAAATAAATTTTGCAAAGTGAATTTCACTTGACACAACACAAGATGACAATGTAGTGCTTAAACTGGTCATTGCAACTTTATCATCTTAATTTGCCAGTCTCTTTAATAACACTGATACAACGGTACATTACAAAGCCCACTATTAAGTTACCGTAAAAGAACCACCGATGGATTTTAATCAGTTTGGGCACTCCGAGCCCCCCCCCCCACCCACCCACACCCCCATCCTTATTTCTTTTTTCTTTCTCTTGCTCGCTTAATTGGTGAACGCTACTTTAATATTCCTTGTCAGGTGTGAATATTGCCTAAAAGATGTTGCAGAGGGCTCTTTGGTAAGGTCAAGTATGCAAGGTTTAACACGTAAAGTCGTTAAGTGAAGGTGTCACCCTGACGTACTGTGGGAATATAACGCTTCTGTTTATACACGTTTCGTCAACGCCGTAATAAGCTCGTTGTGACAGGATTCTCTTACAGGGCGCGTATGTAAAGATATCTCCTTCCGGGTATATATGCGTTAAGCTTCATGAATAAATTCACGACAGATCAAGATACACACTAGGTGCAATGGACGAAGAAACTCTAGCCGCAAACAAAGTAGCCTGGAATCACAGCCAAATCCGTCGCCTAAATGTATAGGATCGCCACTTATAATGACACCTCTTGATACGGTTACATGCTATACATAATAAATAAATATATATATATATATATATATATATATATATATATATATATACATAGGGCCTATATATATATATATATATATAGGGCCTATATATATATATAGGGCCTATATATATATTTATATATAGGGCCTATATATACATGGCCTATATATACATGGCCTATATATATATATATATATATTAATAAGCTGTGAAATATGTATTTGGTTTTATTTCATTAGTATTTGATAAAGTTTTTGATCTCGATTTTTCCTTTGTCTTCATCAGCCTTGGACAGGTCGAAGTGACGTTAGAATATGTACAATCACATTCCAGACTGCACGTGACCGTAGTCCAAGCACGTGACTTGCGAAGTGCCTGGAACCACGATTCCCCCACAGACTCTTTTGTACAGGTTTATGTCTTACCTGATAAAGAGGTCAAAGGTCAAACAAAAGTATACCGCCGAAGTGCCAATCCAGTATACAATGAACGATTAACTATGATTGTTAGAAAGGACGCCCTCTGTCACAGGACTGTGCGGGTTGAAGTTTGCGGGTTGGATAGGTATCAACAACACGGGGACATTGGAATTGGGGAACTTAAACTTGGTGCCGTAGAATGGTTTCCTGGACCATTTAGTACTTGGATAGACCTCATACCAAAAGGAGAAGTAAGTGAGAGAAAAAACAAGTCTGAAACGGTTTACTAAATTGACCGCAGGGGAATTTGGCCTGAAATGTACAGATACATTCTGTGAGGTTATATTGTAGCCCGTTGACGGTTATAACGAATGATGTACCCCTCTGGTGATGTATATACTGATGGTGGTAGGCCTATGATCCACTCATGCCGTGTAGTCTATACATGGTAAAACCCACTGATTGCGTTACTGGTGATGTAAACTAATAATGGTATTCCCCTTCAATAGAGTGTCCTACTGATGATGTGTACAGCTCATACATAGCGTTCGATTTTAAGGAGAGTTTTTCGTTTAGGAACACTAACGCATTTCGTCCACTCTTCACCTCCTCCCGCACCCTTCAGCCCACCTCTCACTCTTCACCCCATCCCTCACCCTTCACCCCATCCCTCCCCTTGTGGCTTGGAGTTTTTATGAAAATTCAAGAGTTAAATATTCCCCTTTCTTTTGGTTATTTCATGTTTTATTAATAACCTGTTGACCCATAAAACAACTAAAACGTACCCACACTGTTCGCATCTTTTTGTTTCAATACGCATTATTCTGGCTTTGAAAGCATTCTGGCCGGTCGCAGGACGCTTGTACGCATTTGAAACACTTAGATTCATTCCATGGATAAGACTCTCTGTCAGTCTCCCCCCCCCCCCCTCCTTACTCTTCGAGAAGCAAATCGACATGCCTGGTCCAACTTGAGGTCACCAACTTGAGGTTAGCCATCTCATAAAAATAAAAAACATTCATGGAGTACACTCAATATGTAAACAAGAGTGAGATGAGAGCCTCTTGCCAATCATGCTCTTACAAATAGACTTAAAATACTAACTTGAATCTTAATTCAGAAACATCTATTGTCCACTCACGCCCCCCCCCCCCGTCCCCTGCCATTTCCCTCGAAATTCTGCCCTATGCTTTTTTAATAGTCAAAGGGTAACCCGTATATATGCTAAATGTTTTTATTTATTTTTTATTATTTTTTATTTTTTATTATTATTATATTTATGATTTTTATGATTTATTTTTTGTTCATCTTCCCATCCAGAAATCTGATTCCCTTGGGGACATATTATTTTCTTTGAGTTATTTACCAACTGCAGAGAGGTTGACAATGGTCGTAGTCAAAGCGAGAGGACTGAAGTGGAAAGGAGGAAAAAAGAGTGGCGGTAGGTATGAAAGAAAAGTATGACGTAAGATCGATAACCTTTGAAAATAAAACCATATATGAAATATAATCCACCCCCCCCCCCCTCTCTCCACCTCTCTCTCTCTCTTTCTTTCTCTCTTCATCCACCGCCCTTATAATGTATTTAGTTCTTCATCTTATACGAGTAAACACACAATTTACCCGTACATTCGTTTTTAGAAGTAAGGCATTGACTCATCAGTTCGTGGAATGACGTAAGACATCTGTCCTAAACAGGCTTCCGTAGAATAGTGGACCGTATCAGACTTTCTGTCGGATTTTCTTTACGATTGCGTATATAAGTGGAATGGTGCATATTTATTTACTTCATAAGATTAACTTTATCAAATCTGTCCTAAACACTTTTTTATGTTATGAGACGACTAGCAACCCCTTTAAACGACCAGTCTAGAGGGGGAGGGGGGTGTATTTTGCCAGTTAAGGTTCTGAATTAACCACATGTTTAGTTCAAACTCACCTTTTTGATACAAAACATTACGTCCACATCAAATATTGGTCTCTCAAAAATTTAGATAGGCATTGAATATTCATTAGAATGTTCAGAACATGTTTTCTTGATCGATCTTAAAGGTAGTCAGTATAGGCCCCAAATTATAGAACTCTATAAGTGCTAGAATGTTTAATAAAATACTTTCCTGGAGGTCTTTATTCTCCAAATTGTTCTCAGACAAAATGACTGAATGTCCCAGTGAGGAAAGTTTCCTCGTAGGATGTATTAAGAACAGTTTAAGAATTTTGACCAAAGGTGACCATATTTGAATATCTAGCATATTTGGGTCCAATACAGCATACCTTTAAATTTTCGCTTGGACCATCCTTCGCATGAGGTGGAATGTATTAACGTATTTTGCTATTATTAGCGACACTAAGCACCCGACTGTAAGCATCTCCGATAGAGTCCCTTTAAGTGAGTCGATATACGATGGACATTTTTCATATAATAAAGTGACTCGGTGTACATTAAAAGCAGATTTTTAAGTTCAAAATTCATCAAAAAATTGTCTCTGTTCTGTGTAATGATTAGTTTCATTATATGACAGAAATAATATAAACAACAGTACTAATAGCGCAAGCCACATTTCGATATCATTTTATTATTAGTCCTAAACCAAATTACCCTTTGGAACACCGACGGCTCATTCGTCAAAACGGATGAACTGTCAAGTTAAGCACATGCAACATTACGTCAGATCTTGTGAAGCAGCAAAGCAAGTCCATTAAAAAACCTAAAAAAGTGGCGTTTTCTAATGTCAAATATCATGTGTTTACGACGCTTCACAATTTTTTTAAGGACAGATGCTGTTCAATGTAAGGCCTTTCCTCTCCTTTACCATTTTGCTTATAGAATGAAGCTGGGAGAATATTTACGAAATCATATAAGAAATTTATAAGACAATGCGAACTAGCATCACTAAAGAATGTTATACATATACCAACAGAAGGTAAGATACGGCATGGCAGAAATATGACATAGAAGTCATTTTATGGTTTCTTCCTGTCTGCTGGACTATAAAATGTGGTTCTTTTATGTGTGGATTATGTATTCAAAATAAAATAAACTGTTAGCAAACTGCTTATACAAAGTCTGTGTAAGAGAATGTGTAAAAGTAAGCTGGCCTGACATTTCGATCCTAGCAGGATCTTCTTCAGAGGCTAAATGACAAATAACGTAAAGTAACAGAAGGGACAAAAACACGCACAGAATACAGACAGGTTATTATGAGCACTAAGTGATAGATGTAAGGGTATTCTTCCTCTCCCCCTTATGGTTTCTTTCATACTCCTCTCCATAATCGTCTGGATTATGTATTGTCAGATCTGAAGAGGCACCAGAAAACTATGGCACGCCCTTTGTAATACTGTGAAACAGGTATATATAATGCTGTGAAATGACAAAATGAGTGCGGGAGAAAATGCTTTGAAACTATATAATATTGATATGTACTCATTTATTAATATATATAGTGTTACATCAATCTCACAGATCCTTACGTGAAAGTTTATCTAATGATTGATGGAAAGAAAATCAACAAGAAGAAAACATCGGTAAAGAAAGGAGATGAATGTCCAATATACAATGAAGCCATGATCTTCTCTGTTCCTTCCAACCTTCTAGAGGTAAGACAATGCTCAACCTCGCTACACCCACCCCACCAAGACCCCCACCTCCACCCATCCTTCCTCTTTATACAGATATTGGCATATATTGCACTTTTGTCTGTTATTATTGTTCATTACTATCTGAAGGATCTAACCAAAGTTTTTTCCTTCATTTTATATATATATATATATATATATATATATATATATATATATATATATATATATATATATATATATATATAGATATATATATATATATATATATATATATATATATATATATAGATATATATAGTTTTTTCACTGTTCTTGATTTTCCAACTCATTACGATTTTCATTTATATATATTCATTTGCCTTTGTCGTTTACCTCCATTGCATTAACATATATATATATATATATATATATATATATAGCCTATATATATAGCCTATATATATATATTTATATATATATATATCTATATATCTATTTATATAGATATATATATATATAAATATATATATATAGCCTATGTATATAGCCTATATATATACATATATATAGCCTATATATAGCCTATATATATATATTTATATATATATATATTTATATATATAGCCTCTATATATATATATATATATAGCATATATATATAGCCTATATATATTTATTTATATTTATATATATATTTATATATATAGCCATAGCCTATATATATATATATATATATATATGTATAATTTTCCTCGTGGTTATAACGGAGTGCAGGAGACCATAAACACCATCCGTACTAGATTTTCTCTCTAATATTCCATATTCTTAGATAATTTGGCAATTAAGTCTCCACTTGATTGAAATTAAATATTTATTACTATGGTTGCCTTCAGATTATTAGGTATTTCATCGATTATTTTGCTTGAAACCTCTCACCCGTGTGTCAAATTATGATTTCGATCGAAGGCAGACTGTAAATTTTTCTCTTTTTTCTGTTCTTTTAATAATACGCTCAAGCTACCGCTGTAGGCTCGAATGTAAACGAAATCAAGGTTCTATGAAATAAACATGAGTTGTTTTCAAATTCAAAGCTGTCCAAACTGGAGTATAAAATTCGAAAACGTGGATATAGTGAAATGCTTTATAAATGTTGAATATAGTGACGTGAATGGCTTAGTGGAAATGTGCGTGGAAAGCTTATATGTCAATCCCTCATTGATAACAACCTATTGAACGTCTGATCATGAAATTGGGTGCAATTTCTTGTAAGCAATGTTCATACTGCTTTTATTCATACAAATTTAAACTACCCTTCGTGGTTTTCTATTGGTAGACTTTGCGAATGAATACGTATATATATATATATATATATATATATATATATATATATATATATATATATATATATATATATATATATATATATATAGAGGAAGTTGGGTTCATGTGAGGGTCTAGTCAACCACCCATCCTCTCCGCTCCGCCCTTGTACCCCGGTACGAAATGTAACAGAAAATAGATTTTCCCATCCCCCCCCCGCCCCACATCCCCAACCCGCCTGTTCCCTATTGCTTCCGACATATAGTGAAGGTGGTTACGGTACAATTTGTTCAATTATGACAGCTTTAGATTTCACGATTTTTCATAAAATGTTCAAGGATAATTTTCATGTCTTCTTATACCGATTGTATATATGAAGCCCTTTGCGCATGACGGAACCATAAGAAGAACAGGAGTGCAAGTGAGCATTTTAGTCAGAAACTTCCCTGCACTTCCACTTCTTACCCATCTAATATTTAAAACGATCCCATACCTGTGGGATAAAATAATTACTAGTTTCACCATGCTATTGTGTTACATTTGAAGGTGTTCAACAGAAATCAAGTTTGACGGTGAAGGTTCAGTGTATGCATGGAATTCAATATGGGTGTGTATTGTTCGGGGTAAAAGGAAGAGCTGGGCGTAGAACCAGAGTTTGTGGTAAAAAAAAACGAGATACCATCTTCTTCAACCCCCAACCCCAACCCCAACCCCCACCCCACCCCCTTCCACCCACCCACCTCCTCCATACACTACCACTGCGTGATGTCTCAATTGTTTGTTATCACTGCAGTGTGTGCCGCGTCAGAGTTACCATAACGACCATATTCCTTCCAAACATATGAGTCGTACACCGGTATACCGTATATAACCGGTATACCGTTAGGATATTGTTCTATATATGGTTTTCTGTACAGTAACATCCGTACCGTATCTTAAATGCATTCTTTCTTACATACAGACTAATATTACGGTTCGGTCTACGGTAGCTGAATATATTCTTTCCAAAAATATGAGTCGTACACCGGTATACCGTATACCCGGTATACCGTTAGGATATTGCTCCGTACATGATTCTGTACAGTAACATCCGTACCGTATCTTAAAGGCTAATCTTATTTTTCTTCTTTGTTTACATACAGACTAATATTACGGTTCGGTGTACGGTAGCTGAATATACCTCTGGGGGAAAGGATCCACATATCGGCCATGTCTTAGTTGGCCCTAACTCGAAAGGTACAGGACTGACTCACTGGAACCAAATGAGAACGACATTACGGAAACCGATCGCAATGTGGCATGCTTTGAGACTTTAAACTGTATTTTAATCTTTGGCCATAAATATATAATTATGTTCAAATAAACGAAAAGTACATACCGGTATACGATAGGGAAAACAAATTCCAACGGACTTTATTCCCTAGACATAATGTAATACCGTACAACTCATGCGTTTGTACGAGAAACATCTTTAAGAACATTTTTCTACGTAAAAGAATTGGAAGAACCACCCTACACATCAGAGGAAAGTCTTGATCGGCATATTATATCGGTTTTTCCTTCTCATACGGAGCTTTATCCTGAGCTCGACCCCTATTTCTGCCGCCTCCAACCCCCCCCCCCCACTCTCTCACCCCTCTCACCGACCCGACCTGACAAGAGGTGGCGGAAGAGGCCTCAAACTGTTGTGGTAAAAGCTTCGAACGCCAGTGTGACGCTCAGTGACATTATATGCTTTATGCATGGCAAGAAGTTTAGACGACCCGACAGAATTAACCCTCTTTGTATTCTGTACCGCAAATTCTAGTATTTTCATATTTTTTTTTAACAAACAACCCTTTTTAATTACATTTTGTGTTTTATAAATTAAGCACAAAAAAGGCTCTTTTTTCATTACAAACATGTACTTTTTATTAATAAAAAGTTGCACTTCTAGTTTATGAAAAGGGTCCCTTCTGACGCATGTCACAAAATCGGACACTAGTCCAATGTCCCAGGTTCCGTCACCCCCACCCCCCCCCCCTCCCCATTTACTCGACTCCTCCTTCATGACGATCTAAAGTAACTTCAATCAACCATTGCCGAGCGTCAACTAAAGCAGTTTTTCCGTTAACTTTTAGTTTCTTTCAGAAAGTTTGATTAAATTTAGATACAAATTCGAAACTGAAAAATCTCACAGCAGAAGCTTAATACGGGAGTCAATACCTACAGAAAACGAAGTAAAAAATTTCAATTTGTTTGCGTTTCAAAAAGCATTTAATTTAGTATAGTAATATGAAAAAAATCTATGGTGAGTGATTTGTTTTTCAAACCAAGCTCACTTGGTAAAAAAAAAAAAAAAACATATATAGGGAGAGTGTCCGATATGAAAGCTCAAGAATGGTTTGATACAATTCCAATGATACTTTGAGTTATACTCGGTAGGTTTGGCAAAATTGTGATTTGAAAATCCAATTTCTACAAGGTGTGATGGATGTTCAAGAATCATATCTATATTTGTCCGTGAATTTAAGCTAAGCTAAGATCTATCTGTATTTTCGTTTCCATGAGATGCTCACGGTTTTGTTTAGTGGTGAAAAATGTCGTCTGCGCAATATCATGATGATGATAAATATGGAACGCCTAACGGCCATGTATATGATGATGTTGTATCTAATATCGTGACCTTTTCTCGAAATGACTACACCTTAGTGTACGTATAAAAGTGATTAATTATATTTGCTGGTTGTAGGTCTATACCAGAACATGCCCTGTTGTTATTTGTAACATATTGATTGTGTTTTCCGTAACGTGTTTATATGCATACTGACACTATAAAAAGAATACCACCCCCCCCCCCCATGAATGCCGATAGGATCAAACCAAAATTAAAACGTTTCTCAGATTTATGAAAAGTGTTGATTTAGTTTTTATCTCATTGGTGATATTGAATTGTAACAACATGATATTTTAATTTCTGATGTACTGATTTTGAAGCATAATGTATTGATGTTAATCTTAGCATACTGATATCAAAATTGTTTGCTAACATGCTGATACTTTCCTGACAAATTCATGAATTTCGTGACATTGTATAAAGAGATGAGGGCTTTCGGTATCTCGGAGACAAGCGAAGGGGGGGGGGGGGCTGCCACTGTCACGTGTGATCTCGATCTTAATCAGAAGTTGATTGACTAATTCAGAAACAATGGAATTAAGAGTTCGACTTCAGAGGTTGCAAATAAAAACAAACAAAAATTGCATTTGACTTTTGACACACAAACCTTTCTGTAGTGCATTAAAACGTCAAGAACCCGCTAAATGAGGAACAAGGCCAATTGGTTGGGGGACTCGTGTAGATCTCTAAGGTAGATTGAGTATCGCAACAACTATAGTTGGTAAAATATTAAAATGCATGACTTGTGTAGAATTTTACAAAGCCGGGCGGTTTGTCCTCATCGACCGAACCGCTTCGAAAATTCCCTTATTGCTGTGATACTTCTTTCCTAAAGATAGGGTGTGGGTATGAGGCCAAAAACGATTTGATCCACTCCAATCTGAGTCCACTTACATCGAGACTGGAACATCGACAAAAAGAACAGCTAGTTGGTACTTTTTTTCAGAAAATGTCACCCAAGATAGAGCTGCCTCGACTTAACTGATTCATTCTCAACCCTTTAGTAGCCCCCCCCCCCGCCCTCCCCTTACATCGAGACTGTGACCGTTTGATCATGACGTGCATAAAGGGTCTCTTGAAAAGGGAACTACACATGATATAGTGTAATTGGTTGTGATGTAAAATGGTATAGTCCAGCTATGACGTCACAAACAGAGATTGTATATTTATCCAAAAAGAATCTTTGATACTCAAGAAAGGGATTCTTCAATATTTGTCTTCAATTCTGCACGTATTCACAACATTTAATGATATGAAAAGAAAGAGATCATTCTTAATATATAACATAAAAAATTTAATATAGAGTTATAAAACAGTTCTAATGAAGATTACCAAAAATAAAATTAAACTATCTGTCACTTTTTTGTTTTCATAAAATTATAATCCAGTTTATTTTTAGAATTACACTTTTATAACGCGTAAGATTGAAATTGCCTATAATGCCGTTTTACATGCTTGCCTGTAATATTTACAAAAAAATATGATATTTTGTACGAACATATAGTACAAATGGAATGTTTATTTTAATTGTTGTACATGAAAAATATTATTTGATAAAAATAACTTGAAGAAAATGAACTGCTTCTCATATGATCATAAACGCGTTATGCATATTTTAGGGGTTTTCTTCTTGCTTTTTCCAATAGGCTATGCATGATTTTAGGGATTAAAATCACATAAATAAAGCTGGACAAACAAAAGCTTATCCATATATAAATATTTGCTCTGTATGTTGTCATTTTTGCGTCATAAGAGTAAGGTCTGAGGAAATAGAGCCCTTGGGGACACGTGCAAAGGGGGGGGGGGTAGGGCGGAGATGGACGCGTACAGGCTTCCAAGACGGACGATAATTAATTTGCCCTCTTTTTGCTGTTTTGCACTCTCCATACTTCCAACATATTATCTTAATGAGGATACACTATTCATTATCCCATATTTTCCAGGTCGCACCAACCTACCCAAATTGACCACGAACTCCCGAGGCTGTGGTTCCTACTCATGGAGCGGGCATACAAGATTATTGTACGATTTCCTATCTATTTACTTTTCCCTACTAATAATTTTATACATTGGGAAAGAAATATGTGTTTGTCAGTGTGAGATATAACACTCCACCCCCCCCCCCCCCGTCGTTGGATTCCTGGAAGCCTATAACCTGAGTAAATATTCTACATCTACACACCCGAACACAGACGTACAAGCAATGATGAAAACTCATGTGTCATGTACGTGTTCATCCATCCCAACCCCCTCCTCTACCCTATCATTTCCGACCACCTGTCTAAATACAAGCATATCAGACAACGCCGGTGCCTTTCAATCATAAGGTCCCGAGTTCGAGTCACTCCAAGATTCATGTATGTCGTCCAGGTACAGAGTTGTTGACAATTGACAATTCATAATCATGGACGTTAAATATGAATCTAAGAGACTGACTTCGGTCAGCTTGCGGCTTTGATAAGCCAATGATGGCTTCTTCCAGGCGCGTAGCCAGGAATTTGCCAAGGGAGGGGCGAAAATGTAGGCAAACTATCTAAGCGTAGCGCCACCATAATTGGCGCGAAGCGTACAAGAAAATTTTGGCTGAAAATGCCTCCCAGATCGCTGGAAATGGCACTTCCCAGGCCTTGTAAGTTGCATCTTAGCATTTTCTCTTTTGAAATTACTAGCGATATCATAAACACATTAAAAAATTTTTTTTTAAATATGCTCAAGGGAGGCGGCTGCCCCCTTCGCCCCCCCCCCCTTGGCTACGCGCCTGGCTTCTTCGCGAGGATCTAATATACATACATATATAATATCTTCAAATATCCACAGGACTTTTGCTATTAACATCCCTATCTACTTAATACTGGATTAAAATACCAGCTGCTTGAAACTATACAGGACCATGCACTGAACGAGGTGAGTCACAATTTCCCAGGGTTGCATCACGGAAATTTCTGTGGGTTGTATGCAGTATAGTGCGCAACAAAATACGACTTGAGCAAGTTCAATGATTATGTTTTCTTTCTAAGCTTTATCCAGTCCAAACCCTGCAGTGTACTTTGACTAGGGTAGTACTAGAGTGATACTATGGCGTACATTTCCTCGCCAGATTCTCCTACCCCTTTTGAAGTCGAAGAAGACTTATTGCATTACTACGTTGTAGATGGTGTTAGACTCCCACCTTTTTGTAGAGGAAAACTAGATGACATCGCCAATTTTACAGTACGGGAGGACGACGTATGGATTTTATCGTACCCCCGAGCAGGTAGCCTAACTATAGCATTACTAGGCTAGGCCAAACACTGTAGTCTAAATACTTATATACTTTATGATATGGGCATAGTCTAGGCCTAAGCAAGTAGGCCTAGACCTAAGTAGTAATATCATAAGACATAGGCTTATCTTCACCGTAGTCTAGCTCAAAGTTAGACCTAAGTTTACAGTACAGTATTAAGCCTAAAAGCATGTTAATTGTTATGTATCACATGCTTGGTAGGCCTACTGTAGGTATCGCAGCTGTGCTCGCCATGCGTATGAAATGTGAAACCTTTAACTTTTAAGTGTCACATAGGTTACTAAATTCTTACCAACTTCTTACTCATAAGGCTTTCTCAATTCCTAGTATGATCTAAGTGTCCTTGCAAGTTGTTGATTACCTTGCAATGCAGGTGTATCACATTCACTATGTACAGCAGCTAGGAAAGGCTCCATGCCTTACATCCCCTAGGCCTATATAATAATTATTTTATGGGCTAAGCCTACATGGCGACCAACATTTTTATGTAAGCAGACACACATAATGGAGAGGGATTAGTGAAGGCCCACCAAAGCCATAGCCTAAGATTTATGTTTCTAATTGTTTGATTATGTGTAGGCCTAAATGATATACTAACAACAGAAATGAATATTTTCAAGATTTACATAGTTTTCAAACATAGGCTTTTGTGTAGATATGTAGTAGAAGGGAAACTTCTCTATATTAGATGAGGCCTCAGTGTGAAGAAAAGAATTGGAATTCAGGGAACAATTTATCTGATATCCCAAAAATGCAGAATGCTATAAATAAAGACAATATCTTAGTGTTCAATTTTTGTGTAGCAGCTTTGAATGCTCTGAACTTTGTCTCTTTGTATCACCTGTTACCTCCCCCCCCCACCACCCCCTTCAATTCCCCTCTCTGTTTTGCATGTGCTCTCTCAACTTCATATCCATGCATCCTTTCAAATCTGTTGAAGAAGCTCTGTCAGTTTTCCAGAAGAGGAGAATAAAGGTAATTTATGGTTTGCTGATTTCTCATCTTCTTATGTTGATCCTTTATTTTATTTTTGTTTTTGCTTCCAAGAAAGGTCACAACTTTGGTTAATTTTCATAAATTACAGTGAATTGGAAATTCAGATCTATAAGTCTAACAAGGTTCATGTCTTCTAATAGTATAATAATATAATCTTCAATAATATCAAGATGATTCTAATCAACTGGTCAAGGACCACTTGTCCTATCCAATACAATGATATCAAGAATTTTCTCATCAACAAGTCAATAAATTATTCCAAGAAGAATAAAAAATGATGCCTTTCATTAAAAGGAAAAGGATTGCAGAATTGTTTCTCTCAAATAAAGGTGGATCAGATTTTCCCAGACTGTGAGACCGATGTATGAGCTGATGACACTATACGCATCTCTTTAATAAATTCAGCACGGAACCCTCCTCCCCCTGCCCCCCCCCATAATAAAACAGCAGTTGCTAATTAAATCATAGCTTTATCTGTTTCCTCTTGTACAGACTTTAAAGATGTTAATTCCTATGTGTTGGCTTAATTTTATTATTCTGTTTTTAATCCAGATGATATGTTCCCATTGTACAGATGTGGTTTTATCCTTGCATGCTAATGGTGTGTCCTCCTTTTTGTGATTTATTTTCCGTCCAGGTTGATGATTGATTGCAGAGTGTCAAGCCCTTACCGTATAAACATCTTAATCCCTTTTCTGTTTGTATATTTTTGCACGTCTGTGCTTTTAATGTACATTCAACAAAAGGTATGATGGAGGTGAGTTTAAGGGGCACAATTTGCAGTGAAATCAACTTTATATGATGCCCAGTCGAGTAGAAAAACCAAATTGTCATGCCTTTGGATCGAGATTTATTCCTTGCAAGAGACCTTCTTCATTACTGTAGATTGATTTTGCACATGTATACAGTATGGCATTATAAATGACCATCACTTTGGGTTAGCATTTCAAATGCCAGTTTTTCTGGAAAAGCACTATTAAATGTCATCAAACTTGCAATTGAATAAACATGGCTTTGTGTATTTCCTGCTCTTTAGTTTGTTGGTGTTTTGGTGGAGCTATGTGAACTGCCTTTCATTTTCAAAATTTGATAACCAGAAGGAGAGAAAAAGTCCATTTCTGTGGAGTAATTGAGGCTCTATTTGCAAATCTATTTGAAGGTTTCAAGCAAAATCCTCCCTTACCATTTGTTAGTGCTATGGAGTACCTTGTATCATTAGTATCTTATAGATATACCGAAAAAATCTTAACTATTTCGTTGAGCTGCTCATTGGCTAAAATTGTGAAATTTTAGACCTGAATATGCAACAATAGTTAAGCAAAAATAAAAATGGTTGGGTTTAGTTCTCCTTTAATTGTAGAACAATGTAACTAAAAATGCAACATTGTTTTCATTTTCAATTTCTCATCAAAGGTGGGTGGATCCAGGACATGGTTCATCTGATCCACTCTGAAGGAGGAGACATCCTCAAGGCGGATCTTAGCCTAGAGGCAGTGGAGGACGCCATACCATTCCTCGAGGGACCTAGCCCAGGTCTGGAGACGCTCAAGAATCTGCCCTCACCTAGGTGCTTCAAGTCACATCTGCCCTTCAGGCTACTTCCGAGAGGCGTCCAGGATAAGCAATGCAAGGTGATTTTGTACATAGCATGTGTCACTGTTCATCAGAATCAATTTGTTATGAAACATTGTGATGAAACATTTTTCATTGTTATAAATTATGTCATGCCCATCATAACATAAGGTTTCATTACTATGTGTTATGTTAAATAGAGAACACAGATATCTCACCCATTATTAACCCTTTGTGCGTTGTTGAGATTTAACCCGCAATAGGTGTGGGACAAAACCAACCACACCCAATTTTTTACCCATATCCCCCCCCCCCCCATCTGACAGCTTCCTCCCTCCTTCTCTCTCAGTCCCTGCAAAAATTTTGATGTTGAAGTTTATAAAGCAATAACAAGGTTATAAACCTTTGTATTTATGTAACTGTAATATCTTTGACCACTGTCCAAATCCCCATGGCTTTTTGTAATATGATACAAGCTAAGTGGCTCCTTATAATAAAGTGTGCATGTTCTTGTTTGTAGTTTATATTCAAATTTATTAGATTTATAAATTTATTATTCTTCTCATAATCAAAACAAATCAGATACCCAAATGGGTTTTTCTCAGTTTTGGTAAATAAAATGTAACAAAAATAGTTAGTTTCTGTGCAACGCTTTTCAGTGTCTAATAGTATTTGAAACTTGTTCTGTTTTAATTTGCTTGGACAAAAAATATTATAATTAATTATAAGTGTAGCAACAATTTAGGGCATAGATGAAAGCTCAACATTGGCAACCATAAAAATATATTTCAACTTTTTGTTTGTTACAGGTCATCTACGTTGCTCGTAATCCCAAGGACGTGATGTGTTCATTCTATGACTTTCACCGCACTGTACAGATCATACACTATAAGGGGACGTTCCAACAATTTTACTACAGGTTCATGAACAGCAAATGTAAGTAAATAAACATTTTTAAAAAAACACAAGAGCAATATTGAAAGAAGGCCTGAAAGGTCAGAGAGAGGTCTTAATGAATTCTGTCCAATTTTGCTTTTGTACGTGATGTAGTTTAACTGATGTAGTCGTTTGACAGACTCAAGTTAATTTTACTTTCATCTGAACCGATTGATACGGAAATGTTAAAGGTGCTGTCAAAACTTTAAGATCTTTTCTGCAATTTTGATGCAATTCAACTTTTTGAGCTGTAAAATATTGAAATAATGACATTCTGAGCATTATGAATCATGTTTTGTTGCAAAATGTTGATTTAAAATGAGATTAATTAAGTGATAAATTATCATTTGAAAAAAATTATTGCAATGATGACATTCCAATGTGAGTGTAATCAAACATTTTGCTACAAATTGTTTAACTTATGATATTTCATAATTACCATTTGGTCATTTGACAGCAAAATGTTGAATTCCTCACTTATTGGATTGAAGGGAATTTGTCATTTTGTTGCAAATTGATTTAATGTATGATCCAAACATTTCATCATTTTGTTGAATTTGTTTAAAATATTTTAACATATTGATGGCACCTTAACATTTCCATAGATTGAGAAACTTTTTTCCCTCTTTCAATTCTTTTAAAAGTGTTATTCTTGATTGTTTATGTGACTTGTACTGTTTACAAATTGCATTCAGTTAATATCTTGGACAACAATGAACAAACGTTTGCCCTCTCCCTCCCCACAGCTTAGTTCTACTCCCCGAGATAGCCTGATTTCATAATTGTACGGTAAACTTTGTTTCACCTCATTGGATAAGCTGATACCTCCTATTAGGTGTTATTCACAAACATATGAAATCACATTAATCTTTACAGCAGTTCAATTAACATGTCGTTCTGTTCAACCTCAAGGATTTCCATAAGGAGATAATACTGGAACAATTAAGTACAATCTTAGCCAATAATAGCGATAATTCCGTGGAATTGCTCTCCTTTTTCCTTGCAGTGGGGTATGGATGTTACTTCAGTCATGTTAAGAGCTGGTGGAACCAGAGAACTCATCCAAATGTTTTCTTTTTGAAGTACGAAGACATGCACAAGGTATGAAAAGTCATCGATATATTACACGCTAATATTTTGAAGAAACATTACCAGTTTAACCCTCGGTCAATCTGGATTCTCCTTTTAACTCTTTTGTCAAACCTCAAGAGGAAAATCTTGGTTGTACAAACAGAAGTTCAGTGGTCTCAGACCACCCGATACGGTAACCCTAAAAATAACACCTGATCTGACAAAAGGTATGACTATTCTTCTGGAAATCTTCAAAACCTCAAAAAATGTGGGGAATTTCCTAGTTGTAGCTGTATTTAAAAGACAAAATGTATTCCCACCTAAAGATGCGGTGTTCCCATTTCAACCAAAGAATATATGGTTACAATAATCACAGCGCAATTGCTCACTAAGAGAAGTGATGATCGGTACTTAGTAGTTAGTGAAGTTAAAGGTTTTTCTAAATATTTCATATTACCTGTATAGTCCCTGTATGAATGATTTTCTGTCTTTTAATAAATATCATGAAATAAATATTTCTGTATTTAATAATCTTTTGCTCTTCTTTTTGGAAAAAGTTTTTGATCTGTTTTTCGTCTCTATTTTCAACTCCAAGGAATTCAAGAAGACGGTGATTAAAATGGGCGAATTTTTGGGCCAACCTTTGACCACCGATAAAATGCTGGACGTCTGCGCCTACTGGGATGAAGAGGCCAAGTACAATAGAAAAGGTATGTATGTCTTCAACCAGAGTAAAGGAGTAATATTAGTCGGTTTGAAATTCAATTTAATTTATTACATGTATATATTTGTCCTATACTTCGGTCACGTGAGCAACTCAAGTCAGGGTCAGTGACTCAAGTCAGTGACTTAATATCACTGACTTAAGTCACTCAGTGTATTCTCCCTCTGGTGAGAGTTTCCATTTTAAAAAGGTGAATTGAGCATTTTGATTTCAGAAAGAGGGTGACCGGTTTAGTAATACAAGACTGCTTTTCAACGTCATAATTCTGCAGGGCCAAAAAATGATTTCTTCTTGTATTTCACCAAGTCTGGACTTATCATTGTACACAAAACATTTTTATTCTCTAAGAAATAGTTATGGTACTGCATTATTATTTTCTAGATTGTTTATTTTTAAATTCAGAGCTCCTTTTAAGTATTTTCTCTCCCACCTCCACCCCCCATTTTCACCACTTGTTGACGTCTTCTCAGCTCTAAGTTGGAAATTATCTGCTTACCTCTGGAGGATGGATGACATCCTGGGATTATGTGTGTATGTGGATGAGAGGGGGAGGGGGGGGGGGGGAGGTGGGTTGCAGGTCTTAAAAGTACAAAACATCTGCTGCACCAAGTAGGGCCCCCATTCTTGTAAATAAAAAAAAGCTGGTCTGAGCAAGTTGTTAACCTCCCTATGCTTTGGTTATCTAACTTTGTATCATCTGGGGGGGGGGGGGGGGGGAGGTTGGAGGTGAACAGGCGGGTAAGGAGGGCATGGAGGAGAACAATAGGAGCTTGCTATTGTACACCTCGGTATTGTGACAATAGCCATGACAGTATTGATGGTATCAGACTATCTTGTTGTATAATGATTGTGGGTCTTCCACATCATAGCCCAACTTTCAATTTTAATATTCAAATATATAAAAGCTGACTTGTTTTGCTATATTTCTTTTCCCCACATTGTAGAAGACAGAGTTGGATACTGGAAATATCACTTCACAATCCACATCAACGAGAAGTTCGAAAAATTGTATCCGGACAAATTGAAAGACAGCGATCTGACCTTTGATTTTGACCTGTGAATGGAAATGCATATTCATTGTTGGATGTTAAGTATTTGGTGCATATTTATTTCCCTCCTGTCCAATCAGGTTCCAGAGAACTGTCAGTGTTTTGTTCACCCTAATTATGTAATCAAGCTTTTGCAAGAAGTCATTTTCTTTTTTCCTCATTACATTTCCCCGTTTTAACATTCCTTATTTGACGTTGGTATGTAGCGGGATCAGAGGTTGTCCACATCTGCAAAAAGAATTGATAACTCATTTTAGTAATATAGCATGCACGTGAAATAGTATTACGTGGCCACAGATATAAGTCTGTTTTTCGGCAACTGGACAAAAGAGTGTTTTTGTCCGCAATCACAAAACCTGTTGTTTTTGGTATTGGAACTGAAAGCCTGGTGCCCTGGACTGTAGTCGAGTAATGTGTGCAATATTGTTCAATAATTGGTGTTCAGATCCAGATGATAGAGGAGGTTTGAATTTTACAGGTTTTACTAGATAAAACTATGTGTTGCGTGTGTTAGACATCAGTAATATTACATTTACTCATTATTGAGATGATCTTCTACCAAAAAGTTTTGATTTTTCCCTTTTCTATTTTATTTTTTAATATTGTCAGAAGAGCAGAGTTGATTTATCTAACAAGAGTAAAGTAACATGGAAAGTGTGACTCATTGTTCTTACGGCAAATTAAACTGAATTTTTTTTCACAGACAAAATTCAAGGGCAGTTTTGGTCATCCAATATGAAAATATTTAGAGCTTAATACAGTGGGACTGTTCTTCAAAAATCAACCCGGTAATATGGTTTGAGTTCAATAAGGATGTAAGTCATAAACAAACAAAAAACCTTGAAAAGAAACAGCCCAATATTAATGACCATGGGTAAATACAGTAAACTTGGCTTACACTCAACGGTAGCCCATGATGGGGTCCAAGGGACATAGAGCCAGTTATCAGAGGGTTTTTTTTTACAAAAAGGATCATTTTGATCATTGACAGAGGAAATATTTTGGAGAACATTTTTGGCCAATTTTTACCACTACTGGTTGCCATCACTATTTTTTTTCTGCTGAAAAGGTGTTTTCGTCGATTTTATTTTCGTATTTATTTTTGTATTTATTTATTTTCGTCAATATTAGAGTATTTCTGCAGAGTAATAAGGGAACAAGAGTAACCGCAACCGATCTAAGACAGTTAAAGCGACAGTGATCTTGTGTACAGTTTTGGTTTCTGCCTTTAGAATTTGTAAACATTTGTAACCTTGCATTGGTTACACAATGTGTTTACGTAATTATGTATTTTATGGGTAACCAAAACAAAACTTCTCAGTGTAAATAAGGGTGGGCAGGCTTGATATGTTCCTGATAATAGATTGTGCAGTTTATTCTTGAATATATTTCTCAACAGGTTTTGTTGTCATAGAAGCAAGGAGTTATGCAAACTGTTTATTAACACACCTAAGGAAAGAGCTGTGGTAATTAAGGCTTTATTCTGCAGCTGGGTAATGACATATTATAACTTATAACAGGGGAAATCACAATAAGTTTATTGTATTGTTGATGTTTTCATACAGTCACAAATTCTCTGGCACAGGGTTGGCCAAAAGTGGAACCACAACCACCCATAACGCTCAGGGACATCCTAGGTCTACCAGTAAGATGCTACTTCCTTTTTTCTTTCTTTTTTGCCAAGGCCGAACATAAAACAAAAGTAGATAATATGAATTGATCGATGGGTTTAAGATTGTTTCATGACAGGGCAAAGTTTAGGTTATGTTAAAATTTTCCATCCTGTGTCATGGGTTATATTAAAATAGCTTTGTATTATTGGAAGAGTGCCTCTTGCAACAGAGTGATATTTTTGCAGCCCCCCCCCAATCTCTCTCACCCATCCCAAACACTTTTCACTTGAACAGCCCTTGGCCAAGGATTACCATATTTTATGTAAGAAAATATGAAGGCGGCTTGCCGCAGGTTGGGATATGAAACGAATTGGGTGGTTCGCCTTCCCCTTTGTGGAAGACAAAATTAATTTCAATGTTGGTAGCAAAAGTTGTTATATGACTTGTACGATCGGAATGGTTGAAGAACTTGTTATATGCCTTGTACGATCGGAATGGTTAAAGAACTTAAAAGTCTGTTGACAATTTGTATCTCTGTGCTCAACTTTATTTAGATAGATAGCCGAATCACTGGAGAGGAAAATTATTCCACTGAATTTATTAGTACAACTTTTTTGGAATTACCTTCAAATTTGGAAAATTTTGTCAATCCACCTGGATGCTGAAGCCTAGCAGTAGGCCATTAAGGTTGTTTATTGAACCAGAGTCCCCAATGTCTATGGGATTCCCCCTCCCTCCACCCCTTCCGCCCAAGGGTTTGGTTCTGACATTTTCAGCCAATGGATCCCCAGTGAAATAAGTTAGCCAAAAAGAACTTTGTGATTTTAACATGTGTGTTATTGTCTCAACAGGTCAAGCACAGTTAAGTGTAGTAAGGGTGACAGGCCCAACTCTTACTCTTAAATGGGGGGGGGGGCACTAAAACCATAGCTATAACACTGCCTGGACGCTTATAGTAAACAAGAGACATGTCCGGGAAATATGGACATATGGTATTAAACCATGAAGTGAGCAGTTCACATTTTCCAACGTTCTTGAGTACACTTTTAGAACATAAACTGTTTCATAAGGCTTAGAGAAAGAAACATGAAGAGAAAGTTCTCTTATGTTATTATTTTGCTCGAAATTGTTGTGTGTTGAGAATCCAACCATTAGAGTGAGATGATGGATTCGAAAAAAAATTGTTCAGACCAAAATGTTTTATTTCATAATTAATAATTGCTTCATATTTTGATCTGTAATATGCTTCCCTGTAATTGTGACAAAAGTAAAACAATTATCTAAACAGTAAATATAAAATTATATATGTGAGGTGGTGCTTAATCTGTTCATAAATGTTTGCCTTATGGGTCAAAGTATATTGTATTCAAAATAATACTAAATAAAACAAGAATTTGAAGTAAGTCATGTTCAGTTTATGTTTTTTTTTTGTCTGTAGTGTGTAATATTAATAAATGCCATGTATTTGCAGTTTTAAGGAAAGTTTAGTAATGTTAGAATGGCTATAGACTCTCCAAAAGTACTTACCAAGATGCTCAGACCATCCAGAACATTTCCAGAGTTTCTTAGGAAAGGAAAGAAGGACTGGGTGAGAAAGGGGGTCGGGGAGTGGGACTTACAGTGAAGTCCCAATCAAGGACCCTATGAAGTTAACAAGAAGCTTCACACAAAAGCCGCAAATCCTGTGGCTATTCGTATAATAAATAATAAAAATGTCAATGGTACAGCCAACTCCCCCCCCCCCCATCCGACGGCATAAACCTGCAGAATTCCAATAACCGAAACAAATCTAGAGATTGATGCCAGAAACCTGGTGACGACTAAATGTTCTCAAGTAAATAAACATTTTAGAATGTAATAATATCCACAACTGCACTTAAATCTGCTTTACTTTCTTTGGCATTATAAGGTTTTATCTATGTTAGGTTTGGAAATCCCAACAGACGATTACTAAAACTGTGAAAGTTGGTGTCAGATCTGTAACCGGGCCTGGGTGGGGGGTGGGCTGTGTGGCTCCATGCAGAATACTGTGCCCGTGTGTTTATGACCCACTTGTAGGTGAAATTATTATAGTTCAAAGTTTTGCGAAGTACAGCGGAAGGGTAGTCGTCATATTGGTATACTACCTGCATAGCAACCCACACTGCAAAATTTTTCCATAGCAACGAGCGTCGCGCTCGTATTTTGTCGTACAGGTGTTGCCTGGAAATCTACCGGTGGAGTACTAGTAGATTATGTGCACTATCACCACATTATGTTAGTTAAGCTACAAATGATGAGTGTATGAAATTGTAATGAACTGTAGCTTGTCTGTATGTTGTTAGATTCCAGTTCGGTAAAGGGCCAGTATGTGTAGGATTTTGTGTCTAACTAGGTCTATGCACAATGAACTATAAAAGCAGACAGTTGTAAACTGAAAGTTTCGATATTAGCCGTCGAGAACGAGACCACTGATTCGTCGTAACAACTTTGGGAACGTGAGTTGCACAAGCTGACTAAGCTATAGCCTGGCCTACCTCAGATTCAGCGTAACTATGTATAGGCCTAGGTCTTAGGCCAAGCCTTTACATCACAAACTCACCACAAGTACCAGAATTAAACTTACGGTAACTAAGCCGGTCATGTAACTTTATTCCCCAATTGGCAAATCGTTATATGTTACTATGTTAGCCTAGGCCTAAGTCATCTTCTCATGTAGGCCTAGGCATACTGTAACTGTAACAACTAGTTGTGTAACTGAGGCCTAAATTACAAACAGGCTAGTACTTAAATTACTGTCCTGATGATATGCTCATCAAGAAAGAGAGTGAAGCAGAGCCTCATGATGGTGTTTCAGCCAGAATTAATAAACTGCATGCTACGTACTGCTGTAAACCTAAGGCCAAGCCTGTAGGCTATTGTGTTTTTATTGTCCCGGCGACTTGTGCTACAACTTCAATACAACACAGTCAATACCTAACGTTACCGGTAAGAACTTAGATAGACCTAGGTCTATGATAAGATTGGGCTAGCCTTCATGACATGGGCCTAGCTTGGGTATTAGTACATAGCACAGAGTACACACTTGGTTTTTACAGCCTCTGATTTGGAAGTCTACAGAATTACTGTAACTGGATAAATTCTGCAAACTAAAACAGATATTACCAAGTTAAATTGCTTGGACTTGTCAGTTCTTAGGCCTAGGCCATAAACAGTTTTACTAATAGGCCTAGGCCTACCCCTGAATTTAAGGAGATTATTTCTTTTTACTTTTAAGATTTGGCAACAGCTATTGTAATTTGTGATGGCTAGTGGACTAGCAGAGCTGCACACATCAGCTGTTCTACCAGCTACCGGAGGTCTCTTATTTTCCCCCCACCAAATTTTAAGAACACCTCGGAATCTACGCCCTGCAAGTCAAGCATCCAGAGGATCCTTCGAGTTCAGACAGTCACCTGCACGTTCACCTAGCCAGTTGAGAGGTAGGAGATGTTCCACAAAGCCTTCATAAAATCAAATGTCACAAAAATAATTTTTAGTTTGATTCAATTTCTCAAGTGATTTGTATATATATTTTATCATGTACAATAAATCAAAACTATTTTTACCTCCAGAGATTTTCCATTCCATAATTTCCCTTTTCATTTTTTTATTTGGGTCATTGTTTGTAATAAATTGCTTAACTCTTGACCAAAAGTCCTGACTGAAGTTTCTGCTCCACCAGCTGTCATGGTTTTCTGTATTGAAGTATTGTAGCTGGAACTCCAATGATATAGTGCCATTTGAGAAGTTGGGTATATTTTAATTATATATCTATGATCTTATATTTCTAGCTCTGTTCTGCTGGAACATTACAATAAGAAGCTGTGAGATTATCTACAGTACCCTTACATTACTCAACGACACTACATTTACAAGCATTCCTACAAGAATCATTGTTTCTATTGAAAGACAGCAGTGAATAGAGTATTACAGATATCCTTCATTTTAAAGTTTAGAGTTATAGAGAATATTAGCGAGATAGAATATGTGAAGAAGAGCATACCAATTTATCAAACTTAATTGACTCTAGCGCCATCAGCTAGAGCTTTATAATGACTAAAGAGAGTTCTGAGAATTACTTTGTAGGTGTGTTCTGTGCATCTTATTTACTAAGCAGTTCATAACTTTAGTTGCAAAAGGATCATTCCACGTCAAATCACGGATGGCTGTTGCTTGACCCTCTCCAAAAATTACCACCCTCATTGCATGATTAGTGTACTGTGATATAAGCATATTCTGAAAATTTCAGTTGCATTGCTTCACACTTTACTGAACCATTAATTTAGAAAAGTATGTGAATTTGTTATCTTATTTTTAACTCAAAGGGTTATGGAGCCATGAATATATATGGTAGTTAGATAAATAACAAGTACTCTAGACTTCATGTGTCAGTACATAATCAAGCATAAACCCAAGTATCATCTGGTAGCAAAAAGTACTTTAAAAGAGATTCAACAATGAAGGCAACAGAAAATGTTAGAGAGAAGGAATTTATTTAACAAAAAGAAAATTCAATAAAGATGTCTTGCAAATTATGTTTAAAAAAATGATTTAACGAATAAACGCTAACTTTTTAATGATGAATAATTAAATGTTTGCATTGTTCTTTCTTTAGCATCGTTACCAGCACGATTCTCACCAGCACCAACAGCCATCACAACCAATCATGACAAGTTAACTTCAATAGAAGTTGAACAGTTACTGAGACAGAAAATCCAACAGAATTATCATGACCTTAAACAGGTATTTTTATTCTCTCTTTTTCTTCATATGTCTTCTTTTTTTTTAAGGGAGGGGGTTGGAGGAATGATGGGGGTATTATAATAAATGCTGTCTCATCAAATGCTTGAAGTTTTTATTTTAAGGTACTTTTTCAAGTACTGTTAGGTACTTTTAAAAGTGCCAAAAAGCTCTATAAATAGTTTTGATGCTGTTTTGAGCTATCAGGTCCAAAGAGTAATACAGTAATGAACAATTCTAGCTACTGTATGGTCCATTATTGACAATATTTTCAGTATTAAAATAAGTATAATTTTTCAAAAATGTTGTAAAATGTTAAATTTCTGTCAATTTATCTTTTTGTAGGCATGCCAGAATTATGATATCAACCAGAGTTTAACAATTACTAAGGGAGAGCTGAGAAGAGTCTTGGATACGTTCTGTGCACCCCTCACTACGGAACAGTTTGAATCTGTGGTCGCAAAGGTACCATTGAACGCTAACGGCACGATAACGTACCCATCATTCCTGGATAGATTTGCAAATACTGGGACCGGATCGAAAGAATCATGGAAAATGACATCAGGGCACAAGTAAGCATCATTGAAGTTAAAATTGTACAACAGTTTTTTTGGGGGAGGGGTGGGGGGAGGGCAGAGGGGGAGAGTATGCCATGCCATCCCACCATGTGTGTAGGAAGGCCAAATTTATCTTATGCCTAGCTCACCTGCAATTCTTAAATTGTAGCTCTGTTTTATTTCAGATTTAATGGTGTTTGCTATGTGTAGGAATTGAAAAAATAAGAGACACAACTTGTTTGAACACTCCCTAATCCAGACACACTGTTTGCATCTTACAAGGAGGTTCATTCTTGCCCAAATTTGCCACACCTTGGGTCACACATATTCAAATATACTGTATATATAGGAAATATTGAATTTCTTGGGTGTGCAGAGGGGGGGGGGGGGGAGGAGGTTCTCCACTCTCTTTTAGTCAGAATTTCATAAAAGTGCTTATTATAAACCGGGTCATTCCGTGTCAAATCACGGATGGCTGTTGCTGCACCCTCTCCAAAAATTCCCAAACTTTTTGTATGATTGGACCACCATGAAATAAGCATATTCTGAAAATTTCAGTTGCATTGCTTTACAATTGGCAAATTAATCACACTTTGAAATTTCGCAATTTGTCGCCACCATGACATTTTGGCATTTTCTTAAGTTTTGAGGTCTCATTTCTCAGCAATTACACATTTTACTACCTTTCTATTACATATGCCTATGGAGTCTATCCCATAGAACAGGAAAATAAAAAATTAGGATACAAAAATATTGTCTTGTGGAGTTAGGTCAACTTAAAAGTGTCAAAATATTCAATTTTTGTACTTTTCACTAAAAAATGTGCTATTTTTAGTGATAAATTGCTCCTAAACCACTGCTTCAGGGTACTTGATTCTTTCAGAGGTTATTATTTCTAGTATAAAAATTACAAAATAATGATTACAATGCTTTCCTATAATATGTTTGCAAGTTGTGCAACTCTAAAGTTGCTATTTCATGCTGCGATTCAGCATGAGGTAGGGGTTTTGATGCCAAATTTTTACCAAAGTAACCATGTTAGAGCTGTCAAGGTTTTATACTTTAATTATAAGTATAAAGTTCTCACACCTAAACAAATTTCAGGGTTCTAGCTGTTCTCAAAATTAATTTATGAAGTTGTTAAGTTGCTCCGATGTACAAAAGAGGTCGTCTTTGACGGCCTATAACTCAAAACGCGTCAAATTTAAAAAATCTGATATTTTTTTCTGGAAGAGATATAGTACCACCCTGTTTGTACAAAAAATTTCAGGAGGGTGTTTTGCCTTATTTTGAAATGAAAAATCCTCAAAGTTTGGGATTTTTTCAAAAAAACGTTTTTGCTTGTTTTGATGTTCCATGTGTTGTGAGCCTGGGTATTGTACTGTACTTCAAGGTCATTTAGTTCAATACTGTGCAGTTTTTAATTTCATATAGCAAAATACTATTTGCAATGTACTTGTCTGCTCCTGGTTGAATTCATTTCATAAGAAGACTTATAAAATGAATTTCAACCAGTACACACATATGTATGTACATTGTGTACAGTACATACACTGTACTGAGTGTATATGTACGGAGTGCCATGAGTGCCAGAAGACTATGTTAAAACAACACTAACACACTTTACACGTACACCCAGTACAGTTTTGTACTGTACATACATCTATGTACTGGTTGAAATTAATTCTATAGTAAAGTCTTCTAATTCAACCAATAGTATATGTACAGTGTGTATATTAGTGTTACTTTAAACATAGTCTTCTGGCACTCATGGCACTCCGTACATATACACTCAGTACAGTGTATGCACTGTACATACATACAAGACAATATTTTTGTAGCCTAATTTTTTATATTCCTGTTCTATGGGTTAGACTCTATAGGCATCTGTAATAGAAAGGTAGTAGAATGTGTAATTTCTGAGAAATAAGACCTCAAAAGTCAAGAAAATGCCAAAATGTCATGGTGGCGAGAAATTGCGGAATTTCAAAGAATTTTAAATCGGCCAATTGTAAAGCAATGCAACTGAAATTTTCAGAATATGCTTATTTTATGGTGGTCCACTCATACAATAAATTTGGGAATTTTTCAAAGATGTCGAACTACAACATACCCCAAAATTTGGTGATTTGATATGGAATGACCCAACCATAACATTGAGCAGTAGGGAATATGAACATTGACTATCAAGTACACAGCATTTAATACTTAATTAAACTCATAGCAGGGAAGTTCATTTATATATTTAATGTCATAATAGGTCCTCCTCCATCACCTATCCATACCTATGTTGTAACAAATGCTGAATTTAACAATGGCCTGTAACACATTGCAGTGCATTGTTTCAGACCTTGGAAGATAATGGTTAAAGGCATTGAAGGCTCGCCCCAAACCGTGTGCGGCCATCTGAAAAAAGTTAACTTTCTGTTCCTTGCAAGTGACGATTTGTTCGTGTCGCTACAAAATGCAGACAGTAATGAAACGTGATACCTTGTTATCTTTAGCTGGACCTGAGATGTCCATCGCTGTATCGTTTATACACTGTGCTGTGGGTATTGACTGCAGCTGTATGTACTAACTGTACACTAGTGTCTAATTACCAACGGTAGCAGGCTGTGTGTGTATTTTCTGGGATCGATGGTGGTGTCTAACACTTCTGTTACACCTCATCGAAAGTAGGTCAGATTACCGGCATTAGACGTTTCTTTTGCGCGAGTCTTCACACCCTTTTAAGTTGCAAACCTGCCTATATCTGAGTTTTAAAATTATAATTTCCAAATTGATCTGCTGAAATATAATTCTCTTTTTTCCCTTTCTTTGTAGATACAGCTACACAAAGGCTCCTCAAGACATGGGTACAGATGTCCTGGAGAGACAACTTCGATCTTCCATCTCCCAAAATGCCAAGAACGTCTTAAAATCGCTAAGACTGTTTGACTATAACAGAGATGGCAAGATCCAGAAACATGACATGAGAAAAGTAATTGAGAACTATGGGTTCAGAATGACAGATGAACAGTTTGAAAAGTAAGTAAAAAATTGATTCATTCTGGGATAAAACCCTAGTATTCAATAGATTCTGTTCAAATGCGAGTTTAGCTCTGTCATTTATGTTGATCAGATTTTCTGAAACGACATATGCGAAATGTCATTTTTCAAAGTTGTAATATCTCGCTGAATTGTCTTGTGGACATGTTTGCTACTACCGGTGGTAACCAGTGTTGTTCACAAAGCAGACAACCGATCACTCCTGATATATAAGTGTACCTTTAGAAAGATAAGTAGAACTGTCCATTGTTGTTTTTATACTTTTATTTTGTTTTTTAACATCCAGCAGCTTTTCTTGTGATTTCTTTCATCTTTTTTCTCTGTTTTTGATTTGTATCATTTTGAGGGGGGGGTGTTTTGCGCCATGAGGCCCTCTATTCGTTTCCCACAAACCTGATTCGAATAGTTTACAAGGATTTCCTAACTCAGTTAATATTCCTCCTGCAATGAATGATCTATAAATAGTTACCAAGATATGGTTCACATACATCTCCTTAGATGTGAGTATGTCGCTCAATCTTATCATTGCGAGGTGTACGCTCGATGAAGTAACTCACCTTCAAAAGGTTATAAAATCTTTGCAACAAATTCCCATCTTTTTTTCTAAACAATTACAATTTGTTTTAAATAAACCATTATAACATTATCATTGAGATGCAAAATAACTTAGATATTTAGGAGCATCTGTGCCGTTCTTAGGTTATAGTTCAAGATTTCAAAGTTTTGTCAAGATCATTTTATTATAAAGTAGTCATTTTGCATTATTTCTGACCCATTTTTCTTTTGGCTTTTTTTGTTGTTGACCAGGCTTTGGGCAAGGTACGATTTCCATCACAGCGGAAGCATGGACTACAATGAGTTTTTACAGAAGTTAGGCGTAAACGTGGAAAGTCTACGACATTCCGCACCAGCAAACAGGAGAGGTGAGCATGGCTTTAAATTGTGACATTCTTGTGGGCACACCTGCAGCTGTGATCAAACATGGTCATTATTTTAAAACACGATAGAAAAGGTGCGAAAATGTTTGACACGTTAAACAGCGAGTAGATGTGTCTGTATCCCTTTCGAATGTTAGACCACTTCAAACCAATGCATAGAAAACGTAAAAATTCTGGGTCGCAAAATAAGGTGTGTTTTTTGGCAGTTATGAAACGCATTTTCAAACCTCGCACGGATTTTCAAAGGTTGCCGCAACTCCTGTGTCAATTTGTGCTGCTTTGGGATGTACACACCTTTTCCCGAACAAACAAACACAAACTTGTGGTAGTGTGTGAGACTGGGTGAAAACTGGCAAATATAGGTCAGTTTTCTAGTAAATTAAACTCATTAATACCTGGGTGAGATAGAGTATCGTAAGTCAAGGTGACATCAAGTGCCAATCTCTATATTACTGAGTTTGGTAAAATCTACACATTAGGAGGTTAGTCCATTAAATCAATTGCTAGGTATGCTAAATATGCCGACCATGTTTGAAGTATCACAACAGTAAGAGATTCACAGCATTCCCAATCGTGTCAACACCGACACAGGTTATTCGACGAAGTCACATTCGCGATCGTTTTCAGAACATTACACGATATTTCTGTTTTGCTTCACTTTTGATACCATTTAACTGTGTGGACTTGATCCAAATGACTCAATTTTTTCCCTTTGTAAAATCATGGTTTTCTTACATGTTGATATATTTGTGACAAAAAACTATTGATGAACAATTGCCTTATATTGAGCATGCCCATCAAAATTTGCTTACTACACCAACATCAGCTGCGGATAAACCTTGTTTTTTTGGGGGGTGAGGGAGGGGGAGGGGGGAGGGGCTTCAGAGGCACATAGACTTAGTTGTTCTTACTTCATTCCTTGATACAATAAAAATTAAGAGTTGAGCAATTTTTGTTCATGTGATAAAATACTATTGATGAACAATTGCCTTATAATGAGCATGCCCATCAAAATATGCTAACTACACCAATATCAGCTGCGGATAAACCTTGTGTTTTTTATTGTGAGAGGTGGGGGAGGGGCTTCAGAGAAACATAGACTTAGTTGTTCTGCTACATTGCTTGTTACAATAAAATATAAGAGTTGAGCAATTTTTGTTCATGTGACAATAAAACTATTGATGAACAATTGCCTTATATTGAGCATGCCAATCAAAATTTGCTAACTACACCAATATCAGTGGTGGATAAACCTTGTTTTTCTTTGGGGGGGGGGGGGGAGGGGCTTAGACTTGATTGTTCTGCTGCATTGCTTAATACAATAAGTTGAGCAATTTTTGTTCATGTGCCAAAAAACTATTGATGAACAATTACCTTATATAGAGCATTGCCCATCAAAATTTGCTAACTACACCAACATCAGCTGCGGATAAACCTTGTTTTGGGGGGGGGGGGGTGAGGGAGAAAGGGGCTTCAGAGACACATAGACTTCATTGTTCTACTTCATTTGCTTGATACAATTAAAAATAAGAGTTGAGCAATTTTTGTTCATGTGAAATTAATTTCGAAACACAGGTGGAAGAATGGGCTCGGGAGATAATAATCATCAAGAGAGGCAGGTCGACAAGATTGCCATCATCAACAAAAGTGACGATCCCACCAGAGGAATGAATTATCGACAGATAGAAACTGAACTAAGGAAAAGGGTAAGTCGGCCAAACAAGAGGTAGATATACGTATATATTTCATAAATCCAAATTAATTAAAATTAAAGTTTGAGATTCAGCATTCACCTTCTCCTCACTCACCTAACCCCATCGTGGTTCCTACAACTGAGCTGTGATCATTCAGTGACGAGATAAGAATGTCACCATTTCATTTAAACTGTTACAATCCAATACATACTTACATAAAGTATTCCCCAATCCCCCTCCCTCTTTCCCCACCCCCCCCACTCCCAATATGCTAGAATGTCAGATAAACATTGCTCAAATTGCGACAATAATGTTAATGCTCTTCTAGGAGTTACCCCATACCGAGATATTTAATCGTCTATTTGAATAATCCTTAATGACTGGGAATAATATGGAGGGATCAGAACCTATGGGAAAGTCTACTTTTGAAAAACTTTCAGCAGTTTTCATCATGCTAAAATCTGGTGATGGTCTTTAAAGGCATTGCAGTTTCATTACTGTCTGTAGCGACATGAACAAAACGTCACTTGCAAGCAACGGAAAGTTAACTTTTTCAGATGGCCGCACGCTGTTTGGGCGATTCTTCAATGCCTTTACTGTACCGATTTGGTTTTTACTCTTTCGCAGTTACGGGATAACTACATCAATTTGAAGAAGGCGTTCATGGCGTTCGATGCCAAGAAGGATGGTTTTGTGACCTTAGATGACCTGAAGAGTATCATCATACACTTCACCATTCCTGTCTCTGACCAGTTGTTTCAACAACTCATGGATAGGTATAAATCTCACAAATTATTTACATCTTTCGGGAAGTTTTATCTGAATATGATGACATTTGTGATTCACCATCATCCCTTCTATTTTTTACTATCCCTTTTATCCTAGTGAAAATTTGAACAAGCTGGTGTACAGTAGTCATGGTAGCATGCCATTAAGGACAGTGACATAACCACCATACTCCAAGAAATTCCACATCCAAACATCCGACTAGACTCAGTGTAAAGTTTTTATTTCAACTCTAAAAGAGTAATTGTTTTCTCCCAAAGTGGTGCAGTTAGCTGTTAAATTATGCTAAACAGCAAGAATTACCACTTTCTTTGCTGATTGTTATATGCAAATAATGATGTATTATTCGATTCAGTATGATTGTTCACATATATGTAAACATTTCCTGCTAATTTTTTTTTTTTTCAGAATCGGATTCAAAGCATCGCACAAGATTCCGTGGGAACATTTCTTGGACAAGTTTCAAGATCCGCAGAGCAATGGAAACGGACAGACGATTCCGATTAAACCAAATCACAAGTGAGAAATACAATATTAAGATTTGATAAATGTAGCGATTTATGAATGAATAATAGGAGCTGCCAAACCATTATTCCTGTTGATTACCTGGGTTATTCAAGCTTTGGGTCAAAATCCATTTTTAGGGTCTCCAAATATTTTCAAGGGTCGTCATAACAAAAAATTTCTGATATTTGTTTCAAACAGTGGAAAAATCGTGAACATGACTTGCTTTGAAAGTTGTAAAATACAAATCCAAATTGCAACAAAGCACCCTTCACCATATGAAAATTTCTGATATGTGAAGGGGATACCTCGTCCCTTTAAACCCCATTCTCCAGGCAAACAGCAGTCAACCCTAGAGTGTTGCCAAGATTGTCAAGGTGAAAATTGGAGTCACCAAGCCGAAAAGTTGGAATACCAAGGACTTAAACCATTATATCTATTATTAGAGTTCTATTTACAACACCATGGCATGGTTACTATTTCAAAAAATTTTCAGTCTGTTTCAGCAAAATGGGATGATTCCATGAGGTTATTCTGTCTTCATTTTTCTGTCTCAATGTCTGTTTTTGAGTCAGAAAAAAAGTAATCTTTGCAAGGCACTTCTATCCTTGAAGAACTATCTACCTTCTTTTTTAAGTCTTTTTGCTCTTGAACTCTCATAATCCTTGAAACTGTTTGTCTATCAGGATCTCAGAGCAAATTCTCTCTGTCAATCTTTTGCAGATTTAACCCAGTCCGAGAAGCAGAGAGACCCTTCACAGTGGACGAGATAGTGTCTCTTCTTCAAAGACACGTCTCGGACATGTACCCTTCCTTCAAACAGGCTTTCTTGACCTTCGACGAGGTAAGGTCAAATTTACAGAAATGATGAGAGTTCTGTGTTACTTTCATAATTCATATTTTGGGTAATGCATAAAGGATATTTAGTTGAATTGCTGCCTGTGGTAAAGAATAATGATCTGTATTAAGGGAGATTTACATCCACTGATCTATACATAGCATATGTAGAAGAAACAACCATTTACTTTTAAATTTTATTTGGTGTAACCAGTTTAATGTCTCAGTACGTGTTTGCTGATGAATTTCGGAAAACAAACTTCCAAAGCAGATTCAATTATTCTTATTCTGAATGCACTCTGACTAGATGGGTTTAATGGAGAAAAGCTGTCGCAATCGAAAGAATGAAATTTAATTTCTGTTGCCCTTTTGGTGGGAACGATTTACCGTAAAATCACTGCTACTGCCCATATATGCTTCCACACATTACGAGCATCGTCAATTACTCACTTTCAACTGGAGTTATCCTGGAATCTTTGAAATCTGCTCAAGTTGTTCCCATTCTGAAGAAGACAAACTTGAATAAAAACAACCAACAGAATTACCGTCCGATTTCGAACCTGAAGTTCATCTTTAAGACTATAGAGCGAGCAGCCGCTGCCCAAATCAATGATTACCTCCAACGGGTGGGTTTGCATGCTCCGAAACAATCCGCGTACCGTAAGCACCACAGCACTGAGACAGCTATGCTTCGTATACAGAACGATCTCTTGGAAGCTGTCGATCATTGTCAAGAAGCTGTGCTGGTTTTATTGGATTTCTCTGCGGCCTTCGGTACAATCGATCACGACATCATACTTGAACGTCTTCAGAACCGCTACGGTATTCTTGCCACAGCTCGGAAGTGGTTCGAATCCTATTTGAGGGGCCGCAGTTTTTCTGTAAATATAAGAGGAGCCCGCTCGATCCCGCGTAACCTCAATGACGGCGTGCCACAAGGCTCCGTACTGGGACCATCCATTTTCGCCATGTATGTTGCTCCACTTGGGGATATCGTCTCCGCTCATGGTATAGATTATATGTCCTACGCCGACGATACCCAACTGTATCTTACCTTAAGTCCTGGTAACCGTGAAATTTCGATATCTCGTCTGGAGTCCTTCATACGTGACATTAAGTCCTGGAGCATACAGAACAAATTAATGTTCAATGACTCTAAAACAGAGGTCCTGCATATCTCTTCGAAATTCCTGAAGTGCCCAACATCACCTAAAATTGCAGTTGATGATTCATGCGTTGACACTGTATTGAAAGCTAAGAGCCTCGGAGTCATCGTTGATTGTAACCTCAACATGAAACATCATGTGAAGAACACCGCCTCCGCAGCTTCATTCGCATTATACAAGATCGGACAACTCGCCAAATACCTCGAACACAAATCTACCGAACGACTCGTCCATGCATTCATTACGTCCCGCTTGGACTATTGCAACAGCCTCCTGTACGGCATTCCATCCACTGAACTTTCCAAACTTCAGCTCATTCAGAACTCGGCCGGCCGTCTTGTCACACGTTCCAAGAAGCACGACCATATTACTCCAATCCTCCGTGATCTGCACTGGCTGCCCCTCCATCTTCACATTCGTTACAAAGTTGCCCTTCTTGCCTTCAAAGCTATTCACGGTATGGCCCCTAGTTATCTGACGAACCTCGTCGCTTCCTACTCACCACAACGTCGTCTCCGCTCGTCGTCCGAAACCCTCCTTTGTCGTCCTCGCAGGTGCAACACGAGATTCTACGGAGACAGATGTTTCAGCGCTGCAGCTCCCGAAGTCTGGAACAATTCGCCTTGGGACCTTCGTGAAGCACCTCATCTTAACCGTTTTAAGAAAGATTTGAAAACTTACCTTTTTAGCTGTTTTTAACTGTCACAGTATTTCATTCTTTTTATATGGTTACTAGTTTGCTTTTTAGCCTGTTTTATTTTGTAGGTTACTATAGTCTTATCCTGTTAGCTGTTTTTTCTGTATATTGTATTTCGTATCTTTTTGAGATTGCATCTTTTGATTTCTTAGCCTGGTTTATCTGTTTTTGACTTTCTTTTCACTGTACAGCGCTTCGAGATTTTTGGGAGGCGCTTTATAAGTAGTATTTATTATTATATTATTATTGTATTAGCATGTTCATTACACAAAATGTAACCTACATATACTCGAATTAACCACTTGTAAGTCCTATGCCTAACAGTCGTAAACAAAACAGGGAGATTTGATTGGCGCATGATCTGTTGGGTGGGGCTTGCAAATTTTGAGTGAAGTTTGTAGAATCTACGAACTGGTTTAAAAATCTGGCGAATTTTATTTAGCTCAAAATGTTTAACGACAGATAACTCAATAAAAGTAATGATTATTAATATGAAAATTCAATAGAGCTGTGTTATTTCACTGAGCTTTTAGGGCAGTAGGCTGGAAAGGTCAAAGTTAAAATTTAGCAAACACACATTGAAACTTTAAGACTGTGCCAACGAAATGCTTGCCTCGTCACTTATTCTAAAATGTGGCTGGTAGGTAATTTACGATACAATTCAATGAACCCCAAAAGTGTTCTTAAAAGATTATCTGACAAAGGATTACAACTTTTTCTGAATGCAATAATATGTGCAATTATGTATGGTGTTTGAGTCTTATGTGTTGCCGACATTCATTGCAAACGCAAAAGACATCTTTAAAATCTCTGCTTTTCTTTTGTTTCAGAATCGTGATGGTAAGGTCACTCGGAAAGAACTGAAAAAGATCCTGGAGAAGTTCACCATCCGGCTCAGTCCATACCAGTTCCAAGGCTTGGTTGAACATCTAGACCCAGAAAATAACAATTCTATTGACTATCACACATTCCTGGATACATTTGAGCCAAGAGAAACAAAGGTAAGAAACTGCTTAAGACTTTCTCTTGCTTCAAAGGCATTGCCCTCATCTAAAATGTTAAGCAGATATACGAAATGGACATGTAAGTTCCCCAAAAAAATCACATTGGCACACCTTATTTGCATATCTGCATACCTAATTTTTTGTTGTAAGTTATTTGTGTACTCTATGTACAGGGAGTGTATCACTAGATAAGCCCACAAGGGTTTTTTGATACACTTCCTTTCACATTCCATAACTCTCTGTATTTGCTACATTTGTTTTATTTTTGTTGTAAAAAAAAACAAATAAAATAAACAAACTAATAACCATTATTATCATATTGAAATCCACAATCTCTCACCTTTTCAGTCAATATAACGGTTGTAATACAAAATATGCCGCTACTTTCCACTATAAAAAAAAACTTCAAAAACCTGTCAACAAAGGGTTATTGGTGACAGTAGCATATCTGACTAACTCTGTGTCATTTACAAGGTTATCCATCCAAATTAACAGATGTTGTCTTGTATATTTGGTCACCAACTTTACCCCAAAATATAAAGATTGGATTGCATGTAACCCAAATAAAACACCCCTAGATTGTTGTGCTTCTTCTTTGGGGGAGGGGGGGGGGGGAGAGGGCAATATTTTCTTGGAATTTTGAAACTTTTGCCAAACAGGTGATATTATAATGTGTGCACATATGCTGGGCCACCATACCCTCCAATTAATCTGGATTGTCCCACTTTTTCAACAGATATATATTGTCCTGATTTTTTATGAGGTATTTTAGACATATTAAAGTAGCACTAGTTTTATGGTACACAAACCCGAAATGGTACACATGTAGTAGGCATTACTATACCTGACCATCTCAAAAGCAAGATATGATCGTTTTCAACACACAAACATGATTCTTGGTCCTATATTAGTCCCACAAGCTTACGTGCAAAAGTTGCACCCATACAAATTCACCACCGTTTGCCTGGAAAAAGTCTGTTAAGAATTAACCATCTACACTGTACTAAAAACCAGTGTAAATTTATGCCAAAATTTGGTATGTAGCCCATCTTTAAAGTTCTTCCACCGAAGAAATATGGTAACCCTAGACTAACATACATAACATTTCTTTCAGCAGCACACAATTTCTTGAAGGTTTGCCACTCTGTTTAAAAACATTGCTTAATCTAAAATTCTGTTCTGCACAGGAAGGACACAAGTGGTTGGACTCCGAGCACAGATTTAACGATGTAGCTCCGGCCAATCTGGCCTGGGAGACCGTCGAGGAAATTCTCTGCGAAAAGATCGAAGAGTACTGGAAGCCGATCAGCCAGAGCATCAGGATAGCTGATCCGGAGGGGAGCGGTAACTTAAGTCACCAACAGCTAAAAAAGATCCTAGCCAGACATGTGTTACCAATATCAGATGAGCATTTTGAAAAGTAAGCAGATCAAACAAAAATTCATTTATGTATCTGTTTGTGTGTAGATGTAGTTTATAAACTACCTCCATAACACCACCCCCCCCCCAACCCCACTCCCCAATGTATTCCACTCAGTGTCAATTTGGTTCAAAATTCAATTTAACTTCTCCTGTTTAAGGCGTTTTTGTCTATATTTTAAAATTTTGGCTGCTTGGGCCAAATTTTGTTAAAAATGTAACTGAAAAAAAAACTGAAATATTCTACAAGTTGCAATTTATATCTTGTTTTCTTTTCTTAGGTGTAACTTGTGTTTCTCTCTTTCTTCGGCTTTAAACTGTTGAGTACAATGAAAGAAGAAAATTCTAACCAGCCTTGTGATTCTGGGTTTAAAAAAGCAAATAAAGGCCTCACACAAACCCTCATCTCATTCCCCCAAAGTAAAATTAGTTCTTTAATAATGATTAAGCCCATAATAATAAATTTTGATAAATTTTGGAGCTGAGAAGCTGACAGAGTGAAATCACTTACTTTAAAAAATAAAGATAATATATTGTTAATTACAAAATTATTTGTAATTTTTTTTCATTAAAAGTTGAAATTTTAATGCCCTTTGCGTGTGTGTGTGTGTGTTAAGTACAACCACAGTGTTAAATCAAACCTGTAAATTTTGGTTTTAAATCAACTTTTTCAGCACCAATGTAGCAATATGTGTTAACAATGTTCAATCAATTATCATCTTTCTTGGCCTTGTGATAATTTTACAACCTTTTTCCTTTTTCTCCTACAAAAGACCCTAAGTTTATGGTTTGAAAATAGTGGAATAAGCAAAAAGACCTACTTTTGGTGGTTAGAAAATAGTGAACTAAAAAGATAAATCAGGCCGACAATAGATTGCTTACAGCATAGCACTTACTACAGCTTCAAAGTAATACATTTCATGTAATGGAATTTGTGTTTTACAAAAAGACCTAATTTTGGTGGTTAGAAAACAGTGAACTAAAAGGATAAACCAGGGTCGACAGGGAATTGTTTACAGCATAGCACTTACTACAGCTTAAAAGTAACACATTTCATGTACATTTTTCAAACTAATTTTTTTGTTCATTTTAGGTTATGGAACCAATGCCAGGAAACTCCAGAGGGCAAAGTACAAATCGCTGAATTTTTCGGAAACCTGGGTGTGAATGCGTCACCTGGCGATCTGGTCGGGTTAAGTACACAGATACACGTCATCAGTGACCTGACCGAGCAACAGAGACAGGTCGACCTGGATTCAAGGTAAGACCGACTGATAAGAGAACAAAAAACAATTAAAAACTACCAACTCATTAACAGGTCGTTAACATTGGTCCCAGATTAGCTGATAAGGGTGTTAGCTCAGTGGTTAACGCCAGTGCCTTCAATCATAGGGTCCCCGGTTCGAGTCACTCCAAGATTAATGTATGTCGTCCAGTTACAGAGTTGTTGACAATTGACAATTCATAATGATGGACGTTAAATATGAATGTAAGAGACTGACTTCGGACAGCTTGCGGCTTTGATAAGCCAATGATGGCTTCTTCGCGAGTTCCTGCTTGCAGGAGGATCAAAAATACATACATAAGAGAAAAAACCCATAAAAAACTACCAACTCGTTACCGGTCGTTAACATCGGTCCCAGATTTTAGCATGCGATAAATTTTGTCAGAAAAATTCGAAATTTCTCTCCGTGGATGGTTTTAATTATTTCCAGACATTTTACGAGAGTCAAATTAGACGATGAGATTGATTTATGAGGAAGATTTGTTTGGAAGAATGATTTCTGAAGGTCGGGCATAAGTAGCCAGTTTTATGATTTGCTAGCATCTTTTGGTAGCAATATCGACGATTTATGGAGGCAATTACCGTTACGGTGTTTTCCATACATGTAATATCTCCCCGGCCATGCTCAAAATGTTAGAACTCAAAATACGTTGTTACTATGTTGAAGTTACTATCACAACAAATCCTTAAAAACTTGGGTATGTTATACTTTACAAAACATACATCAACACTGAAATTAAGCCAGTGACACTTTCTTGTGGTTCGGTTCAGATTTTATATCTATATTCAGTCAACAAATGCTTAAATTTTGCTTCATGTTAAACGATGGATTGCGACATGACTCAATTCGACTGTCTTATAGTATAATGGAAAATCGTGGATGGTCTGACAATGTGTACTGTATTCTTAAGACTGCTCTTTATTAACAGATGTATCCAACTTCACACTCCAAAATGTGGTTCTGTTCAACCCTAAGTTTACTCACAAAAACAACAACTCTGTATTCATATGAAAGATGCCAATTTTCTTTCTATCTTTAAATTTTACAAATTACAATAATGTAAATGAAAAACTGACATGTGATGATGTCACTGCAACTAAGAAAATTACCCTTAATTTATATTCTTTAAATATTTCCCTTTTTTTCTTTTCCTTTATGTGATTTTCTACCTTGATAGACTCAGACAAGTCCAGCAGCAGGCTCTCCAGCAAACCAGCCAGATGACCGCAGAGGAAGTCCTAGTCAAGCTAAAGGATAGAATGTCCCAAAAGTCAAGCAGTACCAGGAACAACTTTCTCAGATATTGCAAAAACAGGACAGGAAAATTGTCGGGGAAAGAGTTCCGTCAGGTACGTCTGTCATAGTTTACACTTCCTATGTGACTGGAACGACAGGAATACATGTGAATGACAACATCAAAGGGCAGGAAAACGTTGAAACCACTAAAATGCATTTTAGACACATCATGATCTCAACAGACCAGTTCAGGTATGAAAAAGTATGAATTGTTTTTGGGTTGTCCGCAGTTTGACCCTTGACTTCCAAGATGCTTAGCTTTATGACATAATTCTGGTAACAAAATTTTGTTAACAAGATTTTGCTTGTTTTCTCCATATTATTGTTTATTTAAATTATTTTTCATTCGTCTTTGCTTCCTAGGTGCTACAAAGCTTTGGCATGTACATGGACAACGAACAATTCAGTAGGCTCTGTGACAAAGTAGGCTTCAGCGCAGGCCCCATGACGTACTCTGACTTCATTCAAGGTTTCGAGGACCTGCGGACCAGAGGGCCTGGGGATGAGGTCCAGAGGTATCCAAATCATTGGTACAAGGTCCTAGATGCAAAAACAATGTCTTCACAGGAAGTAGCGGCCGATCTGAAAGATAAACTGAGGCAGACATTTGGAGTGAGTATATATGGCCTTTAGAATAGGGCTGGGCATGAAAACTGATTGTGCAATACTTGGGCCAGCAATAACTCAGTATGTATCTACCACAGTGAAATGGGAATAATTTATTATTTGGTCAAATTATGTTGTAAAATACATAAAAGTTTCAGACAATATTTACAAGTAATAGTTTAAAGTAGTACACAGCATTGACCTCCTCTCCTTGTGTGTCTTGTACCTGCACTTCCCAAAGTATTGTTTTTGTTTTGCATCCCATCAAGATGGTCTTTACGAAGGTCAAAAAGTCCTCTTAATTCGTAGAAAATTACAAAAAATTAGCAAATACATTCTGTCTATGTGTAGTTTAATATACAATCACCATGGTTTATACACACACAGGATGAGTATAGGCCTTATAAATGTATAGGTCACAGCTAGTTAGCCTAGGGACATCTCATCATAGGTCGAAGGGGAAAAATTAAAGTTGAAGGCTTACAGGCCAAGACCCTCTCACACGAGTTTACAACTTAATCCCTGGTCATTGGTAACTTGTCACAGCTACACACCATAGTGTGCACAATTCAAACAATCTCTCCTGGGGCACCACAGTGCACCACATCCATGTGTCCCCCAGGGGACTTACCATAGGTTGCAGCCACAAACCAGCACACACAAGTTACCTCGTCTGGGTGAAGAGAGCCAATGGAGATAAAGTGCCTCGCCCAAGAACGCAACTCAATGATCTGGCCAAGACTCGATTCTGCAATCCTTAGATCACAAGTCCAATGCCTTAACCACTTGACCACAATGCCCCAACTAATTATGAAGCATGGTTTGAAAGAAAGAGTTGTATATATAGAAATACAACTTATAGTTTAATTGGTGTCCGTAAATGTATCCCATCCACAGTAATCTCTCTCCCTCTCTCTCTGCAACAATGTAAATTATTGAAATACAGTCCACCCATTACTTAGTCGACTCATGTCCTATGAACAACAGTTTTTCTGCCTTTACAAACATGTTTAGTCAATGGGGCTCTTTGTAGTGTTTCAACAGAGGGCCCTGTCATATAGGTCCTAATGTGCGTGAACACTGGCGTACTACGAGTCTCTGAGTCAAAGTAAAACCATCATGCGAACCCACTCACAAACGTGCGAAATTAAATTAAATTTGGCTAGTTCAAGTCTCCACTTCATTGTGCATTATTCTGAACAAAACTCATGTTTCGAACAGACGCAAGTGCATGTGCATAAAAACTGTTAAGTTTGACTTGAATCTTCCGACACATATTTCAAACAGATCTCTTCTTCGGTATTTAATGGATGAGCTTGTTGGTTCTTTGAGTGATGGACTCCACCATGCTACTGCTCTTGATTAAGGTACCAAAAGTCACATCAACAGTCACAACAGTCACAGCAGTCACAGTCACAACTTTAAAGAACTAAATATGACAGCATCCCCTCAGTAAACTTTGTTTGCAGTTGCAGATCCCTCATTGCATACTGCTCTATTAAAAATTGACTACCGTTTTTTTTTTTCTGTAAATTTAATATCTCTAAAATCTTGTATGTTTTTTATTTTCTTCCTTTCTTTCTCCTGTTTTCTCACTCTTTTCATTATGTAGGATTTGAGGTCGGCATTCTACAAGATGGACGACGACCACGACGGTTTCATAAAACAGAGGAACTTCCGGCACCTGTTTGATCACATGATGTTGATCATCGACAACGACGAATTCACCAAGATCATGGACGTACTCGACATCGGGAAGAAGACGAAATTATCGTACTTACAATTTCTGGATAAATTTGAAGAAACTGACACAGAAGAGGGCCATAAGTGGTTAGACTCGGAACACAGGTGAGATAGATTTGTGAGCCGCTTCATCGACCAGACTGTCCTTAAATCTGAGAATTCTCAGAGAGTAATCGAGCCCTACCCTACACCCCATCGCCATCACCCATACCTTTCTTTTGTCCCTCGTTCCTTTCTTTTATCCCCGTTCACCAGAAGCAGTGTATTTAAGTCGGAACAAAGTTGAAGGAGGACGACTTCCCATCCACAATTACAGTATTCTAGATGAAAAAGCTGGTTCAAGGGGTTTTACATTAAATTATTCTCACATGAAAAATGTGATACTTTCAAGGAATCACCAAGTCATTTTGACTCACTGCTTTTTGTGTATATCCCGGATACCTCATCTTCCCCTATATCAGGGGTTCCCTAACTGGGGTGCATGAACCCCCAGGGGGTGCATGAACCCCCAGGGGGTACATGAGTCCATCCCAAGGGGTTTGTGAGACTTTTCTGAAAGTCAAAACTAGAGTACATTTTGTTTAACTAGAATCTGATATATCATATAATTTAGAAATGTAGAAAAGTCGTACCTATCGACAAACTCTTTTGGCGTTCCATACGCATATATGTTGCCATAGTAGTACCGTACCATGCATGTGATACTTGATCTTTTACGAAGCACTGTTATGCGCATTACAGTATAATAATGACTCGGATCATGTCTCGAAAAGTTGGGGGTTCGTGGACAACTCTAACATCCACGGGGGATTCATGGGGGGATAAAGTTAAGGAAACCCTGCTCTATATGATATTAATTATCCAAATATCCGATTTTACTCTCTCAGGTTCAATGACACCATCGACCCGGCACAGATGGCTGCGGACCAGGTCCACGAGATCTTGGTCGCCAAGGCCCAAAGACACTACCACGACCTAGCCAAGGCGTTCAGGTCTATCGACAAAAATGGGAACGGAGTGATCCAGAAGAAAGAACTCCGAGATCTTCTGTTCACATACATGCTACCGATGACGAAGGAAGAGTTCTCTATACTATGGAACAGGTATGACTGTCAATATGTGACAGACACAGGTCAATATGTGACAGACACAGGTCAATATGTGACAGACACAGGTCAATATGTGACAGGCACAGGTCAATATGTGACAGACACTGGTCAATATGTGACAGACAGTGGTCAATGTGTGACAGACACGGGTCAATATGTGACAGACACGGGTCAATATGTGACAGACACAGGTCAATATTTCTGACAGACAAAGCTGTCACCAGGAGCATTGTATGTGCATAACTTGATCTACGGTTAGTGATTTGTAAATAGGATGCAAAAACAATAGTTACGTTATTTTGTAGCAAATAGACCCCCTACTCAACCAATGTTTTTTTTTGTTTTTTTTTAAGGAAAAGTGGTATTCCCATGTTGATTTTCATGAAGCTTAGATGTGGGTTGTGCCCTAAATTAAAAAAAATCACTGTGTGAATTATTCCTCACTTTTACAGTGTTAGTTAAGAAGACATTTTCCTGGTAATGATGATATCTATAAAATGAAAAGGTTGCAAGTATAATGGTACATACTTGAACACATATAGAGTCCTCCTAGCACAGTAGTGAACTTGTTTAAACCTTACCAAACATTTCAAACACAACAGTTGTCTTTCATTAAGAATGACCCAAAATGATTATACATATTTAATTGTGACATCATAAACGTCTTTTTTGTCCAATCTTGCATTATGATGCGATGATGTGACGAAATTGTCGAGGTTAATTCCTGCAAAAATGAATATGTTATTTTTTTTTTTATCTTCTACTCTATCTCGCAGGTATGACTTGGAGGGCAAAGGATATATCGATCACAATCATTTTCTGAAAATGATGGGAAGATCTTTCGCCCCTAGCGATAACGACGGCATGAGCAGAAGGATAGTGGAGGAGTCGATGGACACCATAGAAAACCATCATAAAACCCAGCTGGAGAAACAGTAAGTATTGTGTGGTTCCTGTTTCCTGCTGACTCAGGTCTACACAGTCAAAGGAATTATAAAGTATTAAGTTTTAATGAAATAATTATAAAATAATTATTTTTAACATTTTTCTTATTTTTATATATTTTTAGTATTTTTATATATTTTTAATATTTTTAATATGTTTAATATTTTTAATATTTTTAATATATAATTATTATTAATTAAATAATTATTAATTGGCTGTAGTTTTTTTTTGTGAATCCATTTTAAACATTTTGAGGATTATTGTGCATGAAGATCTATTAAGTCGACTGTCATACAAGGAAAATTAAAGCTTTTTGAACGACATTTGCCAGAATTATGTCACAGAACACCCCACTGTTCCTTTATTTCTTGGTTTTAACAGAGGCTTTTAGTTGCCAATGTAGGTTACGATTTAAACAGCTGCATCTAGAGTTAGGCATTGGATATTGAGATGGGATGTTTCAACTAGCGATGTGGAATATTTTATTCCTTGCTGTAAGTGGCACTTGCATGATATCTCTCGTCTGGACAAGCTACATGATATTTTACCACTTTCCATTCTTACCCAATCATGCTTTTTTTTTAAGGTTATTTTTCTTAGATCAATTCTTGCTCAATCAAGCTGTTTCTTTAGGGTTATTTCTCTTAGATCCATTCTTACCCATCATGATGTTTTTGAGGGTTTATTTTTTCCTTATTTATCTCCTTTACCTAGAATCAACATCACTCTGAACCAAGCCAACAAGTCCACCTTCATCTCAACTGCTCATCTGGAGCAATCTCTGAAAGACCGGATGAGGGACAAGTACGGGACGTTCCAAGAAGCTTTCGCAAAACTAGACCAATCGAAGAGTGGCTTTATATCGGTCAAAGATTTACAGAAGATCCTGTTAGACCATAACTACCTAGTAGACGATACGACCTTGAAGGAATTGCTACATAGGTAAAGTTACCTGATTCTTTAATTGTGAAAATTTGTTATGAGGTGAATCTTGGTGCCAGGTTGGGTATGAGGTAAAATATCGGTTGCAATCGGTAAGCACCGGAGTGTTTTGGGGGGTAACGTGTGTAATGTAAACAAAAGGTACATACGTATGACTAACTAATCATAGTAAACCAAATAATAATAATAATAAAATTGATATTTGATATAGCGCAATTTCCATAAAAAATGCTCAAATGCCCTTTACAAATATGTAATAGTAGACCTAGACTAATACTAATAATGAAAATAATAATAAAAATTTACCCATAACCTTTAGTTTACCCATAACCTGCAAAAGTTTGTTTACATATTATGTTAGTTCTCACCACGTACAACTGCTACGATTCAGTCACACAAGAACATTTAACAAAAGTACATTAAAATGAGGATGAAAACATTTTGAAATCTTTCAACATGACAACATTTTGTGACATTCATTAGTTCTTAGTCGAGCTTTTCATGCATGCTGTGCTGATAACAGAGTAAAAACACAGCACAAATGAAGCCTCATTAGGGGATAAGGGTGGTGATGGAGATCTTAGGGCAAAGCCAAATACGTACGTGGAAATTCATCCTTTAGCTAACTCAAACAGGTGCCATAATATATGTGGGACTGAAGTCGGTTGCTTGTGAGAACCTTTCTTATATAATTTAAATTCTTTTAATTTATTCCTCTCTTAACATCATCTAGACTTGGATTACCTACCGACAAGAGCAGGCTGTCCTACGAGAATTTTCTGAATGCCTTCGATGAAGGTATGGAAGCCCAGTATCGGCAGAAGGGCATGGCGGATGTCGACGTGGAATCTTTCGGTCATCTCAAGGCCGACAAAGCGTCCAAGAAATTACGCAAGATGGTACAGGCCAATGTCAGCGTACTCCAAGCGGTAATTGTTTTCATTTTTTGTTCCTTTGCTCTCTCAAGTTCTTGGCAGCCTGTGAGAGAGAAACAAAACCAATGTACATCTTGTTTTGTTCTATGGTTTGTTTTTGTTTTGGTCAAGTCACTAGTGATGAACCGATACCCCAAACAGGTTAAGAGAAGTCTTATTCCATTTGGGAGATATCACAATTTTAAATGTCCCTGTTTAACAGAAGCCTGACTGGCTTGATTGAACCAACTTTTGTACATATATAACATTTATGTCATAAACCATTTAATGAATGTGTTATAACTTAAAACCAGACAAATACATTTCAGCCATGGTTAAAATGTTTCCTTTGGAGATCCCGATTCCAACAGTCGAACGCTAGTTTACAAAAGTTAATTTATCATATACTGTTAGTCCGTTTCCACTGCAGTAAATGTGTGGAAAAGATAAAACAAAAGCAAAGATAAAAGTAATATTTAATCCTAGGTCTTTTCCACTGTTGGTTTCAAGCGCACAAGAAACATTTAGTTCTACAAACATTTTACAGACTTTTCCAAGAGTTCCGAGAAGGATGATGTTTGCATGACCTTGTTTTTATCACACAAAGTACATTTTGAACAGGTATTGTTCATATTGTCAACCATCGGTGTGCTTTCAAGTTTTAATCAAATAGTTTGATCAAATAGCTATGAATAGCTTTTATCAGACAGCTAGATTATGTATTCAATGCACTCTTTATTTGACAACTGGTTAGTATTCCACTAAACGGTATTATAAATCATTTCAGCACCACACCGCTCAGCTGTGAGCTTTTTTTTCCTTCCCCTTGAACCTATAGTAAAACTTCTCTCATATTTTCAGAAGAAAAAAAGCATTTTTTTTAGAAAAATAGTGGTATCTGTTTCATAACATTTCCTTCAAAATATAAAAACGCGTTTAGTAAGGATTATGTAGTAGGATTATTAAGGATTATTAGTAAGGATTATAAGCATGGTATGTAACAGTTTCATAGGAACTATTTACAATTTGGTTTTTGTGTACATTTTCGATGTTCAAAAACCCTGATTTGATTCCTTTTTTCTCATCTAATGCAAGCTCTTCTTAATATGTTTCATTGCAAGTTCTCATCATTATTCAATTTTTTGAGGTGTCATTAATCTGTAGAACAAGTAGGTTGTGAATTGTTGAACAAAGAAATGAAAAATATACATTCACTTCTAAATGTGTATTGAAACTTTTGGTATTTTTTCTTTCGCATTCCAACAATGACAACTCATCACTATTCGTGCTTTCAAAACGTTCAAATTGACTCATTCTCATCACATAAATTACAAGTCTCGCATAAATTACAAACGTGGATCCCTAAGCTTCATGTAAGCACTTATATTTATCGAGGGTCTTAATTTTAATACATGCTTCTTTGTTATAGTTTTCATCTATTATACAAATAGTAATATTTACCATAACTTTGTAAAATGTCTGCCTCACCCTAGTCCTAAAATATATACCTTTTAATTAGATTTCATTAATTATATTGTAAGGTGTTGTTATGCATTAATGAGTTTCCTAGACGTTGACTGTTTATTGCTTAAAAACATCACATTTTTGTTGTTGCTCTTTATATTTATGATGCCATATTTCATCGTTAATTTTCCGCTCTGCAAATTTTTCAGGCGTTTGGAGCTTTCGACAAGGAAAAGAGAGGCAGGATCGGGCCATCCGAATTTCGACGAGTCCTCGATAACTTTTGCTTCAAGCTCACAGGAAAACAGTTCAAGTTTCTGTTGACCAAAGTCAAAGTGAACGAAGACCTGTCGATAAATTACCCGGCATTCCTCGACGATTTCTCGGCCAACGAACAAGAGGTAGCTTAACCGCGTCACATCGATGGGAATTCGTAAAGCAAAAAGAAATGTGTAGCGGGGGCGGGAGGGGGGGGGGAATTGTTTTTATATCTGGAGTGTTTCAGTTTAATACCCAAGGAGATTTACAATCAAGAGGGTGGGTCTCTTTGTGTGCCTGTGGGTTACACAAAGGTTCACACTCAGATACAATGTCTGAACGATTTGGCAGGTGGAAAGAAAAGTGCTTAGACTGTCTCAAGTACATTGGGTGAAAAAGTTACCTGCTATTAAAGTGATTCTTTGTCAATGTTTGTGTATCACACTCACATCCAGACAGGTATTGGATTTTATTCTTCTCTATTGTCATGCCTCTGTTTGGGTTTTTTATTCTTTTCTTTTCTTCTTAATACTATTTGCTAAGTTGCTGCAATAGTTCTGTAGGCGGTATTAAGTGTCCATAAAATATTATTTAAAACTATATATTAGAACCTTACTATTTATTCTCTGCCTGGAACCTTTGTCCCTATGCCTGTTTGATAGGAGAATGTCACAGGGGTGGGAAAGACTATAGTGTGAATCAAAAAATTTCTGTTTATGTTATGGAGATAATTATTAAGAAAGAAAAAAAATTGAGCCACTGTCACAATATAGTTGTTAAGTATGCTTAAAGTACTAGTACAATAGGATGACTATGAGTACAACAGCCTTTGTATGACTTACAAGTAAAATTTCTCTTGTAATGAGTACCAATATGAGAATACAAGGTACTTGGTACACTGTAGCATTCCCCCCTTGGTAGTAGTATGAGTACAAGGCTACATGTGTTACCATGTGCTAGTATCTATGTACTAGTTTACCAGTCTGTTAAAAGAAATGACCCACATTTGATTGTTAAGTTTACAAACCACTTTTGGTCATACTATATACATATACTATATATATTTTTTATACTATATATATATATAGATATATAGATATATATAAATGTCTATACTATATATATATACTACTATATATATGTCTATACTATATAAATACTACTACTATATATATATATATATATATATGTCTATACTATATATACTACTAAATATATATTCTTACTTTTGTACTTCCCTCCCTTCACAATAGTTTTAATTTGAAAATGATATAACAAAGAAAAAACAACAGAACACTTTTAACTTTGTTTGGGGGATTTCTTGATTTCTTTCCAGCTCGCTCAGAATTGGATCGAATCTATCCAAAACAAAGAAATGCAAGCGGCAGAGGGCCAAGAGATAGAGCCCCCTACATCGGAGGACATCATGAACGAGTTGCAGAGATGCGTTTCCGCAAACCTGAAGTACTTTGAAGAGAGATTTACTGCTCTGGACTACGCCAGCATAGGAGTGGTACCGAAAGATGACTTCCGAGACGTATTAGCCAGCGTGGCCTTTAATTTGACTAACGATCAGGTAAGGGGCTGAAGTTAAAAAGCACAGAATGGTTCAAAATCAGAGGCAATTATATGGCAAATATTGTAGATTAACACAATCCACAGAAAATTCACCCCCACCGAAGAGAAAGCTTAAGTGAAGCAGTTTGCAAAAGAGGAAGTCGCAGTCTTGTGAGCTGGTGCAGTTGAATGTTATAAAGAACAACATCAGTGGTGCAAATTCTTTTTCAAAACTCTTCCTTACCTCCTTCAGCTTTATTGGTCAGCCATGTCTCATGCTTTGAAAAATTTAAAGCAGGCATCATGGTTTGATTGAGTCCACATCAATATTTCAAGCCAAGAAAAACTTTGTATTCTTTTTAGTTCGATGCCCTGTGGGATGTTTTACCCGCCAACGAGTTTGACAACTTGCAATACAGGTCGTTCTTGGACCAGTGCGGCGAAAGAGGTAGCCCGTTGGAGGATGAGGGAATTACTCCTCTTCGAAGACCGGCATCCGTCCAACCACTCCAGGTCCCGGTGCGACCAGCTACGACAACGCCAAGGGCCATGAGCCGATCGGTGAGTGATTAATGTGACACAAATCGACCGTTTTGAAATGAATAAAGTAATATTTCCTACATTTAAACATTAAAAGGGCACAAGGGAGGTAGCAGGCAACTATATGGTGATCCTATGTACCTGACTAAACAGATTCATGAGTGGCTCAACCAAAAAAAGCAAGAAATAAATGTTAATAACGTGTCAGAAATAGTTTTGTTTTGATGGTTTACAAAGTCGGTCAGGTTTGTCGTGGAATGTCATCATTTATAATACGACAAACGGTATCCTTTAAATATTTTCCTAGTGACTGTTTTTAAGCTCAGCATTGTCCATCATACCTTAAATTTAGCAACATACGTTGCATCATATTACTGTTCTGTAACGTTACTCATTGCAACATGGTTTTTCAACACACTGCTGTCACCACATCTTGCTTGTTTTACAGCCATCTCAGGAGAAAGTCCAGGTTTTCCAAGACAAAACTGCTCATCATCTTTTAATTCTTGCTAATGACTAGTATCAAAATCAGTCCTCTATTGTTTTTAATTTTTTAATATTTTTATTAGTATTTTTTAATGATTTTTGCTTCATCTTTTAATTTACATTTATTTTTTTGGTGTAAATAACCTCTGTTCCTTCTCTTCTCTTTCCCATTTTCTTATAGAGTTTATTTTCAGGCCGTCGTGGTGCCACACCTCTCATCAACGCCGAGAGCACCGAGCAGAGATTAAAGAGAGCGGTGATTAAGTATTGGCACGAGATTCAGAAACTCTGCAGGTTACTAGACCCTGAAAATACTGGGGAGGTGGAACCGCAGGAGTTTGCCGGTAAGAAATGGCCGCAAGAATAATTATTTTTTACAGAACTTAGACTCACAGAATTGCTAGTGAAAGGCACCGGTGTAGAAGTGACATACATAAGTAAGAAAGGGTGAGAAGAAGTTTTAGTAAACAAAGAAAGTATGTGATTTTGATTAACGCAATGACCGACGGGCCAGTTTCTTTGCAAAGGCCACAAGTCACTCTGTTCATGAAGTTTGATCACCTCCAAATACATAAGAAAAAAAACCAATCAGCGGTTATCTACTATCAACATTTAAACCTTGCTTCTTTTCTGTCGATCTAAGAACATCTTTCCGCACCTGTTTGTATTGATTTATGAAAGATTATATATCAAAATTCTTTCTTAATTGATTTTTCAAAAATTTCCATAAAAATAGGAATACAATAAGTAACTACAGTAACATACAAAACTCTTCAAAAATTTCCACAAAGTTTGAGCAGGCTCAAATTTTATGTTGTGTCATCTGCGTCTGTGTATTTGTTACGATGTAAGAATTACTGCCTACGCCACTTTTTCTGAAAGAGTTACTGATTTTGTTTGTGAGTTTATGGAGTAGAATAAAGAATAGTAAGGTTCCACATTACATAATCTCATTCAGATGCAGTTTAAACTTTGTCACTTTTACTTCTTATCATTCTTTCTCCATTTTCCCGTCTTGTTTAATTTTTTTAATTTTTTTTTTCATTTCAGAAATTTTAGAGAACTTCAACATTCTGTTACCTGCTGAGGAGTTTCACAAATTGGCTCTGAAGTATGACTTGAAAGAGTCTGGAAAGTGAGCAAAAATTCTTAAAAAATTATCTCATTTCTGTCTCCCTTCTTCTCTTTGTTAGTTTAATTGTTAAAGTTTATTTGGTGGTATTGAATACCTTCTGTGATGACCATAAAAGAGCACCAGTGTTATGCCAGATCTGTCAATGGTTTTCTATTAACTTGCCTCATAATACTTACCTCAGTATAACTAACCTGCCTCAGAGGGAACTTAAAATTTTACAACATAAAAATGAAGAAATAAAAACATTTAAAGGGTGTGAAGACTCGCACAAAAAGAAACGTCTAATGCCGGTAATCTGACCTAGTTTCGAATGAGGTGTAACAGAAGTGTTAGACACCACCATTGATCCCAGAAAATACACACACAGCTTGCTACCTTCCGTAATTAGACACTAGTGTACAGTCAGTACATACAGCTGCGGTCAAAACCCACAGCACAGTGTACAAACGATACAGCGATGGACATCTCAGGTCCAGCTAAAGATAACAAAGTATCACGTTTCATTACTGTCTGCATTTTGTTGCAAAAAGCAGAAAACTTCACTTGCAAGCAACGGAAAGTTAGCTTTTTCAGAACGCGGCACACGGTTTTGGGGGAGTCTTCAATGCCTTTAACTGTCATGTCTTATCTGCAGACTAAACAATACTGTTTTTTTTGTACAAAAAAAGACACCTTTTCTTGTAAGGATTACTTCATAAATTTTTGACCAGATTTGTAAATATTGAAACATGGAAAAATGACTTTTGTTCGACGACAGATTTGCCTACACAGAGTTCCTGAAACATTTCGTCTTGAACCTCAGACCGATTCGAGAAGCGGAGGAACCCAGAGGCCTCTTGTCTCGTCAGAAGATCCACGCAGCCAAAGTACCGGTGAGTTCATGGATGATATTTTGAAAAGTTCCCAAGTTTTTTGTTTTTTTTCTCCATTTATTCAGCATATTTTCTTTTTAAACAATATAGCATATACATATTGTTATAATTATGATCACCTTTTACAATTCTTGCATAGAACATGTTTTAATGAAATTTCAAGAACGGAACAACTCTGGGCATTCAGAAAATGCATGTTGTAATTGAATATAACTTACTTTATCTTTCTTACACTTACTTGATTTTGAATGGATATAACGTTCAACATCAATTGCAAACTTAAATTTATAGAAAAAAATCGCAAATATTTGGTAAGTTCTTATTTCGCTTACAATCATAAATATAATACTTCATGTGTATTATAAGAAAATTATATGGGTGACTGTATCCATTTCCGTACCCGAAAAAAATATTTAGTTGTGAAAAGAAGAACTGTTGCTTTAAAAACCTATTCCGAAACTGAAAAGTTTCCAAGTTGGTTATGGGATAGAATTTTTATCTGGGATGGCATAGCGAAAATCATTTACAAGATTTCCGAAACAAATCAAAAAATGGTATATAGCCATCTTTCGTCCTTCACAGAACCAAAGTATATTTCTGTACTTTATTGATATGCACAGGCTGTCCCAAAATCAGACGCTCCTAATCTTTATCACTTGTTCCGTATGCTAATATTGTACTATTTCATCAAATCACATATTTTTGAACTACTTTTTGGTTTTGTTATTTGTAACTTGGGAATTCAAAAATTGCAGCGACATGCTGTGAAGGGTGTGCATACCACCTGTGCGAGTTATGAAATTCAGCAGTTATGGAAAATGCTGTTGCAACTATGAAGCATCACATAAATGACATGTATGATGTTAATTATACTCTTTCTTATCTTCTATTTTTTTCAAATTGTTTCATCCAGTATGAGCAATATACAATATACATTTTATATATTAGAAAATATACATTTTATATATTAGAAAATATTGATATAATTTATATATTTTATATATTTTATATATATCATATATTTTATATATTTTGTATATTTTATATATATCATATATTTTATATATTTTGTATATTTTATATATATCATATATTTTATATATTTTGTATATTTTATATATTTTGTATATTTTATATATTTTGTATATTTTATATATTTTATATATTTTTTATATTTTGTATATTTTATATATTTCATATATTTTATATATTTTGTATATTTTATATATTTTGTATATTTTATATATTTTGTATATTTTATATATTTTTTATATTTTGTATATTTTATATATATCATATATTTTATATATTTTGTATATTTTATATATTTTGTATATTTTATATATTTTGTATATTTTATATATTTTGTATATTTTATATATTTTGTATATTTTGTATATTTTATATATTTTATATGTTTTTATATAGTTTTATATATTTTATATATAATATATATTTTATATATTTATATATGTTATATATTTCCTTTATTTTATATTTTATTTTATTCTGTACTATTTTGTACTATTTCATACTGCTAAAAAATTTTGTTTATGCTTTTCTTTTTTTTTAATAATATTGTTAATATTTTATTTATTTTAATAATTTTAATCAACTTTCAAACTTCTTCTTCATATGAGACTCCATGAGTAGTAATGTTGCTACATGTCTGTTTCAGTTGTACCTTTTCCCCAATTTGTTCTGCATCTGCACTCTTAAAGTTGTCCTACTTTTTGTTATATGATGTGTTGGATAGTCTAAAAACACACTAAAGTACTCCCTAAAATGAATTATAAAACAACACCTGTTTCAAAGCATGTGATGCTGTATAAACTGTTCACAGCATGGAACATGTTTATTGAATTTTTGGATTCTGATAACAGAGAAGTCGGAACAATCCTGGTTTTGCCCTAGTGCCTAGCCATGACCCATAAATCTTTCCAGGCCTCACATCACCCATTGTTTAATCCTTTTGTGACTACAATGTAACTGCACATAGACCGATTTCACGACCATTGATTAACATCATGGCCGTAAGTAACAGCAAACCAATGCACACAAAAAAAAAAATATTCTCAGAACTTGAGAAACAGATCACTCTGTGACATAGAGGAAGTTTACACACAGATTCGATCAGAAAGATTGTTTACAAATCGGGTCGTTTTTTTCCCACCGCGACTGGCTCGTGACCTACTTTAAAAGGCCAGTAAGTGCAATTCATAACTCCATAGTTTGGAAAGTGGCTGTAATCTACAATTCTCTACAATAATCTACAAAAGTTACAGAGTTGTTGACAATTTATAATCATGGATATGTAAGAGACTGAATTCAGTCAGCTTGCGGCTTTGATAAGCCAATGAGGCTTCTTCGCGAGTTCCTGCTTGCAGGTAGGATCTAAAATACATACAGAAAATACATACATACAATTATTTTATCTAAGTCAAAATACTGGTGAATTAAGACGGTGAAATTGTATGAATTAAGTAAGCAAAATTAAGCAGCTACTTAAACTTGATACAGTGCACAGGATACCATCTCTCTTCCTCCTATTTTCTTCTCAGATTAACAATAACAGAAGTATACTGGTTGAATGCATGAATTAATGTATAAATACATGAATGATTGATTAATTGATTGAATGACTGATTAATTGATTGATTGATTACTCTTCAGGTGGGGATAGGCAGCGTGGTAAGCTCCAACATGGTGGAAGCCATGCTCAGAGTCAAACAATGCGTGGAGGACAACTGGAAGAGAATGAGGCGGGTGTTCCGAAACGTGGACACCTCCGCCTCCGGTATCGTATCCACGACACAGTTCAGACAGATCCTGCGACAGTTTAACATCAACCTTACCGAGGACGAGTTCTTTCACCTCATGACCTACTACGATAAGGACCTGGCCGGTAAAATATCCTATAACGATTTCCTGAGGGCGTTCTTGCAATAATCATGTTTGATTTTAACGATTTAGTGGAAAAGAGACAAATATGATGATATATTATGTAATACAAAAATAATGTAAATGAGGTTACAGTTGTAATGTTGAGTAAGATTTGTAAAAGGTCTGCAGTATGTTAGTGCATGTAATGAATCAATGGTGGCTAGTGAATTTCAAAGTGATTAAGTAACCCAGTCTTATCACCTATTTAGGTTAATCAGTTATTGCAATGACCAGTGGAGTAACTGTTAACCTCCCAAGGTGCCAAGGTTTCAATTTGTGCTTACAATTCCTTTACATACTCACAGTTCCATGAAAAAATGGTGGCTACATTTCCGTTACAAATTGAGGGTTTCATTTATTGGTTACGATGGTGAAGGCTCAGTAACCTTTGCAATCTTTGCTTACGTGTGTGTGATGTGTGTGTATGTGATGTATGTGTGTGTATGTGACGGCCAGCTTGTAAACACGATATCTCAAGAAGCACAAGTTGAGTCAATGTCATACGTGGTAGTTATATGCCCCATGATGTGTAGATGTGCCCTATTGTTTTTGGTTCCATCTCATGCATGTTAATGAGTGGGCGGGCCTTTATCATTACCATACCACATTGCAGTTACATTCCATACAGATATAGTCTTCTTTATATCTCATTTCCTACCAAAGTTATTTCTCTTAAATTGCCTTTTTATGGGAAGCACAGAGAGAAGTGACTCTTGTCATTGGCAATGCCTCAGTGTATATAATCGTTGTGCAAGAACTTACCTTACAAACAAGAAACAATTTAAAATTTGAAACCGAGTGACTCACTATACAGCAAAAAAGAAATTGGTTTTGGCTTTGTATGTCTATATCGCACATGTAAAAATTTCTTCTAATCTTTTTTCATCTTCCAAACCACACTGTAAATCTTGCATATTTGTTGTTGTTTATTTTATTATATGTGTGTTTTTTGTTTTAATAATGACTTTTGACATATTTTCCATTATCATTGCATTCCATTTACCATCAGCTAAAATTTATCCAAACATTTTTATAATTTTTTTGTTAGATCTATCAGAAGGCCAAGTATTTTAAAAACTTTTGAAAGTTTCTGTTTGTATACTATTCAATTCTGAACAATGTTGTGCATATTTTACGCTATAAAGAGGGTTATTCTACTACTATTTAATGACTTTTTTTCCATATTTGGCTTCCATTGTTTTATGCTCTTGTTTTCTTATTTTAATTTTATTTTGTCTCAAAACAATGGATAATTTTCCTGCAGTAATACATGATTCAGCTGTCTATTGACCATAATCTCATGATTCAGGATTTTTCTTTGTTATTTGTTTATGTATGTGTGTAGTCCATCGGGGGGGATTTTCTTTTTAATCGTGTCTTCATGAGTGAGGAAATGGGAAAGGGGAGAGGAAGGGGGTGGAAGGTGGGGGACTATTGTCTTGGGGAGTGTTAGTATAAGTACAGTGGGGAATTTTGACAGGTAATCTGAAAGGAAGTTGGCTCGAGGATCAGTCTTAAGAGACTAACGTCAAATGTTGATAACAGGTTAGAGTTAAAGAATCCCTTTCCCCCACCCCCCCCTCCCAAACTTGCTAACATATGTTTCACCTTTACATTCATAGAAACACAGCCTTCTAAGGCTTCAAACTGTCTCTGCCCAATTTACCTACATCCATTTCAGAAGGGAGGAAAGCTCATCTTTTTTTTTTAAGTTGGAGGGGGTACCCAGTGAGGGGCAGGGCTACAGTCGACTACATGTGGTTTATTAGTATATACTATGTGAATGTGGGATGTCTTGGTTTCTAAAGTCGGCTCCCTCTCATCAAGAACTACCATCCGTGGGGCTGTAGCCTCCTATGACACCTTCCCCCCCCCCCGATCAGACCTACTGTCGACGGCCCTGCATATGACACAATAACAAGTATTTCGCTTGTGTTCAATGCATGAATGAAGACCTGTTTCTTACCCTGCATACCAACGTTACAGACAGAAACTTTCACTTGTTTAACTCGCTTTCGGACGGAAAATCGTTTGCGCAATACTTAACCCAAACCCTGAACTACCAGGTCACGTACGCGAAACATTTTTTCAACCACCACCGTCAATCGGGAGGAAACGTTTTCGTCGGGGACTTGTTTTTGTTAGTTAGGGAAGAAACAAGCCATTCCTCCGGGTCCCATTGGATGTGAGATCGGTACACCCTTTGTTTGAACCTCACAAACTTTCAAACATATTTTGTTGTTCACATTCATGTGTTAATATCTATCTATGGACAGAATTTATGCTTCAGAACACAACATTTGACGTCTAAACTCACAACTGTAACCCCGCCCTTCCCCCTCCTCTACATAGGAATCGGATTCAAAGACCCACGTCCACACCTCTTTGTGCCCATCAGCCGTGGGGTATAACACGCTAACGATGTTTAACATGTCTGTAACTACAATGTATCTTATCGTCTAAACTTAGTACATACTTTGTTGCGGTACAATATACTAGTTATACTGGTGTATCTTGATACTCGCCAATTTGGTTCTTTCTTCAGAAAATATCTTCAGTTAAAATACACCACTTCAAGAAAGTGTGGACACTAGCAAACTTCTTTCACTTTAATGTAAGCTTATTAGTCTACTGGTTATTGTACAGTAGGCCAGGCAATGCAATCTAAAAAAAACATACGTTCTGTTCTGTTGGGGTTTTTTGGGGGTTTTTTTCGTCACAGGAACTTTACAGGATTAACAAGGGTATTGGGCTCGTTTTCGCAACCAATGATATTTTAATGCGCCGAAGACGCTTAGTAGTAGTAGTGAGTTGAGTCTCGTCTATCCGACATGCTCAGTGATTAACCTCCGCCACGTATCACGATCTTGCGCAAGGTTTATTGCTTCCTCGAAATTGTTAATATTAATGTCCTTAAATTGCGACTTTATTTTTCCAAGCAAGGTAGTCACGGGCCTTCCTACTGGTTTAGCAGTATGTCTCAGTGCTCCTCTTAAAGCAACCTTTGCTGGAGCGTCCTCCTGGAGTCTTGCTACATGACCGAAAAATCTCAATCTTCTATGTGCGACTATGGATGACCAAGGTGTTTGGTTGGTTTCGTTGTAGAGCTCATCATTTGATAACCAATTATTATTGGTCCATCTAATGTTGAGAATATTTCAAAGTAGTCTCCTTTGAAAAGTGTCAATTTTGCGATCAAGATCCTTCGTTGTGCCCCACAGTTCGCAATTGTACAAAAAATACTCTTCAATAAAGTCTCAAAAATCCTAAGCTTAATGTTCCGGCTTATGTTTTTGCTTTTAAAAATGCTTGACAGTGTGTTGAAAGCACCGTTGGTTATACCAATTCTTCGGTTAATGTCTTCTTCGGTCCCCAGCAAGCTTCCAACATATTTACACTTCTTCCAACTTTCATTTCCTTTTCTTGTGATTGAAAATTTCTCAGTTTTTGTGCAATTGATTTTCAGATTTCTTCCTGCCAGTTTGTCAGAAACTCGTTTTTCGATATCTTGCAGTATATGCTGACCAGTTGGTGCCCAAGAGATATCATCAGCGTATTGTTGGTCTACTGTGAAAAAAGAATTAGTGGTGGTAGTGCTGTAATCATGATCAACTAACTGCGATGGCAGGATAACTGCATCGATATCATTATCATCTGATTTCAAAGAGTTGGCTAGATAAGTTATAAAAAATAGTGCACTTGCACTATCTCCTTGTGGTGAACCAATGTTAGTGTTAAAAGGAAGTCCGAGTTTGCCCTCTAATTTGACGGTGTAGGAGACGTTATCGATTAGTAGTGATATCAGGTGAAGTTCGTCGTTGTCAAGAACCTGTTCTAGGTCAGTTAGCAAGGATCCTCTTTGAATTGTGTCGAACGCCTTGCTCATATCTAGCATCAATACTGCTGTATTTCTTACATCCAAAATATGACAGCCAGTCACGCGCGCGCCAACATCGTCACGCATTGCAGCGTGCTCGAATACACGTACGTAATAGGGAAAGACAACACTATAACATATCTCTGTTTTCAACATCTCTGCCTAAAATTTACGCATGCGCATCGATGCTGCGTCTAAAGCATCGCTATGTAACCTAGACGCGAGCATGTGTATACGCACAAACAAGATCAACAAGTGCGTTACAAGTTGAATGCGCGCAGAAGTGACATCATAGAGAAAATGGATCGTGAACACCAAGGATCACATCAATGTAAATCATGGGCGGCGATCCTGGGGGGGATGGGGGGATATATCCCCCCATGAAAATGGGTGGAGGGGATGTAATACACCATATCCCCCCCACCAAATGCCAGGAATAAGAATATTTTCATGCCTTCATTTATGCATCATCGTGAATGTACGGCTCTTTTTAGCTTCATTTCTCGCCTATACCATAAACGCAGTGCGATCTTTTCAAATAAACCGTCTTTATAAAGCAAGAATAGTTGACTGTAGGCTTCATTGGCCCTATAACAACAAAATGTATTATTGCGCCCACGGTATTGATATAGTACATATATGCACCCTCATAGTATTCATAAAGGCCCTATAGTAGGCCTACACACGTACATGTTCCCTCGAACAGCTGAGAATCTCATGTTACCAGGGTAATGCTTAATTAGGGGCGTCGGAGCGGTTCGCCGGACCAATATCCACGACGCATAAAAAGGAGAAAAAAGTAGCACTAAGAAGAAAAAAAGGCAAAAAATAAAGAACCAAAATGAAAACATACTTCAAAATGTGTTTCAGAAGATTAATCGGGTACAAAAACAGACAAGGGAGAATGCACAGAAGAAAAGCTCGGGAAGTGCCATTTCCTGCAATCTGGGAGGCATTTTTTCAAAATTTTCTCCATAACGCTACGCGCCAACCAATGGTGGCGCGTAGCGTAGTTTGACCTTCCAAACGTCCCCCACCCCCCCCCCCCCGATAATTATGGTAGATGGCCACACTCTGATCTTCCGTACCAATCCCAAATAGCTTCCGACGCCCCTGTTAATACACGTACGTTTCACCTGGATGCCCTAGCAATCGGTACCTAGGAATGTAACTATGTGTAATTGTGTATTGCATGTGTATAGGCCTATAATAGCCTGCATGAGGCCATTTTCTTCATCGAATAATATAAAGAGCTCTCGAACATTCTAACGTAGCGCCTGAAACAAGATTGACAGGGGCAATTTTCCCAAAATAACACCCGAAATAAAAAAAAAAAAGTATTTTGGATACTGATTATGAGATATTTCGGACATGAAATCCCTATTTTAAAGTTGGGTATATGCCGCTTGGAAACCTCGGCAAGTGCCGTTTCCGGCCATCTAGAGGGTTTGTAAATCCCAAAATTTTCTTGTACGCTTCGCGCCAACTCATGGTGGCGCTACGCTTAGATAGTCAACAAGGTCATATCCCCCCCACTCGGAAGTACGGATCGCCGCCCATGATGTAAATAGAAAGCGAATACTGATACGCGTGCGATAACAACTTCTATCGCAGATATGCTAAATAGTGCTGTGAAATGGTTTGCGTGGAAGAAACGCAGATCTGTGAAAGTGACTTGGCGCTATGGTGAATGTCTTCTGATTGAAGTTGCAGCCGACTAGTAAATCAGTTACCGTCGCGTTCTGCGTAACCGATAAGATACTTTGGGATATGTGTACGCCGAAGCGTCATATACGATGCGTTAGAAGCAGCATCGATGCGCATGCGTAAATCCTATACAGAGATCATATAATAGAGGAAATGAAAAAATTAGGATCACGTCATTAAAAAATATCGAATACTGATGCGCGCACAATAACAACTTAATTCTGTCAGAGATATGCTATATTGCGTTGTTACTTGATTTGTGTAGAAGAAGCCGAAGGTCTGTTACACTGCCTGGACACAACGTACATATAGCTACTGATTAAAAGTACGGTAACCAACCTATGCGTTTGTCACTGTTTACAAATATTCTGCATGAATAAATGAGATACATCAAAATAGCAAATAAATTGAGATATTCCGGTGTGATAATCCAGCCATATCTTGCCATCAGCTATCTTTTAAGAAACATCAATTCCATAGTTTGGAATTAATATAACGTTTGCGCTGTATGTGATATCTTGTGTTTACTACCAAATTTTACTTTTTTATTTTGTATTTGCAATTGATTTGAAAATTAAGACATATTCCATTGGGCCACCATCTTACAATAAGAAAAATAGTAAGTCCTTTCAACCAAGGATGTTATATAGCGACAAGATAGTACTGAACGAATCTCTGGTTTCACAATACTATCAGTGAAAGCAACCGCATAAGCTATAGTTGAAAACAGAGATATGTTTGGTTGACAACATCATGAAAATGCATACCAGTGTTACGCGCAGAGTTACTCCGTGTTACGCGCAGTGCTACGCGCAGTGTCGCACCAACACCCTTTAGTACACATGCATGCGTCCGTGTTTATGTGATTCAGTCTTAAATATGAATTTAATCGAATGAAGTTGCTAATACAACCGTGATGCATGTTGCTCGCAATAAGTTGAAATTTGATATCGTCACCATAATGAAATTCCCTTTGGCGTTCCATACCTTTATATATACCTATATATTCAAAGATTACTAAGCGATACCTTCCTATGGGATTTGCCGCGTGCATATCTCCTCTCTATTGTGACGTAATGACAATTAATTCTCTGCGTTCATATTAAAATGAAAGCTACTATACCACTAGTATTTAAGTGTTACGTAATAATTGACATAGACGAAGTTGAATGATTATGTAAGAGTGAATAGGGTAAATGTTTCATATTCAAGTTTTAGCGTATCGCTTATGAATGCAGTTATAATAATCTGAAAGGGTCGGGCTTTTCAGACATTTTACAACCGGCACTGATGGGTAATCAAATGAATATATGTGCGAGACAACATCAAGTCAACGAGATGGGTAACCAAATGAATACATATGCGAGACCACATCAAGTCAACGAGACACGTAAGAATTTCATGGCTTTTCTCGTTTTGTTTTGGTTGTTTTTGCTTTGTAGTGACTTCTTTCGGTTGATCTTAATTTTTTGCAAATGGCATAATAGGTATATATATTTAAGCAGACTAACTGAACGCTATATAGTATGCTAACTTCTGCGATGTTATCGCGTAGATATTAGCCATTAGTCGTTCCAAGTTTGAGAAACTAGCTCTCTTCTTTGGATAACTTATAACCTATATATAATCCGAGCGTGATTTCTTTCGACTACATACACTTACATTACATTTGTCTTTTGTTTGTTTGTCTATATAGCCCCCGAAGGTCCAGTCTCTTCAGCCATACGCCAAGATAACTGGTTCATTATTCGTGACGTCATTAGCCACGCACGTGACGACGGTCAGAAAGCATTAAAGAGATCAAAGGCCGTAACTAATTTACTCGAGGAAAAGAGAGACGATTTGTTACCACTAACGGCTGGTACCAAGACTACTAACAGACGCAGATATCGGCACCATGTGACTGTCAAGGCCAAACATGGGAGAATGCCTCCAAATATTGGACAACTCTCCGACGAGAAAGAAAGTGAAATCGTAATGGATGGCATATTAACCGAAGAGGAGAGAAGACTTTTAAATCAAAATGTAGAACATACGGAAGAGGATAAGAGACGTCAACAGAGAATCGAACGACTCAGAAAAGAAGAAATTTTGGAATGTGAAAAAGAGAAAATCGATGCCACAGCCGAGGAAGAAAAACTGCTTGCTTTCATTAAGACAAATGAAGACACTGCCCCATTAACCGATCGGCTTGATCGGTTAACCGAACAGGAATTGGATGACGTCATTGAGAGCATTATGAAAATCGATGTAGGATAAGCTACGTCATTTAACATTTATAATAACCTTTTCTGTCGATTTAAGAGAAAAAAATAGAACACTGACTTGAGGTGAAATGAAATATATAAACCATTGAATAAATATGATGATTGCAAAATCTATATTTCTTTTCCATCCCGTGTTATCAAAGACTCTCGCGGAACAGGTTGTCCAGAAAAATATGTGAGATGTAACACATTATAATTCATGAATACTCTGTACACTACAATGTCGTATTGAGGCTACCGTATAGTAATGCCCATACAACTGTTTGCCATCACTTTTTTCGCCTGGTTTCCTCACCTGAAATTGGGAAATTATAAATACTTTAAAACTTCCTGCAATAATTGAAGGAAAAACCCATTTCAAGGATGCATAAATCACGGATATCATACGTACCTGACGTCAAATCAATACATACCTCCAAGTATTATTTATTTGCATATTCATGCAAAGTAATCTGCTTTTGAACTGGAATTGGAACTGAAAATGGTACGGAAGCTGGTAGATGATTTACAATTTACGAACATAATCACATCTGCTGATCTATTTCTGTGATTACAAAAAGACCCTGTTTATGACTAGCGCCACCTACATTAAAAATGTTTGCAGCGTCTGATCGATAGGACAGTCAATTTAATCCAGTGCTACCTGGTCCCGCCAAAGGGCGAATCCCCTTTAACCAAAGAAAACAAAACACTGAAATTTGCACAGGGAAAACCTTTTTGCCAGACAGATTTGTGGTTTGCCCCTTCAAACCAAAGTCACATGTCCTACTAGCCAATTGAGCTTTGTTAAAAATCGACTATTTTGAAAATGTCTGATTTTTTAACTTGTTTTGCAGGTAATTAGCATTAAAAATGAAAAGTGTCGGTATTCGAGAGACCTGTGGGTCTTCTTCCTCCAGATAAATTCAGACGTGTATAGGTACATTTTGAAGAAAATTTTGGTCATGAAATAGGTCTATAGCTAGGTTTTGCACGCAAGGTTGTGCTAAAAACTATACTTTTACTTTTGATGTTGGGTTGGAAGGGAAGATAAGAGGTGCGGTGTACACCTTCTCGGATCATTGCCTGACTTGTTAGTAGACTTGCAGTGAGTCTGCGGGCCCACTCGTATCGTAGTCTGACTGCATGCACTCGCATCATGCCCTTATGTATTTGTACTCATTCTCGTACTGGAGGTACTCTGGAAATCTAGTATAAATATACTTTACTCCGGTGCTAAGAGCCATTATACTCATACTTGTTCTCAGACCAATTTTGATTTTACTCGTACTCAAGCTGTTGTACTTGTGCTCATGCTGTTGCACTCGTACTCATGTTGTTGTATTCGTGCTCAGGCTGTCGTACTCGTACTCATGCTGTTGTACTCATGCTGTTGTACTCGTACTCATGCTGTTGTACTCATACTCATGCTGTTGTACTCGTACTCATGTTGTTGTACTCGTACTCAAGCTGTTGTACTCGTACTCATGCTGTTGTACTCGTACTCATGCCGTTGTACTCGTACTCATGCTGTTGTACTCGTACTCATGCTGTTGTACTCGTACTCATGCTGTTGTACTCGTACTCAAGCTGTTGTACTTGTACACATGCTGTTGTACTCTTACTCACCATGTTCTATTAGTACTCATGCTGTTACTCATACTGTTGTACTCGTATGCTATAAGTTTGTTAGATTGAATACAAAGGTGAAGAAGTATAAAAAGCAAGCCAAACACAGAAGGCTGTTTCAACCACTGATCTGCACACTAGTGTACAGATCAGTGATTTCAACAGAGCAGTATGGTATCATACTGAAAGCAATCCTTTTCATAACTTAGTAACATGTTTAACTGTTTTAGGTATACACGAACATCAAACGCATCCTCTCTGTATACGCTTTATCATCGTTGCAGATTACAGTCTTTGTCATGAACGTTAATAGCGATGACTGTACAAGGACGATTTCTGATCCCCCCCACCATCCTCCCCCACCCAGCTTCACTTTTTTTCTTGGGGCTCTAAACATTGACGACCAATCTAATATTGATCATTATGGCGTATTTCATTATACTTCTAAGAAACCCGTGTCTGTAGTTTAGTGTGCAGCATTATACTTATACACAAACGTGGCAAAAGTTTGTTAAATAGTGTGTAGGCTTAAGCTGTGCGAGGTTTTGTGCAAATAATTATGACTTTCGTCCCCGTATATATATCATTCATTCTTGTCCATTTATTATTTGTTTTCCTTTTTGAATGACTGATATTCAGGCTCCTTCTTAGGACGTTCTAGGGGGGGGTGAGGCAGTCAACACCCCCGTTCTGGGCAGGGATCTATGTTTTGTATATAGTTAAGATTGCTTAGATTCAGTACTTGTGTAATATTTTGTTAACCATAATATAAATGTATGTGACATAACCATGAAGTTAATATTAACGTCCCCCTCAGCAGAATAGACAATTCTCTGCCGAAGAACATGTGGACCTTTGAAAAACTGGAAGGGGGATAGGGACGAGGAAGGGAGGGGATAGTGCGTGGACGTTCGTCGCATGCCCCCTTCCCACTGCGCACACTCCTGAAATTTTACCCTCACTGTTTCGCCATTGTCATGGTGTAATTAGTAACTTAACCTTTTAGACTTCTTGATTGGATATGACCTTAGCCTTCTTAAGAGGGTCTGATGTCATGGGTCATGGGTGTCATGGGTCTGATGTCATGGGTCTGAGTCACCACATGTCTATGACAAGCCAACGGGCCATAAAATATTTCTTATCCACATTGTGTCGAGATAATTAATTAACCAATACAGCCTTTCATTCACGTGACACCTTCGATAACGAAAATATGAACGACGAGAATGAATCTCAAAAATCTTACGACATATAATGCCACTCAATCAGAAACTGCATTACGGGAGTTTTTTATATAAATGTTTGAGCATAATAATTTCCCGCCAATAGTTCACGGCAACGTCCGTTCTTTTTCAAGCTTAATGATATTTCCAACTTTTCTTCGACGTTTCTGCTTCAGCGTCGGAATTATTCGGTAATGCATTGGCGTGATCTTAGCATCGTGTTTATGGTACTACCACAACGGGCCACATCGGCTGTGTAATATATGCATGAGCAAAAATAGTAACCAATCAGTTCATCGTTTCCATCCGTCTGTTCATGCAATATCTGCCTACGCGTAAGTTGTCGAAAAGTCGAAAGCGCGTCGTTGCCGAATAACTTTTTTGTTGCGGAAACTGCAGTTAGATGAGATTTCAATTTGTATAATATCGCTTGCATTTGCGCAACAACCCGACACGGTATTCGCAGTCTACACTTGCGTTACACCCAACATAGTTCCAAAAACGCGTCGAAATCTTTGATAACATGGAATGAGCATTAACAGGCACTATTTATTACATTTTTAGTTTTAAGTTTTCAACAATTGGCGGCACTATAAATGTCAAATTGAGAATAACTTATTTATAAGTATCATTTACATGTTTTTGCTTGTGACTAAACAGCCTCTAATATCTACACTTTAGAAAACCCCTCGTTTCTTGACAACAAGATGCGCTCTACTGTTATCGTGTCACACCGGCTACACTTCTGAGAATTTGAAACACTTTCCGTTTTGTAAAAGCTTACACACACAACACAACACACCCGTACACACGCACGCATACACTCAAAGAAAATTATTGACGCCAAAACTATACGACAACAATTTTATGTATATATGTTCCTAAATGCGAGCCCAGCCGTTCATATAGAAATTACACAGTCTACAATGTATGAAGGAGCTATTTCGTGCTAGAGTTACTACTTCTGAGAAGACAAGAAGACATTGGGTAGAATTGTGCTAAAATTTTCTAAAGCCTCTTACATACCAATTCACCCCCCCCCCCCCCCCCCCCTCTCTCTCTCTTTTGACTGTATTTTGCTATGCTATCGAGTTCTACAGGAGCTATGATTATTTTGGCAACTAATCCCTGAGGCCAGTGGTAAGCCCTTCAATAGACCCCACGCGACAACCTATTGTCCACAACGCGTGCCTTTTGTGTTCACAACCACACTAGCGCGTGGGTTGTTCCTTTCAACGCAGGACAAAAACCTTTTCAATGTGTTGAATAAATAGACCTTTTATCAAAAGAGGGTCATTGAAATAGCTAAGGTTCTTTTCATTTTCTTTATGTTTTTTTTTCTCTTTTTCTTTTTCTATTTCTTCTTAATTTTTGGTTTTTCTTCTTCTTCTTCTTCGTTTTTTCTCTTTCTCTTCCTATATAGCTATTAAATAAGTTTTATTTTAATAACCCCTAGCGATGTGGTCGTCGCCCATCAGATAATGAGGGGGCTTTTGGTAGACCTCTTGGGGGGAGTTATTTAGCCCTAATGATAATAACCAGAACTTGCATAGGGGATACTAGTCCCTCCATGGTTTCGTATTGTTAAAGAAAAAAAAACCACGAGAAAACAAAATGAATGAGAGAAATACCAAAGCCTGTACAAAATAAAAAGCGCCTTTCTATAAAAGATCAACCCGTAGAGAGAAAGACGGGGAAAGTCAACCCTAAGCAACTCACAAATATTCCGAACGATAAAGAATGTCATGAATGGGTGAAGGATAATTTAAAGGTAGTCAGTATAGGCCCTAAATTATAGCACGCTATAATTGCTACACGTTTTTCAAAAAGTACTTTCCTGGCTGAGGTCTACAACTTGTTCTCAGATACCTTTAAGTAACACACACAATGAGTAAATTTCCCAGTCGGAGGAACATTTTCTCGAAGAACGGTAATAAAAACAGTCTAAGAATTTTGACCAAAAGGTGACCATATTTGAATATCTAGCATATTTGGGGCCAATACAGCATACCTTTAAGGAATATAATTTCAAGTTGAAGTGTCGTAGTGGGACCGAGTTGCAGAAAACAGTTTAGTGCAGAATATTTTGACAAATTTAATAAAAACATAAACTAATTTTGCTTTCAAGATATTGACCTTTGGCCTTTTATTTAACAATCTGGACTGCTCATTTAAAAAAACAAATTTGATGATGACGTCAGCTCCTCGGTCCATGCGTAATTGTTTATGTAAATCAGCCCAGCGTATGAATATTCAGTAATAGTTATGCAGGTATATAAACGCTCAAAACCGATGTTTTCGTGTGCATAAACAAAATTCTGCATACTCGGGTTGAATGAAGTCTGCGCGCCATTTGTCCATGATAATTTTAGTATATATGTAAAACCATGGTGCAGTAAATCTAATGGCCAGAGTTTTATATTCCAATTAGGCTATAAACCTTGGTACATCTGCTATGTCATATAGAGATAAGTATAATTAGTTCTATGTGTATATAATCTGGATGTAGCTATATACCACCTTTCTCATACATACTTAGCAAAGTTTCTTTAATTAATCGGCCTTTGGCTTCGATCAGGTGTAGCATTATGTTCTCATTTTAGGGGAATCGTTTTACACATCTGACGATGGTCACACAGTCATAGTCCCCGGATGCAAGTGGACTGGGTTCGAGAGCAGATCGGTCGGTTTGGTGTTTGGTTTTTCGTGCACGGCGGGTTCTTTCCTGGGTGACATATCTCAAATAGTATCATGTGTCGCATTATGTTCCTCTCTATAGGGGAATCGTTTGACCATGGAGGTAAAAACAGTTTTTACCTCCATGGTTTGACACACCTGACGATGAGCACACGGTCACAGGTCCTTTAAACAAAAATATCTTCAATCGAGGTTACAGGATTTATCCTTCTTACAATACTTCGATATACACTGTTTTTTAATAACGTTTATCCTTTGATGAATCCCTTTAAAATTGCCTTATTCAACCCTTCTGAATGTTTCAGAATTAATATTGATGAACCAGAATGATACCCAGGAGAGTTCTAATATGTCTGCTTTCTTTTCTGTCTTTTAAAACCATGCATTTTTTTAAGCGGATAAAATTTGTGACCAATTAATTAAAAACTGCAAGCAATTTGTACAGCGAATTTTGTGCAGCACTGCAGTATATCGATGAGTTTAGTCTTAAGGGCATCATCGGTTATAAGTCATAAAGTTAAGGGTATGTCCGAAGGCAAATGCTTTCCCCTGGACAAAAGAAAGCACTTCCTTCTGGGTATAACCTTCAGAAAGAAGAACAATTCCAATATGAATATTTGCTAGCGTATGATGTGGGTAAGTGGGTGTCAAAATGAAGGCGGAACCATGCATAGCAATATATATATATATATATATAGCCTATATATATATATAGCCTATATATATATATAGCCTATATATATATATAGCCTATATATATATATATATATGTATATATAGCCTATATAGCCTATATATATATATATATATATATATATATAAATTTTGAATTTTGCAGCCAAACCTCTACTCAGAGTTTCATGCTTACTAGTAATCGTCAGGAGGTGTACTCAGGATATATATATATATATATATAGCCTATATATATATATAGCCTATATATATATATAGCCTATATATATATATATAGCCTATATATAGCCTATATATATGTATATATAGCCTATATATATATATATATATATATATATATATATATATATATATTAATTTTGAATTTTGCAGCCAAACCTCTACTCAGAGTTTCATGCTTACTAGTAATCGTCAGGAGGTGTACTCAGGAGGATTACTGTGCATGGAGTAGGCATGAGTAAGCATGGAGTATGCAGGGCATGGAGTATGCAGGCATGAGTAAGCAGGAGTAAGCATGAAACTCTGAGTAGAGGTTTGGCTGCAAAATTCAAAATTTACATTACGCTCTTCTTCATAACGCGGAATTGAGCACTCTGTCGTGTTCTACTTGGAACATTTTATACACTATATATATATATATATATATATATATATATAAATATATATATATATAGCCTATATATATATATATATATTTAGACCGGTACGTACCAGTGTGGTTATAATAACCCAACAGTAACGTACATAGGGATGCTTTAGAATCAGCTTGAAACCCTTTCTTTTTTTTCAATTCCGATAGGGACAAACCAGGGTTTCACAATAAGCATTGTATACGCTGCCAAGAAAAAAAAAGTGTCCACCCATTTTTCTCTGAAGTTTTTTAGCCTTTTCGTCTTTCTTTGTCTTCTTATCTCTCTCTCTCTCTCTTTTCTTTAACGTTTCGATCTTATCAATGTATCAGGTAATTAATAGGACATTATGCCTAATCTATAAATTTACTCCTTATGAATGAATTGTCTATTGTACCAACAAAAGACCATCGGTGTTATAAAGATGTTTGATAATTTAACGGGTGACTAACCTTTTCAATCGAGCGCCTTTGCTACAAAACCACAATAACCTTGTCAAGTGCTTAGAAGCCTTAATAATTTCAAGATAAAAAAAATATATCACACATCATTCAACATATATAAAAGTACAGTGAACTGCGATTTTTTTTTGTCTTCTTTTTTTTCATTCTCATTGGTCCATTGTCTCTTCCCTATTGTGTTTTTAACAATCGAGTCGCGCGCCGTTAAATAGGGGCCTTGCATAGACAGATATCTAAGTCACCGGGAGAATGTGAAACAAAACGTGCGATAGATAGCAATTTACCCGCTCTGTAGGCCAACAAAGGTTATACTTACGACTGAAAATTCATCGTTCCCTGAAAATAATACTAAAGAGAGAAGGGAACAAAGAGGCTACTTTTTTATGACTTTATTGTCGATAAAAACGACCATTGTTTCCACTAAAAAAGAAGGCGTTTCGTTTGACCTTGTGATCCCATTATAAACTTTTTTTTCAATATTACCAAAGAAACTTATAACTTACAAGTTGGACACAAAGCTTTAGTGCGCATGCCCAGTTAAATAACGTACACGGTTACAGGCATAACGTCACATGGCATATAAGTAGCGTTCGGTAAAACCCGATATTTTGCATAAAGTGCCTCAATATGAGTTGTGAAAATTTAATGCAATTTCAAAGTCAGCATTATGAAACAATGAAGCGCTTTTCAGTGGCGGAGCTAGGGGTATTGGTCAGTGGGGGACGAGAATGGTCTGTAGGGGCGCTTTCGACACTATCTAAGCGGAGCGCAACCACAGGTTGGTGCGGGGCGTACCGATTTTTTTTTGAGTAAAGATACTCCCTAGATCGCCGGAAATTACCCTTTCCAGGCCTTGCTTATTTGCAGATAAACGAAGAATACATAGGTGCCATCCCCATTTTGTCAGAAAATTACACCAACAAAATGTGACAAATGTCAATAGGTATTTGAGAGCGCAATAAAAAAGTCAATAATCGCGAATAAGTAAAAGTGGTAAAAAGCTGAAAAGGGCGCCAGCAGTCCATTTGAGTCCGTCAGGGGGGGGGGGGAATCCGCCCCCTCTGACTGCATGGACGCTCCGCAACTGGCGCTTTTAGGTCCAATGATGCCCCTGAGTAAAGTGGAAGACGGCAAAGAAAAAGGAAATAAATATATAAAAAATGTGATATGGGTCAGTTACAAAAGCACTTGATTTTCACACTCTAGAACATAAAAATACGTTTTAAATTGGCATTTAATAAGTTGAGCGTTCCATAAAACTTGTAGAGGTCACGCCGATGGTGTCGCCTTATATTTGCATAAAAACTGCCTTAAAATGTGTTGTGAAAGATATAATGCTATAGTCAACATAATGAAACAGGGAAGCACTTTGAGGTCCAATGCATGATGCCTCTGGGTAATGTGGCGTTACCGCCACATTACCCAGGCGTTATGGCGTTATGGCTTCAACTGCGCATGTGTGTGCAGTAGTTCCGTATCAGGTCAACAAGTCAATTGATATCCAAACGTAAGAGCGTTACGGTACCACATTATTATTGTACCTACTATACCTACCTCAGGGCGACGGAAGAGTGACAGGAAGAGGGGGGGGGGGTTGGAAGTGAGAACGCAAACTTTGAGGGTCACTGGGACATTTGACTTTAATTTGAGGGGTAAACATTGGAGGGAGAAGGGGGAGGGGGATTTACAGTTACCTCAAAAGAATCCGACAAACTGGATCTTTATCTGTGCATTCCGTATTACAAACTCGAGTATTTGAAACATTTGTTTTCAATTTAGGGTACTTTCAAATTACATCATTTGTAAACAACATGGAACCTTTCAGTTTTAATTTAGCAACAAAAAAGTGTATAGGTTGTATAACACATATAGCAAAACATACTTTTTCATTACCAACAATGTGACTTTAAATGTCTTGAGGAGACACTTTTGAGAGGTATATCACAAAACTTAGGAGACCGTTCATCCCGTATCCCCCCCCCCCTCCCCTCCGTCCCTCCCGGCTCTACCGCCCCTGACTGTAACCTGTCGTGTAACTATAAGAAAATAGTAAAATCGATTTAAGTAATTTTCCATGTTCAGTGAAGACACCACCCAAACATGCATGGAAAGTCTATATATATAATTCAAGATATGTAATCGAAATTGATCGAACTCAGACACCTTCATAAAAAGGGATATTAAAGTCTCAAATTCCCCAAATGTGTAGCACAGAGCAGGTGAAAGAAATGGTCAAACAGTTCCCATCTTGATATAGCTCGTTCAGTTGCTGACATATAAAATTTTGAAAAGTATTCATTTCACTCAGATATACAATGCGCAATAATATGTGATGTCATATATAGACAACATCTCGAAACTGCCTTTGTTATTCCAGCATGATACTCCAGGTTATTGTTGTATATTTGTTTCTTTAACCTAAGTCTGAAGCGTAATCAAAATTTGATAACTGCTGGATGTTGTATCATCCAGTATAAAAATGACTTTCAACGTAAGTTACTCCAAGTTTTTCCCATGAATATTAAGCAAACTTGGAATAACTCTGGAGATGTATGATCTTGTTTCTTTCTTTTTTCTATTTATTTGTTGCCATTTTTGTTTGTTTTTCAAGGTGTTAAAGGTGTCACAAATTCCTGTAAAATTTCCCCGGCATCACCGTAAACGACGGTTGCGCAGTTGAAATCATGACACGACATTTTGAAGACCCACTTTCCCCACCACACCTTACCTATATGGGTCACAGAGACTTTCTGGGAGTGAAATATATCCAAGGAACGCCTGAAATGCCTCATGAAAATACAAAAGGATGCGAATATTAGCGTTTGGGCTTCAAGTCCCAACCGTTTGTGGACGAAGTGATTAAACGGGCTTTTGCAAGATAAACTACAAGGAATAAGATGTCATCATTTCAAGCAGACGACCTGACAAAGGCGGATGTTATGTTGGCGCCAAGACAGGTTACAAATTATCGACTTAATGCATAATGTAAATGGGCGGTTGCTATGACCGGGATGGGGTTGAGTAGGCTGTCGGTAGCATCTTGACTCAACGCCGTGCGTGGCCACCCAGCGTGAGTTGCGCACGTGTTTGTAAAGATGAGTGTTCACACTAAGGTGTGTTGTTGGGTGGTGGTCTGTTTTGATTCTTGATGGGGTAAAAGTTGGGGGGCAATAAATGAAAGCAAATGATAACAGTGTTCGATATGTAACCTTGACAAACGTCATCTATAATGTAGATGCCCATCTCACGCGATATATCGTATTAACGATTCAGAGACGGTACGCCAATTATTCGCTCGGGTAGTCGGAAAATGGATAATACTATAATTATACATGTGTATGTTTGTAATGCTTTCTGGACAAGCTTATGGTCTAATGAACAAAAAAGACTGTGAAACATTTATTTTTGCTACAGAAAGCGAATGTCAACTTTGTATCTTTTAAAGGACGCCATTATATAGTTGTACAAACTACTGCCTAAATTCATCTCATTACAGTTATATAATAATAATAATAATAATAATAATAATAATAATAATGTGTACACTTGATATTGCGCCGGTATCCGTCCGAAGACGCTCAGTGCCTATAACAAACCGTCTATGATCATTCCATAACCGTTCTCAAGTCACTGTGGAATATACATGATGAGCTGCCACAAAGGGCGCTAAATCGTATTTACCGATCAGACACACATATTCCCCCACTCCATACTTATATGCTGAGCACCCAAGCAAGATGGCAGTAGGTCCCATTTTTAAAATCTTTGGTATGACTCGGCCCGGAGTCGAACCCCGAACATTCCGGCTGATAAGCGGGTGCTCTAACCACTCAGTATAAGAATAAAGACTGTCGTAAGATGAAGAACAGCCAACTGTTATTATGGGCATTGATTCTTCTTCAGTTCCCTAGGTATGAATATGTCGCTCTCTAGTTTTAGTAATATCACAAAAGCTGCCGTTTTTACTATATATTCCTAAAACATGCAAACACAATAGGTAGTTCGGTAGCACAAAGTATAACAATGTCTTCGACAACACATTTTGTATAGGATTTGTATCAAACGTTCGACTGACAATGTGATTTTCCTGGGAAATGGTATGGATACAGCTGTCGAACAGCTGTAAGAAATGTTATTATTTCACAAAATCAAATGCTTCCCTTCTAGGAATTCGAAGCGTCAACCAATAAATTAGCTGATAATAGCATGCCATTAGTGTTAGCCACTGAGTGTTAGCTCAGGGGTTAACGCCGGTGCCTTCCAATCATAAGGTCGCCGGTTCGAGTCACTCCAAGATTAATGTTTGTCGTCCAGTAACAGAGTTGTTGACAATTGACAGTTCATAATCATGGACGTTTATGAATGTAAGAGACTGACTTTGGTCAGCTTGCGTCTTTGATAAGCCAATGAGGCTTCTTCGCGAGTTCCTGCTTGCAGGAGGATCTAAAATAAATACATACATTAGGAGGGGGGGGGGGGGTCACCGTTGGTGTAGTATAGAAATTCGAAGCGTCGATATTAATCAAGATAGTTTCTGTTCCATATAGGTTCGAAACCAGTAGGGAAGGTCGTCATCCTATTAACATGTATATATGGGGTTTTCCATATAATCTGATAGGTTTGTCAACGCGTCGTCAAAGTTCAACAAACGCGTTAGAGAATTTCCCGAGAACGTCGCGTTCTCGAATAACAACAATAGTACATATACTGCAGTTGTTGTGTGAATTCAAGCTATATATGACATATAATGAAGCCATGCATAACTATATATGGACAAGTTCTCGTAGCTACAAACTTTCGTAAAAGATATCGCTAAACCACGTTGTCGTATTTCGACTTGAACGCGTTGATAAATGTATCACATAAAGTAAGACGCAGTACTTGGTTAGTCTCATACACATTAGTGCTCTACAGCAGTTTAGGTGCGTACGCCTATTACAAGCCCCGTTGACTTACACACTAAATCATAAAAGTAATGTGGTTTCTAAGTCTAGATATAAGTGTTCACTAGCTAAACGCTACCCCATCACTGAATAGCTGACAAGTTGGCCTTTCATGGCACTATCAATTTTCTGTATCATTACCGTACAGATTTTGTGCTATGAGAGCTTGAAGTTTTCGTCACTTGTAAACAAACCTGTTTACTCAGTAGTAAACAATTTTCGTACGCTGCTCCTCAAGTGAGGCCTAAAGTGGTCTATACCTTGCCTCAGTTTACCCAATGTTTGCACCACATGTACTTCCATTCATGTTCTTTAACATCCATGCCACAAAAGACTGATTGATAACATATTAAAATCGATGTTCTCCTGCTGCTTTTTGGCACTTTTCTTGAAAGGAGAACACTTGGGGCGGAGGATTGATATAGACTGTAATAGGAGCATAGGCGTACGAGGCGGGGGGGGGGGGCAGGGGGCAGACTGCCCCCCAAATTTCCAGAGGACAAGAAATTCGGGCAAAAGTCCTGAAAAATTCGGGCAGCCTATGAGGAGAAAAAATATATATATATAAATATGTAGTAGCTTGCCCGAATCTTTTTCATATTTTTGCCCGAAAATTCCGTGGAGAGCGTTCTGTGTTATTTGTTTTGTGACATTAATATTAATATAGGCCTAATGATTTTCTTTATTTAGCATCATGATGCCCGAATATTTCCGTGTAACACCACCGTAAGCGCAGCTCATCTGGGCTACCACGCTTTTTGCACTATCGCCCAAAATTATTAACAGGGCACGCCGCTCACTATCGTGGTGACAAGCATGCATGGAGATTAGCAGTCTCTGAAGTGAAAAAACCGCAGTAAACATTTTTTCTAACTAGTCAACTGTATACCTGGACATCCCCGACATGAGTGTATATAAGAAACATTTTCTTTTTCATGGATGGTGGGGGGGGGGGGGGGAGGGAGTGTCTAAAAGCCTAGAAGTACAGGTTTATCATATTCTTTGTTATTTTTTTTACTTTTTTTGTGAGACAAATTGCAGTCTCACCAGACACAGCGACATTTTCCCGCCTACGTGTCGTTCAACAGTGTATGTTTTTCTGGGGGTAGCTGAGTACTGTGTTAAAATAATAAATACCGTAACTAAATAGGAGCTTAAAAAATATACTGTCCTAGTTTTCCCCGTCAAAGTGATGTTACCATTTTTTCTTCTTCTAATTTACCAAATTTTTGGGGAAGTGTAAATTTCTAAACGTGAGATTATAAATAAAGAATGTTTAGATGCAACTTGCAAGCCCTCAGAAGTGCCATTTCCGGCAATCTGAGGGGCATATTTTGCCAAAAAATTCTTCTACGCTACGCGCCAACTGATGGTGGCGCTCCGCATAGATAGTGTCACGGGAAATTTCGGGCACAAAAGTTTCTGCCCCTCCAAACCGAAATGGTCCCGTACGCCTACACTGTTAAAACACTGGGTAACAAAATTGTTGGGCAAGTACCCTTTCAACTGTGTTGGTCAAATAGTGCCCAATTTATATATAAAAATGATCGAATCGCAGATTAGTTTGTTTACCCATCGAGTTGGTAAACTCCGTGCTCATATTTGTCCACATGTTGGTCTTTTCTGTCATCGTAATCGTATGTTGGGCGAAATTTCGGTTCTTTATACCATACGCTGGGCAAGCATTCGGCTTTACCTTGGCGACGTTTACCAACGTTGGGCAACTTTGAATGCAAAGTGTGCTTGAGCGCGCGTGCACGACGAAGGATATTCCGTCGAGTTGACAGCCTCAAAAGTCGAAATGGAAGATCTACTCAAAAGCTGGGGGTTGTTTGTTCCCGACATAATTCAGTCTATGAAAGGTAATCATTTCAGTGAAGGGATTGAAGTAATCGAAATAAACTGGGACGATTGTTTCACACAATTTTCATCAACATTTTGTACTCCTATGCTAGGCCTAGTAGTAATACTAACGTTAGCGTATAGAGCCTATACAGTAGTGTAGCCTATCACAGTGACAAAAGGATACCTGTATACCGACGTACGTACTATATGCCTAGCCTAGATTACTTAAGCGAGTCCTACTCCTAGGCTAGTTAAGGTTAAGTGTGGAGTTCGAACTTCCAATAACCTTTTCTATCCTTTTAATAAGCCTATGGTGATCCGTGGTTGAAATCATGGGCTTATGTTTACAATGTGTATCGTTTTTATTATGTTACAGTGGCAAGCTACAGTAGCTTCAGCATATATTATTATAACGGTAACTTCTTAGTGTTTATTGTAGATAATATAGAAACTGTAGGTCAAATGACAATAAATTAAGTCAGCAGAGGTCAAACAATGACCTTTAACCATATTACCTCAGGAACAACCAGGTTGATGATGTTAAGTATGTTCTGTATATTTCCCATATTGAATACAGGATCACTATCTTTCTTTGAATGGGAGGGGGGTCTCCCAGCTACCTACCTACCCTATTGTTTCTAACCTGATGACTATTGAATTTGGTATTTACTTCCCGATAGACTATTATATTACAACAACCATTGATTTTGAGGTTTTTATGCTTTGCTAAATTTGGCATTTTGGTTTTCACTTGCAGAGGAGAAGGACAACCTGTCATTGCTCATGTTACCACTTATTTTTGGGACCAGGAGAAAGGCCAAAACTGGAGGACGATCAGTGGCAACAGATCATGCTTCATCATTTATTGAATTAAAAAGGGTATGTCTAAATGCATTATTCATATCAGCTGCTGACTTTGCTTGTAATCAGCTAGGGTTTGAATCTCGTAATCCAAGAATCAGTGGTTCAAATCCCGGCTACATTGTGTCCTTAGGCAAGGCACTCTATCTTGATGGCCTCACTCCACTCAGGTGAAAATGTGAACTTGTGAGGAACCTGAGCAAAACCCTGTGTGGATTACAAAGACTGCAGCAACTTACTCTCCAGGATTGTTGGAGAATTGTGACAGGCTCCACTGATCTGTAAAACCCTTTAAGCTGTATTTTCATCATTATTGTTATTGTTTGTTCTTCTTTGTTCTTTTTTTTTCTTGTTCTTGTTCTTCTTGTCGTTGGTGGTAGAAGTAGTATTAGTATCAGTAGTATTAGGTGTAGTATTGCTATATTGTTGGACATTGGATTGTGCAAAATCCCTGAGTTCAAAACTAGCATGTACCCATTGTGATCTACATTTATATTTCGAATGGGAAGGAGGTGCCAACTAATGCCCTACGACAATCTTCTTGTTCACTTAGATGATCTTCAGTCAGTTAAGTCCCTCCAAAATAATTCTACATATGAATCAGTGGTGTGCTGGTATCATCCTACTGGTTAGACATATCAAAAGGGAGGGTTTCCATTTTTATTTATACTACAAGTTCAATAACATATTTGTGATATGCATAAAGTAAATGGTTTTGGCTGTAATATAGAACACACCAGAAATAAATCAATTTGAACATGGAATACTAAAAGCTACTTTTCATTGCTTCTATTGGTTTCACAGGAGCACACCCATTTGCCTTCATACTTACAGGGAATAAGCAGTGAATGAAGATCTCAGCCTTTCATCCTTGGGTTTTACTCAGACTTCAAGCTGACACCATCACAAGTGTTTGTTATCTTGGAGAGGCACACAGTGAGCGTGCAGACACTCTCTGAAGGAGTCGACATCTGCTATAAAGCACACTACATATTCAACTTGCAGTACAGTACCAGCACCACTGCCGAAATGTTTGGGATTTCATTGAAAGTTGCATATATAAACAATGAGGAATGAAGAATCTTTCCTCCTCCATCCGGTCTTTCAGAGCTTTCATGAAGAATGCTGCCAATCCTTAAACAGTTTATCACCTAGCTCGGAGCCTTTTTTCCTCGAGGTATCATAATGGGATACATATCAAAAGCCCTAATACCGCTGTTTCAAACTTCGACACAAATTACAAGGTGTCTAGAAATTCATTTTTGAAGCATGCATTTATCATGGAATTTGGTAAAAGAGTGGATGATACGAGTATATGTAGGTTACATTTGTGTAATGAACGTGCTGAAATGGGCAGTTGCCGTGATTTTACGGCTAATTAAGGAACTATTTAGCTACTGTAGCACTTAAGTTAAGATATTTCGCAGAACTAGTCCATAGGAATTTTTATGTACAACTGAACATCTAGTTTGAACTTACTCTGTAATTGTATTCACTTAAATCAAAATGACAACATTTTTAAGGGCACCCATGAAAGGCAGAGCTTCATGCACAATGTGACTGCAAATTTTTTTTTGAAACTTACTCTTGATTTGCACCACCAATTAAAATTCTTCCAGCAACTACTGTGTGATGAGCTAGTGGACAATTAACTGACATACTTGTGCTCTTTCTATCCACTATTTTTACATTTTTACATTTTTACATATGTAGAATAGACCCTTCCCCCTCCCACATCTCAATGTAATGAACTTGCAAACATTCCATTAGCCTGTGTTACCTTGTATATTTGGAAACTGAAAGGAAACTGAACAGTGTGCCTTACGTGATTAATTTGCATAAGAATATCAGTATAAAATGCATATCAATTAAATTTTACCTTGAAGTTATTCCTCAATGTGTCCTTTTCAGATATAATAGGCACCTTAGCAGATTTCTCTCAATGCTTCACAGGATTTATTGATTTCCTCCAAAAAGTTTCAATTATTCATTTCTCTGCGTGACTTACGTGACAAATGTTGAGGGCGATATAATTCGCAATGGGAAAGCATTAATGTTTCGCAGTGGTGACAGAATTTATTTTGGGTTTTCAAAGTTCAGGAACTATAGGCTTCTGACTTAACTACAGACTTGTACTGAACATGATATTGAAAACAAGTGTAAAATTTCGCTCTGATTTGTGTCTTACGTCACATGGAATGGCCCTAAAGAATGTTACCAGTTTTTAAATCATATGAACATTGTATAGCTTGCTTCACAGCACAGAAACACAGAAATTAGCATAGCAATATATCAAAATTTGCGGATCTTTGTTTTAATTATCATGAAGAACATTTTCAAAGACATTTTTTGGCCAGCCCTCATATCTCCTTTAATTCCATTATTCATTTGAACAAAAGTTTAAAAGTGTTCCATTCATGTCCATCTAAAAAGGAGACTTTTTCCTATTCAACAATTTAAAGATGGCTAGGTATGTAGTAATCATTTTGTGGAAAATGTTTTGCCAATATCATTAGATTGTGGAAGACAATTGTTCAAGTGCAAAAGAAATTGCTGTAAATTTTGTAAATTCAACTTTGTACATGGTTCCACATAATTATTAATTAATTAATGATGAGTTTAAAAGACTCCAAAGGTAATAAGTGATTAGCTATGGTCAGAAAACATAGGTCCTAACATAAGATCTAGAGAGGGAGTGAGTCTGACCACAGCAAATTTCCATTTCCTAAACAAGAAAAGACAGCAAGGGCAGTACTGGGCTGAAGGCAGTAAGCATTTAGGTACAAGAACATTGCTGACAACCTGTTTTGCTTCCTGTTTAACTATGGTATGGAGCTTTACACCCCTTGATTGCAGCCCATTTTGATCCACCCTTGCATTGGTTAAATATTAATTTTAACCAGTACACTTTCAGATGGGTACTCCAGAAATGGAGGGTGTATATGTGCTTCTGATCCACATTACTGAAACTTTTGGGGTTAAACTTAAGTTAAAAGGTTAAAATATTAATGCAAAGTTGGTGTATGATGTACAAGGGGGATTTTAGTTCTCATGGCAAGGAATCACAAAGCCATTGGCATTTTTTTCCATAAAATTTATCCTGTGGGATTCTTAAGAACATTGAGGCCACAAATGTTAATGTCACTTTAGGGAAGGTTGTTTTCATATCAAAATGAGTTTCCAAGGAATGTGCGTGAACCCTACATAAATGAAACATATGGCTTCAATAATTAATTAATTTCAGTTCATACCCTTGTTTCAAGAATACCTGAATTTAAGACTTCTTATATCAAATTATACTGTTCAGTCAACAATAAGTTTCTTCAACCATTGTAGTTATATGTCTTGTTCAAGTTCAGTTCATTCAACAATAAGTTTATTCACCCATGATAGTTATATATGTCTTCTTCAAGGTCAGTGAATAAAGGTGTTCCATGTATTACAAAATACAGTATCTTTCTTTATTTCAAAGGATGTGATGTCTTAGATTTTTTAGAATTCCAACAGTTCTTTTCCATTATTGCCCAACACGATCTAAGAAACCCCCAACAGTTGGAAGTGGTTCAGGATTAACCCAACATTTGGTTGTTGCAAATGCCCAACAAAATCCATGAATTGTCCAACAGTTGGGACAAATTTAGTATACACCCAACAGGTGGCTAAATGAACTGCTCAACAGATGGATACATTACTGGTGCCTTAACCCATACGTTGGTTAAATGATTTGCCCAACAAAATGAATGACCCACCCAACCGTTGGGGAAATGGCTAACCTGAACAGTTGGGTAATTCCCCTCCCAACTGTTGAGAATTTATTATACCTATTTGGGTTGGTCAATTTTTGCCCAACTTTTGAGGTTGCTGAATACATGCCCAACGTTGGTTAAAAAGTTGGGTAAATTTTGCCCATTATTTTTAACAGTGTATGAATAGGAGTATGCCACCTTGTAGCTCCGTTGGCTTGCGGTACGCATGCGTGTGAACTGTTTCTTCTCCTTCCCCTTCCCCTGCATGCTCCTGCTCCCCCACCCCCACCCCGCCTCACCTCCTAGTTCGTGTTTGTATATCCATGTTCAATCCTAAATTAGGGATTTTTAATGAGAACATAATTTTGAGACAGTTTGTTATACCAGGGACCGGCCAACATCATGGATGGATCTATAGGGTTTCATAAAGGATGGTGTGGTCGTGTGGTTGTTATAGAAGACTCCCCATATGCTTGAAGGGGGGGGGGGGGGTAATGTGAACATCGTCTCCCAGGTCTAACGCAAGATTGTGCAAAAAATTATTTTTGAATTATTCGTGTGAGGCTGGAAAGGGGTGTGCATCTGCCCTCCCCCCCCCCCCAACCACCACCACCAACATCTGAACCACCATCATCCCTCCCTCCTTGATGTGAGACCCTGAATTACAAATACTGCCATAATCCGGTCGTTCTTTACAACCTTCTTTTCTTTCTTCCTCTCCTCTGGGTTTCCTCGACATAAAAGCCGGATTTTTGTTTTGTTTATTTGACTGAAGAATAACATACAAACCCTTCCTTTTCACAAACAAGCTACAATTTATTTTCCGGGATTTGATGGGGTTTTTTTTTCAAATATATAGCGATATCTCTTGACATCTTTTCAAGTCATGAGCTCTTTTTATACTAATGATGAGGACCTAATCTGGAAAAGAAGAAGAAGAAAGAGAGAGGGAAAAAAATCCCCCTTTTCAAATTTTCGATGTTTGGCTTCTCATTATGAGATGGCTTATAGACATATAACGGGGTTAGTGTATATAAGTTTAAGCCATATGCCAGTTCTTGGACAGTTCTGTTGACAACCACTGGACAATTAATAACGTCACATTTCGATGGGTAATCTGCGGCTACAATAGAGTGTAGTGTACTAACTACATGTCGACGATAAAAAAAAAAAACAGCATAATCCTCTTTGCTGATTATATACACAGTATTATATATGTACTTTGCGCATTTCACTTGTGTAAAAGAAAAAGAGAAAAAAAAAAGAAAACGAAAAAAGGGGGCTTTACAAAAGGCCCGGGACAAAAGGAGTCACCGTCGTGATTATGGTGGAATAAAGAAGGGTATAAGAGGAGGGCTTAAAATCTGCACTCAAACCCGATTAAGAAGTCACTCAACTCACTGAACTGTTATACTGTATATATGAGT